>NC_059133.1:70110598-70410598 GCF_020740605.2 Lemur catta | reverse complement strand
CAGGTGAATAGTGCGGATCCTGTTTCAGTCTAAAGACTGAAACAGGATCCGCACTTTTCACCGTTCCTTTCAGAATCATTTGATTCATCAGCTAGGAATGGCGATTGCTTCACCAGACCAACCGAAGGCTAGGCCAAAGTAACTCGATGTTTCCAAGAGGTGTGTGGCCCAACTTTTGAAAGAACCGCTAAGTGGAGAACTATTTGGTATTTTTCCGAAGCACTTTTCACCGTAATTGTCAGAAGGTTGGTCTCTGCATCCTTAAGCATACCAGAGTCTTCACAGACGAAACAGGCTGAGGCCCAGTAATCTTGGCATTTCCAATAGTTGGTCCTAGAGACTACCAAGAAAGTGTTCTTTTAAGTATTATTCCGTTGTGGTTTCAGCATTATTTTCAGAACCCGAGCAGGGTTCTCGCATTAGCATAAGAATCCTGCCTGGTAGTTGAGATTTCTGGGTGGGGTGTACGTGGAGGACTTCTGTCAGCCCTGCCTTTGATTTGTTTACCTCCAGAGTTGGAAAGTGCATATTTGCGTGAGATGGGAAAAGTGTGGATCGTGCTTCAGATTTCATCCTGACACTTTGAAATGACCAGTGTGTTGGTAATTATTTGCATTTCCATGGCGTTTGGCACAGAAATAGTCATGAGGTCGGTCTCTGCATCCTGAAGCCTATGATGCTTTTTGCAGAGAAACCTCTGCTGAGGCCCAGGTAACTTGATATTTCCCATAGCTGGCACAGGAGCCTTGGAAGATAGGATTGTTTTCAGTATTATTTCACCATCCTTTCACCACTGTTTCAAGAACGGGAGCCCTTTTCAACCGTTAGTGGAAGAAACCTTCTTTGGAGATGAGATATTTTTCTGGGGTGGCAAGTGCAGGGCCTCTGTCAGTCCTGGGTTTGTTGGACTAGCGCCAGACATGAGAAGTGCGCCTTTGTGGGACAGGTGAATAGTGCGGATCCTGTTTCAGTCTAAAGACTGAAACAGGATCCGCACTTTTCACCGTTCCTTTCAGAATCATTTGATTCATCAGCTAGGAATGGCGATTGCTTCACCAGACCAATCGAAGGCTAGGCCAAAGTAACTCGATGTTTCCAAGAGGTGTGTGGCCCAACTTTTGAAAGAACCGCTAAGAGGAGAACTATTTGGTATTTTTCCGAAGCACTTTTCACCGTAATGGTCATAAGGTTGGTCTCTGCATCCTTGAGCATACCAGAGTCTTCACAGACGAAACAGGCTGAGGCCCAGTAATCTTGGCATTTCCAATAGTTGGTCCTAGAGACTACCAAGAAAGTGTTCTTTTAAGTATTATTCCGTTGTGGTTTCAGCATTATTTTCAGAACCCGAGCAGGGTTCTCGCATTAGCATAAGAATCCTGCCTGGTATTTGAGATTTCTGGGTGGGGTGTACGTGGAGGACTTCTGTCAGCCCTGCCTTTGATTTGTTTACCTCCAGAGTTGGAAAGTGCATATTTGCGTGAGATGGGAAAAGTGTGGATCGTGCTTCAGATTTCATCCTGACACTTTGAAATGACCAGTGTGTTGGTAATTATTTGCATTTCCATGGCGTTTGGCACAGAAATAGTCATGAGGTCGGTCTCTGCATCCTGAAGCCTATGATGCTTTTTGCAGAGAAACCTCTGCTGAGGCCCAGGTAACTTGCTATTTCCCATAGCTGGCACAGGAGCCTTGGAAGATAGGATTGTTTTCAGTATTATTTCACCATCCTTTCACCACTGTTTCAAGAACGGGAGCCCTTTTCAACCGTTAGTGGAAGAATCCTTCTTTGGAGATGAGATATTTTTCTGGGGTGGCAAGTGCAGGGCCTCTGTCAGTCCTGGGTTTGTTGGACTAGCGCCAGACATGAGAAGTGCGCCTTTGTGGGACAGGTGAATAGTGCGGATCCTGTTTCAGTCTAAAGACTGAAACAGGATCCGCACTTTTCACCGTTCCTTTCAGAATCATTTGATTCATCAGCTAGGAATGGCGATTGCTTCACCAGACCAATCGAAGGCTAGGCCAAAGTAACTCGATGTTTCCAAGAGGTGTGTGGCCCAACTTTTGAAAGAACCGCTAAGTGGAGAACTATTTGGTATTTTTCCGAAGCACTTTTCACCGTAATTGTCAGAAGGTTGGTCTCTGCATCCTTAAGCATACCAGAGTCTTCACAGACGAAACAGGCTGAGGCCCAGTAATCTTGGCATTTCCAATAGTTGGTCCTAGAGACTACCAAGAAAGTGTTCTTTTAAGTATTATTCCGTTGTGGTTTCAGCATTATTTTCAGAACCCGAGCAGGGTTCTCGCATTAGCATAAGAATCCTGCCTGGTAGTTGAGATTTCTGGGTGGGGTGTACGTGGAGGACTTCTGTCAGCCCTGCCTTTGATTTGTTTACCTCCAGAGTTGGAAAGTGCATATTTGCGTGAGATGGGAAAAGTGTGGATCGTGCTTCAGATTTCATCCTGACACTTTGAAATGACCAGTGTGTTGGTAATTATTTGCATTTCCATGGCGTTTGGCACAGAAATAGTCATGAGGTCGGTCTCTGCGTCCTGAAGCCTATGATGCTTGTTGCAGAGAAACCTCTGCTGAGGCCCAGGTAACTTGCTATTTCCCATAGCTGGCACAGGAGCCTTGGATGATAGGATTGTTTTCAGCATTATTTCACCATCCTTTCACCACTGTTTCAAGAACGGGAGCCCTTTTCAACCGTTAGTGGAAGAATCCTTCTTTGGAGATGAGATATTTTTCTGGGGTGGCAAGTGCAGGGCCTCTGTCAGTCCTGGGTTTGTTGGACTAGCGCCAGACATGAGAAGTGCGCCTTTGTGGGACAGGTGAATATTGCGGATCCTGTTTCAGTCTAAAGACTGAAACAGGATCCGCACTTTTCACCGTTCCTTTCAGAATCATTTGATTCATCAGCTAGGAATGGCGATTGCTTCACCAGACCAATCGAAGGCTAGGCCAAAGTAACTCGATGTTTCCAAGAGGTGTGTGGCCCAACTTTTGAAAGAACCGCTAAGTGGAGAACTATTTGGTGTTTTTCCGAAGCACTTTTCACCGTAATTGTCAGAAGGTTGGTCTCTGCATCCTTAAGCATACCAGAGTCTTCACAGACGAAACAGGCTGAGGCCCAGTAATCTTGGCATTTCCAGTAGTTGGTCCTAGAGACTACCAAGGAAGTGTTCTTTTAAGTATTATTCCCTTGTGGTTTCAGCATTATTTTCAGAACCCCAGCAGGGTTCTCGCATTAGCATAAGAATCCTGCCCGGTAGTTGAGATTTCTGGGAGGGGTGTAAGAGCGGGGCTTCTGTCAGCCCTGCCTTTGATTTGTTTACCTCCAAAGTTGGAAAGTGCATATTTGCGTGAGATGGGAAAAGTGTGGATCGTGCTTCAGATTTCATCCTGACCCTTTGAAATGACCAGTGTGTTGGTAATTATTTGCATCTCCATGGCGTTTGGCACAGAAATAGTCATGAGGTCGGTCTCTGCATCCTGAAGCCTATGATGCTTTTTGCAGAGAAACCTCTGCTGAGGCCCAGGTAACTTGCTATTTCCCATAGCTCGCACAGGAGCCTTGGAAGATAGGATTGTTTTCAGTATTATTTCACCATCCTTTCACCACTGTTTCAAGAACGGGAGCCCTTTTCAACCGTTAGTGGAAGAAACCTTCTTTGGAGATGAGATATTTTTCTGGGGTGGCAAGTGCAGGGCCTCTGTCAGTCCTGGGTTTGTTGGACTAGCGCCAGACATGAGAAGTGCGCCTTTGTGGGACAGGTGAATAGTGCGGATCCTGTTTCAGTCTAAAGACTGAAACAGGATCCGCACTTTTCACCGTTCCTTTCAGAATCATTTGATTCATCAGCTAGGAATGGCGATTGCTTCACCAGACCAACCGAAGGCTAGGCCAAAGTAACTCGATGTTTCCAAGAGGTGTGTGGCCCAACTTTTGAAAGAACCGCTAAGTGGAGAACTATTTGGTATTTTTCCGAAGCACTTTTCACCGTAATTGTCAGAAGGTTGGTCTCTGCATCCTTAAGCATACCAGAGTCTTCACAGACGAAACAGGCTGAGGCCCAGTAATCTTGGCATTTCCAATAGTTGGTCCTAGAGACTACCAAGAAAGTGTTCTTTTAAGTATTATTCCGTTGTGGTTTCAGCATTATTTTCAGAACCCGAGCAGGGTTCTCGCATTAGCATAAGAATCCTGCCTGGTAGTTGAGATTTCTGGGTGGGGTGTACGTGGAGGACTTCTGTCAGCCCTGCCTTTGATTTGTTTACCTCCAGAGTTGGAAAGTGCATATTTGCGTGAGATGGGAAAAGTGTGGATCGTGCTTCAGATTTCATCCTGACACTTTGAAATGACCAGTGTGTTGGTAATTATTTGCATTTCCATGGCGTTTGGCACAGAAATAGTCATGAGGTCGGTCTCTGCATCCTGAAGCCTATGATGCTTTTTGCAGAGAAACCTCTGCTGAGGCCCAGGTAACTTGATATTTCCCATAGCTGGCACAGGAGCCTTGGAAGATAGGATTGTTTTCAGTATTATTTCACCATCCTTTCACCACTGTTTCAAGAACGGGAGCCCTTTTCAACCGTTAGTGGAAGAAACCTTCTTTGGAGATGAGATATTTTTCTGGGGTGGCAAGTGCAGGGCCTCTGTCAGTCCTGGGTTTGTTGGACTAGCGCCAGACATGAGAAGTGCGCCTTTGTGGGACAGGTGAATAGTGCGGATCCTGTTTCAGTCTAAAGACTGAAACAGGATCCGCACTTTTCACCGTTCCTTTCAGAATCATTTGATTCATCAGCTAGGAATGGCGATTGCTTCACCAGACCAATCGAAGGCTAGGCCAAAGTAACTCGATGTTTCCAAGAGGTGTGTGGCCCAACTTTTGAAAGAACCGCTAAGAGGAGAACTATTTGGTATTTTTCCGAAGCACTTTTCACCGTAATGGTCATAAGGTTGGTCTCTGCATCCTTGAGCATACCAGAGTCTTCACAGACGAAACAGGCTGAGGCCCAGTAATCTTGGCATTTCCAATAGTTGGTCCTAGAGACTACCAAGAAAGTGTTCTTTTAAGTATTATTCCGTTGTGGTTTCAGCATTATTTTCAGAACCCGAGCAGGGTTCTCGCATTAGCATAAGAATCCTGCCTGGTATTTGAGATTTCTGGGTGGGGTGTACGTGGAGGACTTCTGTCAGCCCTGCCTTTGATTTGTTTACCTCCAGAGTTGGAAAGTGCATATTTGCGTGAGATGGGAAAAGTGTGGATCGTGCTTCAGATTTCATCCTGACACTTTGAAATGACCAGTGTGTTGGTAATTATTTGCATTTCCATGGCGTTTGGCACAGAAATAGTCATGAGGTCGGTCTCTGCATCCTGAAGCCTATGATGCTTTTTGCAGAGAAACCTCTGCTGAGGCCCAGGTAACTTGCTATTTCCCATAGCTGGCACAGGAGCCTTGGAAGATAGGATTGTTTTCAGTATTATTTCACCATCCTTTCACCACTGTTTCAAGAACGGGAGCCCTTTTCAACCGTTAGTGGAAGAATCCTTCTTTGGAGATGAGATATTTTTCTGGGGTGGCAAGTGCAGGGCCTCTGTCAGTCCTGGGTTTGTTGGACTAGCGCCAGACATGAGAAGTGCGCCTTTGTGGGACAGGTGAATAGTGCGGATCCTGTTTCAGTCTAAAGACTGAAACAGGATCCGCACTTTTCACCGTTCCTTTCAGAATCATTTGATTCATCAGCTAGGAATGGCGATTGCTTCACCAGACCAATCGAAGGCTAGGCCAAAGTAACTCGATGTTTCCAAGAGGTGTGTGGCCCAACTTTTGAAAGAACCGCTAAGTGGAGAACTATTTGGTATTTTTCCGAAGCACTTTTCACCGTAATTGTCAGAAGGTTGGTCTCTGCATCCTTAAGCATACCAGAGTCTTCACAGACGAAACAGGCTGAGGCCCAGTAATCTTGGCATTTCCAATAGTTGGTCCTAGAGACTACCAAGAAAGTGTTCTTTTAAGTATTATTCCGTTGTGGTTTCAGCATTATTTTCAGAACCCGAGCAGGGTTCTCGCATTAGCATAAGAATCCTGCCTGGTAGTTGAGATTTCTGGGTGGGGTGTACGTGGAGGACTTCTGTCAGCCCTGCCTTTGATTTGTTTACCTCCAGAGTTGGAAAGTGCATATTTGCGTGAGATGGGAAAAGTGTGGATCGTGCTTCAGATTTCATCCTGACACTTTGAAATGACCAGTGTGTTGGTAATTATTTGCATTTCCATGGCGTTTGGCACAGAAATAGTCATGAGGTCGGTCTCTGCGTCCTGAAGCCTATGATGCTTGTTGCAGAGAAACCTCTGCTGAGGCCCAGGTAACTTGCTATTTCCCATAGCTGGCACAGGAGCCTTGGATGATAGGATTGTTTTCAGCATTATTTCACCATCCTTTCACCACTGTTTCAAGAACGGGAGCACTTTTCAACCGTTAGTGGAAGAATCCTTCTTTGGAGATGAGATATTTTTCTGGGGTGGCAAGTGCAGGGCCTCTGTCAGTCCTGGGTTTGTTGGACTAGCGCCAGACATGAGAAGTGCGCCTTTGTGGGACAGGTGAATATTGCGGATCCTGTTTCAGTCTAAAGACTGAAACAGGATCCGCACTTTTCACCGTTCCTTTCAGAATCATTTGATTCATCAGCTAGGAATGGCGATTGCTTCACCAGACCAATCGAAGGCTAGGCCAAAGTAACTCGATGTTTCCAAGAGGTGTGTGGCCCAACTTTTGAAAGAACCGCTAAGTGGAGAACTATTTGGTGTTTTTCCGAAGCACTTTACACCGTAATTGTCAGAAGGTTGGTCTCTGCATCCTTAAGCATACCAGAGTCTTCACAGACGAAACAGGCTGAGGCCCAGTAATCTTGGCATTTCCAATAGTTGGTCCTAGAGACTACCAAGAAAGTGTTCTTTTAAGTATTATTCCGTTGTGGTTTCAGCATTATTTTCAGAACCCGAGCAGGGTTCTCCCATTAGCATAAGAATCCTGCCGGGTAGTTGAGATTTCTGGGTTGGGTGTACGTGGAGGACTTCTGTCAGCCCTGCCTTTGATTTGTTTACCTCCAGAGTTGGAAAGTGCATATTTGCGTGAGATGGGAAAAGTGTGGATCGTGCTTCAGATTTCATCCTGACACTTTGAAATGACCAGTGTGTTGGTAATTATTTGCATTTCCATGGCGTTTGGCACAGAAATAGTCATGAGGTCGGTCTCTGCATCCTGAAGCCTATCATGCTTTTTGCAGAGAAACCTCTGCTGAGGCCCAGGTAACTTGCTATTTCCCATAGCTGGCACAGGAGCCTTGGATGATAGGATTGTTTTCAGCATTATTTCACCATCCTTTCACCACTGTTTCAAGAACGGGAGCCCTTTTCAACCGTTAGTGGAAGAATCCTTCTTTGGAGATGAGATATTTTTCTGGGGTGGCAAGTGCAGGGCCTCTGTCAGTCCTGGGTTTGTTGGACTAGCGCCAGACATGAGAAGTGCGCCTTTGTGGGACAGGTGAATAGTGCGGATCCTGTTTCAGTCTAAAGACTGAAACAGGATCCGCACTTTTCACCGTTCCTTTCAGAATCATTTGATTCATCAGCTAGGAATGGCGATTGCTTCACCAGACCAACCGAAGGCTAGGCCAAAGTAACTCGATGTTTCCAAGAGGTGTGTGGCCCAACTTTTGAAAGAACCGCTAAGTGGAGAACTATTTGGTATTTTTCCGAAGCACTTTTCACCGTAATTGTCATAAGGTTGGTCTCTGCATCCTTAAGCATACCAGAGTCTTCACAGACGAAACAGGCTGAGGCCCAGTAATCTTGGCATTTCCAATAGTTGGTCCTAGAGACTACCAAGAAAGTGTTCTTTTAAGTATTATTCCGTTGTGGTTTCAGCATTATTTTCAGAACCCGAGCAGGGTTCTCGCATTAGCATAAGAATCCTGCCTGGTAGTTGAGATTTCTGGGTGGGGTGTACGTGGAGGACTTCTGTCAGCCCTGCCTTTGATTTGTTTACCTCCAGAGTTGGAAAGTGCATATTTGCGTGAGATGGGAAAAGTGTGGATCGTGCTTCAGATTTCATCCTGACACTTTGAAATGACCAGTGTGTTGGTAATTATTTGCATTTCCATGGCGTTTGGCACAGAAATAGTCATGAGGTCGGTCTCTGCATCCTGAAGCCTATGATGCTTTTTGCAGAGAAACCTCTGCTGAGGCCCAGGTAACTTGCTATTTCCCATAGCTGGCACAGGAGCCTTGGAAGATAGGATTGTTTTCAGTATTATTTCACCATCCTTTCACCACTGTTTCAAGAACGGGAGCCCTTTTCAACCGTTAGTGGAAGAAACCTTCTTTGGAGATGAGATATTTTTCTGGGGTGGCAAGTGCAGGGCCTCTGTCAGTCCTGGGTTTGTTGGACTAGCGCCAGACATGAGAAGTGCGCCTTTGTGGGACAGGTGAATAGTGCGGATCCTGTTTCAGTCTAAAGACTGAAACAGGATCCGCACTTTTCACCGTTCCTTTCAGAATCATTTGATTCATCAGCTAGGAATGGCGATTGCTTCACCAGACCAATCGAAGGCTAGGCCAAAGTAACTCGATGTTTCCAAGAGGTGTGTGGCCCAACTTTTGAAAGAACCGCTAAGAGGAGAACTATTTGGTATTTTTCCGAAGCACTTTTCACCGTAATGGTCATAAGGTTGGTCTCTGCATCCTTGAGCATACCAGAGTCTTCACAGACGAAACAGGCTGAGGCCCAGTAATCTTGGCATTTCCAATAGTTGGTCCTAGAGACTACCAAGAAACTGTTCTTTTAAGTATTATTCCGTTGTGGTTTCAGCATTATTTTCAGAACCCGAGCAGGGTTCTCGCATTAGCATAAGAATCCTGCCTGGTATTTGAGATTTCTGGGTGGGGTGTACGTGGAGGACTTCTGTCAGCCCTGCCTTTGATTTGTTTACCTCCAGAGTTGGAAAGTGCATATTTGCGTGAGATGGGAAAAGTGTGGATCGTGCTTCAGATTTCATCCTGACACTTTGAAATGACCAGTGTGTTGGTAATTATTTGCATTTCCATGGCGTTTGGCACAGAAATAGTCATGAGGTCGGTCTCTGCATCCTGAAGCCTATGATGCTTTTTGCAGAGAAACCTCTGCTGAGGCCCAGGTAACTTGCTATTTCCCATAGCTGGCACAGGAGCCTTGGAAGATAGGATTGTTTTCAGTATTATTTCACCATCCTTTCACCACTGTTTCAAGAACGGGAGCCCTTTTCAACCGTTAGTGGAAGAATCCTTCTTTGGAGATGAGATATTTTTCTGGGGTGGCAAGTGCAGGGCCTCTGTCAGTCCTGGGTTTGTTGGACTAGCGCCAGACATGAGAAGTGCGCCTTTGTGGGACAGGTGAATAGTGCGGATCCTGTTTCAGTCTAAAGACTGAAACAGGATCCGCACTTTTCACCGTTCCTTTCAGAATCATTTGATTCATCAGCTAGGAATGGCGATTGCTTCACCAGACCAATCGAAGGCTAGGCCAAAGTAACTCGATGTTTCCAAGAGGTGTGTGGCCCAACTTTTGAAAGAACCGCTAAGTGGAGAACTATTTGGTATTTTTCCGAAGCACTTTTCACCGTAATTGTCATAAGGTTGGTCTCTGCATCCTTAAGCATACCAGAGTCTTCACAGACGAAACAGGCTGAGGCCCAGTAATCTTGGCATTTCCAATAGTTGGTCCTAGAGACTACCAAGAAAGTGTTCTTTTAAGTATTATTCCGTTGTGGTTTCAGCATTATTTTCAGAACCCGAGCAGGGTTCTCGCATTAGCATAAGAATCCTGCCTGGTAGTTGAGATTTCTGGGTGGGGTGTACGTGGAGGACTTCTGTCAGCCCTGCCTTTGATTTGTTTACCTCCAGAGTTGGAAAGTGCATATTTGCGTGAGATGGGAAAAGTGTGGATCGTGCTTCAGATTTCATCCTGACACTTTGAAATGACCAGTGTGTTGGTAATTATTTGCATTTCCATGGCGTTTGGCACAGAAATAGTCATGAGGTCGGTCTCTGCATCCTGAAGCCTATGATGCTTGTTGCAGAGAAACCTCTGCTGAGGCCCAGGTAACTTGCTATTTCCCATAGCTGGCACAGGAGCCTTGGATGATAGGATTGTTTTCAGCATTATTTCACCATCCTTTCACCACTGTTTCAAGAACGGGAGCCCTTTTCAACCGTTAGTGGAAGAATCCTTCTTTGGAGATGAGATATTTTTCTGGGGTGGCAAGTGCAGGGCCTCTGTCAGTCCTGGGTTTGTTGGACTAGCGCCAGACATGAGAAGTGCGCCTTTGTGGGACAGGTGAATATTGCGGATCCTGTTTCAGTCTAAAGACTGAAACAGGATCCGCACTTTTCACCGTTCCTTTCAGAATCATTTGATTCATCAGCTAGGAATGGCGATTGCTTCACCAGACCAATCGAAGGCTAGGCCAAAGTAACTCGATGTTTCCAAGAGGTGTGTGGCCCAACTTTTGAAAGAACCGCTAAGTGGAGAACTATTTGGTGTTTTTCCGAAGCACTTTTCACCGTAATTGTCAGAAGGTTGGTCTCTGCATCCTTAAGCATACCAGAGTCTTCACAGACGAAACAGGCTGAGGCCCAGTAATCTTGGCATTTCCAGTAGTTGGTCCTAGAGACTACCAAGGAAGTGTTCTTTTAAGTATTATTCCCTTGTGGTTTCAGCATTATTTTCAGAACCCCAGCAGGGTTCTCGCATTAGCATAAGAATCCTGCCCGGTAGTTGAGATTTCTGGGTGGGGTGTAAGAGCGGGGCTTCTGTCAGCCCTGCCTTTGATTTGTTTACCTCCAAAGTTGGAAAGTGCATATTTGCGTGAGATGGGAAAAGTGTGGATCGTGCTTCAGATTTCATCCTGACCCTTTGAAATGACCAGTGTGTTGGTAATTATTTGCATCTCCATGGCGTTTGGCACAGAAATAGTCATGAGGTCGGTCTCTGCATCCTGAAGCCTATGATGCTTTTTGCAGAGAAACCTCTGCTGAGGCCCAGGTAACTTGCTATTTCCCATAGCTGGCACAGGAGCCTTGGAAGATAGGATTGTTTTCAGTATTATTTCACCATCCTTTCACCACTGTTTCAAGAACGGGAGCCCTTTTCAACCGTTAGTGGAAGAATCCTTCTTTGGAGATGAGATATTTTTCTGGGGTGGCAAGTGCAGGGCCTCTGTCAGTCCTGGGTTTGTTGGACTAGCGCCAGACATGAGAAGTGCGCCTTTGTGGGACAGGTGAATAGTGCGGATCCTGTTTCAGTCTAAAGACTGAAACAGGATCCGCACTTTTCACCGTTCCTTTCAGAATCATTTGATTCATCAGCTAGGAATGGCGATTGCTTCACCAGACCAACCGAAGGCTAGGCCAAAGTAACTCGATGTTTCCAAGAGGTGTGTGGCCCAACTTTTGAAAGAACCGCTAAGTGGAGAACTATTTGGTATTTTTCCGAAGCACTTTTCACCGTAATTGTCAGAAGGTTGGTCTCTGCATCCTTGAGCATACCAGAGTCTTCACAGACGAAACAGGCTGAGGCCCAGTAATCTTGGCATTTCCAATAGTTGGTCCTAGAGACTACCAAGAAAGTGTTCTTTTAAGTATTATTCCGTTGTGGTTTCAGCATTATTTTCAGAACCCGAGCAGGGTTCTCGCATTAGCATAAGAATCCTGCCTGGTATTTGAGATTTCTGGGTGGGGTGTACGTGGAGGACTTCTGTCAGCCCTGCCTTTGATTTGTTTACCTCCAGAGTTGGAAAGTGCATATTTGCGTGAGATGGGAAAAGTGTGGATCGTGCTTCAGATTTCATCCTGACACTTTGAAATGACCAGTGTGTTGGTAATTATTTGCATTTCCATGGCGTTTGGCACAGAAATAGTCATGAGGTCGGTCTCTGCATCCTGAAGCCTATGATGCTTTTTGCAGAGAAACCTCTGCTGAGGCCCAGGTAACTTGCTATTTCCCATAGCTGGCACAGGAGCCTTGGAAGATAGGATTGTTTTCAGTATTATTTCACCATCCTTTCACCACTGTTTCAAGAACGGGAGCCCTTTTCAACCGTTAGTGGAAGAATCCTTCTTTGGAGATGAGATATTTTTCTGGGGTGGCAAGTGCAGGGCCTCTGTCAGTCCTGGGTTTGTTGGACTAGCGCCAGACATGAGAAGTGCGCCTTTGTGGGACAGGTGAATAGTGCGGATCCTGTTTCAGTCTAAAGACTGAAACAGGATCCGCACTTTTCACCGTTCCTTTCAGAATCATTTGATTCATCAGCTAGGAATGGCGATTGCTTCACCAGACCAATCGAAGGCTAGGCCAAAGTAACTCGATGTTTCCAAGAGGTGTGTGGCCCAACTTTTGAAAGAACCGCTAAGTGGAGAACTATTTGGTATTTTTCCGAAGCACTTTTCACCGTAATTGTCATAAGGTTGGTCTCTGCATCCTTAAGCATACCAGAGTCTTCACAGACGAAACAGGCTGAGGCCCAGTAATCTTGGCATTTCCAATAGTTGGTCCTAGAGACTACCAAGAAAGTGTTCTTTTAAGTATTATTCCGTTGTGGTTTCAGCATTATTTTCAGAACCCGAGCAGGGTTCTCGCATTAGCATAAGAATCCTGCCTGGTAGTTGAGATTTCTGGGTGGGGTGTACGTGGAGGACTTCTGTCAGCCCTGCCTTTGATTTGTTTACCTCCAGAGTTGGAAAGTGCATATTTGCGTGAGATGGGAAAAGTGTGGATCGTGCTTCAGATTTCATCCTGACACTTTGAAATGACCAGTGTGTTGGTAATTATTTGCATTTCCATGGCGTTTGGCACAGAAATAGTCATGAGGTCGGTCTCTGCATCCTGAAGCCTATGATGCTTGTTGCAGAGAAACCTCTGCTGAGGCCCAGGTAACTTGCTATTTCCCATAGCTGGCACAGGAGCCTTGGATGATAGGATTGTTTTCAGCATTATTTCACCATCCTTTCACCACTGTTTCAAGAACGGGAGCCCTATTCAACCGTTAGTGGAAGAATCCTTCTTTGGAGATGAGATATTTTTCTGGGGTGGCAAGTGCAGGGCCTCTGTCAGTCCTGGGTTTGTTGGACTAGCGCCAGACATGAGAAGTGCGCCTTTGTGGGACAGGTGAATATTGCGGATCCTGTTTCACTCTAAAGACTGAAACAGGATCCGCACTTTTCACCGTTCCTTTCAGAATCATTTGATTCATCAGCTAGGAATGGCGATTGCTTCACCAGACCAATCGAAGGCTAGGCCAAAGTAACTCGATGTTTCCAAGAGGTGTGTGGCCCAACTTTTGAAAGAACCGCTAAGTGGAGAACTATTTGGTATTTTTCCGAAGCACTTTTCACCGTAATTGTCAGAAGGTTGGTCTCTGCATCCTTAAGCATACCAGAGTCTTCACAGACGAAACAGGCTGAGGCCCAGTAATCTTGGCATTTCCAATAGTTGGTCCTAGAGACTACCAAGAAAGTGTTCTTTTAAGTATTATTCCGTTGTGGTTTCAGCATTATTTTCAGAACCCGAGCAGGGTTCTCGCATTAGCATAAGAATCCTGCCTGGTAGTTGAGATTTCTGGGTGGGGTGTAAGTGCGGGGATTCTGTCAGCCCTGCCTTTGATTTGTTTACCTCCAGAGTTGGAAAGTGCATATTTGCGTGAGATGGGAAAAGTGTGGATCGTGCTTCAGATTTCATCCTGACACTTTGAAATGACCAGTGTGTTGGTAATTATTTGCATTTCCATGGCGTTTGGCACAGAAATAGTCATGAGGTCGGTCTCTGCATCCTGAAGCCTATGATGCTTTTTGCAGAGAAACCTCTGCTGAGGCCCAGGTAACTTGCTATTTCCCATAGCTGGCACAGGAGCCTTGGAAGATAGGATTGTTTTCAGTATTATTTCACCATCCTTTCACCACTGTTTCAAGAACGGGAGCCCTTTTCAACCGTTAGTGGAAGAAACCTTCTTTGGAGATGAGATATTTTTCTGGGGTGGCAAGTGCAGGGCCTCTGTCAGTCCTGGGTTTGTTGGACTAGCGCCAGACATGAGAAGTGCGCCTTTGTGGGACAGGTGAATAGTGCGGATCCTGTTTCAGTCTAAAGACTGAAACAGGATCCGCACTTTTCACCGTTCCTTTCAGAATCATTTGATTCATCAGATAGGAATGGCGATTGCTTCACCAGACCAATCGAAGGCTAGGCCAAAGTAACTCGATGTTTCCAAGAGGTGTGTGGCCCAACTTTTGAAAGAACCGCTAAGAGGAGAACTATTTGGTATTTTTCCGAAGCACTTTTCACCGTAATTGTCATAAGGTTGGTCTCTGCATCCTTGAGCATACCAGAGTCTTCACAGACGAAACAGGCTGAGGCCCAGAATCTTGGCATTTCCAATAGTTGGTCCTAGAGACTACCAAGAAAGTGTTCTTTTAAGTATTATTCCGTTGTGGTTTCAGCATTATTTTCAGAACCCGAGCAGGGTTCTCGCATTAGCATAAGAATCCTGCCTGGTATTTGAGATTTCTGGGTGGGGTGTACGTGGAGGACTTCTGTCAGCCCTGCCTTTGATTTGTTTACCTCCAGAGTTGGAAAGCGCATATTTGCGTGAGATGGGAAAAGTGTGGATCGTGCTTCAGATTTCATCCTGACACTTTGAAATGACCAGTGTGTTGGTAATTATTTGCATTTCCATGGCGTTTGGCACAGAAATAGTCATGAGGTCGGTCTCTGCATCCTGAAGCCTATGATGCTTTTTGCAGAGAAACCTCTGCTGAGGCCCAGGTAACTTGCTATTTCCCATAGCTGGCACAGGAGCCTTGGAAGATAGGATTGTTTTCAGTATTATTTCACCATCCTTTCACCACTGTTTCAAGAACGGGAGCCCTTTTCAACCGTTAGTGGAAGAAACCTTCTTTGGAGATGAGATATTTTTCTGGGGTGGCAAGTGCAGGGCCTCTGTCAGTCCTGGGTTTGTTGGACTAGCGCCAGACATGAGAAGTGCGCCTTTGTGGGACAGGTGAATAGTGCGGATCCTGTTTCAGTCTAAAGACTGAAACAGGATCCGCACTTTTCACCGTTCCTTTCAGAATCATTTGATTCATCAGCTAGGAATGGCGATTGCTTCACCAGACCAATCGAAGGCTAGGCCAAAGTAACTCGATGTTTCCAAGAGGTGTGTGGCCCAACTTTTGAAAGAACCGCTAAGAGGAGAACTATTTGGTATTTTTCCGAAGCACTTTTCACCGTAATTGTCATAAGGTTGGTCTCTGCATCCTTGAGCATACCAGAGTCTTCACAGACGAAACAGGCTGAGGCCCAGTAATCTTGGCATTTCCAATAGTTGGTCCTAGAGACTACCAAGAAAGTGTTCTTTTAAGTATTATTCTGTTGTGGTTTCAGCATTATTTTCAGAACCCGAGCAGGGTTCTCGCATTAGCATAAGAATCCTGCCTGGTAGTTGAGATTTCTGGGTGGGGTGTAAGTGCGGGGCTTCTGTCAGCCCTGCCTTTGATTTGTTTACCTCCAGAGTTGGAAAGTGCATATTTGCGTGAGATGGGAAAAGTGTGGATCGTGCTTCAGATTTCATCCTGACACTTTGAAATGACCAGTGTGTTGGTAATTATTTGCATTTCCATGGCGTTTGGCACAGAAATAGTCATGAGGTCGGTCTCTGCATCCTGAAGCCTATGATGCTTTTTGCAGAGAAACCTCTGCTGAGGCCCAGGTAACTTGCTATTTCCCATAGCTGGCACAGGAGCCTTGGAAGATAGGATTGTTTTCAGCATTATTTCACCATCCTTTCACCACTGTTTCAAGAACGGGAGCCCTTTTCAACCGTTAGTTGAAGAATCCTTCTTTGGAGATGAGATATTTTTCTGGGGTGGCAAGTGCAGGGCCTCTGTCAGTCCTGGGTTTGTTGGACTAGCGCCAGACATGAGAAGTGCGCCTTTGTGGGACAGGTGAATAGTGCGGATCCTGTTTCAGTCTAAAGACTGAAACAGGATCCGCACTTTTCACCGTTCCTTTCAGAATCATTTGATTCATCAGCTAGGAATGGCGATTGCTTCACCAGACCAACCGAAGGCTAGGCCAAAGTAACTCGATGTTTCCAAGAGGTGTGTGGCCCAACTTTTGAAAGAACCGCTCAGTGGAGAACTATTTGGTATTTTTCCGAAGCACTTTTCACTGTAATTGTCATAAGGTTGGGATCTGCATCCTTAAGCATACCAGAGTCTTCACAGACGAAACAGGCTGAGGCCCAGTAATCTTGGCATTTCCAATAGTTGGTCCTAGAGACTACCAAGAAAGTGTTCTTTTAAGTATTATTCCGTTGTGGTTTCAGCATTATTTTCAAAACCCGAGCAGGGTTCTCGCATTAGCATAAGAATCCTGCCTGGTAGTTGAGATTTCTGGGTGGGGTGTACGTGGAGGACTTCTGTCAGCCCTGCCTTTGATTTGTTTACCTCCAGAGTTGGAAAGTGCATATTTGCGTGAGATGGGAAAAGTGTGGATCGTGCTTCAGATTTCATCCTGACACTTTGAAATGACCAGTGTGTTGGTAATTATTTGCATTTCCATGGCGTTTGGCACAGAAATAGTCATGAGGTCGGTCTCTGCATCCTGAAGCCTATGATGCTTGTTGCAGAGAAACCTCTGCTGAGGCCCAGGTAACTTGCTATTTCCCATAGCTGGCACAGGAGCCTTGGATGATAGGATTGTTTTCAGCATTATTTCACCATCCTTTCACCACTGTTTCAAGAACGGGAGCCCTTTTCAACCGTTAGTGGAAGAATCCTTCTTTGGAGATGAGATATTTTTCTGGGGTGGCAAGTGCAGGGCCTCTGTCAGTCCTGGGTTTGTTGGACTAGCGCCAGACATGAGAAGTGCGCCTTTGTGGGACAGGTGAATATTGCGGATCCTGTTTCAGTCTAAAGACTGAAACAGGATCCGCACTTTTCACCGTTCCTTTCAGAATCATTTGATTCATCAGCTAGGAATGGCGATTGCTTCACCAGACCAATCGAAGGCTAGGCCAAAGTAACTCGATGTTTCCAAGAGGTGTGTGGCCCAACTTTTGAAAGAACCGCTAAGTGGAGAACTATTTGGTGTTTTTCCGAAGCACTTTTCACCGTAATTGTCAGAAGGTTGGTCTCTGCATCCTTAAGCATACCAGAGTCTTCACAGACGAAACAGGCTGAGGCCCAGTAATCTTGGCATTTCCAGTAGTTGGTCCTAGAGACTACCAAGGAAGTGTTCTTTTAAGTATTATTCCCTTGTGGTTTCAGCATTATTTTCAGAACCCCAGCAGGGTTCTCGCATTAGCATAAGAATCCTGCCCGGTAGTTGAGATTTCTGGGTGGGGTGTAAGAGCGGGGCTTCTGTCAGCCCTGCCTTTGATTTGTTTACCTCCAAAGTTGGAAAGTGCATATTTGCGTGAGATGGGAAAAGTGTGGATCGTGCTTCAGATTTCATCCTGACCCTTTGAAATGACCAGTGTGTTGGTAATTATTTGCATTTCCATGGCGTTTGGCACAGAAATAGTCATGAGGTCGGTCTCTGCATCCTGAAGCCTATGATGCTTTTTGCAGAGAAACCTCTGCTGAGGCCCAGGTAACTTGCTATTTCCCATAGCTGGCACAGGAGCCTTGGAAGATAGGATTGTTTTCAGTATTATTTCACCATCCTTTCACCGCTGTTTCAAGAACGGGAGCCCTTTTCAACCGTTAGTGGAAGAATCCTTCTTTGGAGATGAGATATTTTTCTGGGGTGGCAAGTGCAGGGCCTCTGTCAGTCCTGGGTTTGTTGGACTAGCGCCAGACATGAGAAGTGCGCCTTTGTGGGACAGGTGAATAGTGCGGATCCTGTTTCAGTCTAAAGACTGAAACAGGATCCGCACTTTTCACCGTTCCTTTCAGAATCATTTGATTCATCAGCTAGGAATGGCGATTGCTTCACCAGACCAACCGAAGGCTAGGCCAAAGTAACTCGATGTTTCCAAGAGGTGTGTGGCCCAACTTTTGAAAGAACCGCTAAGTGGAGAACTATTTGGTATTTTTCCGAAGCACTTTTCACCGTAATTGTCATAAGGTTGGTCTCTGCATCCTTAAGCATACCAGAGTCTTCACAGACGAAACAGGCTGAGGCCCAGTAATCTTGGCATTTCCAATAGTTGGTCCTAGAGACTACCAAGAAAGTGTTCTTTTAAGTATTATTCCGTTGTGGTTTCAGCATTATTTTCAGAACCCGAGCAGGGTTCTCGCATTAGCATAAGAATCCTGCCTGGTAGTTGAGATTTCTGGGTGGGGTGTACGTGGAGGACTTCTGTCAGCCCTGCCTTTGATTTGTTTACCTCCAGAGTTGGAAAGTGCATATTTGCGTGAGATGGGAAAAGTGTGGATCGTGCTTCAGATTTCATCCTGACACTTTGAAATGACCAGTGGGTTGGTAATTATTTGCATTTCCATGGCGTTTGGCACAGAAATAGTCATGAGGTCGGTCTCTGCATCCTGAAGCCTATGATGCTTTTTGCAGAGAAACCTCTGCTGAGGCCCAGGTAACTTGCTATTTCCCATAGCTGGCACAGGAGCCTTGGAAGATAGGATTGTTTTCAGTATTATTTCACCATCCTTTCACCACTGTTTCAAGAACGGGAGCCCTTTTCAACCGTTAGTGGAAGAAACCTTCTTTGGAGATGAGATATTTTTCTGGGGTGGCAAGTGCAGGGCCTCTGTCAGTCCTGGGTTTGTTGGACTAGCGCCAGACATGAGAAGTGCGCCTTTGTGGGACAGGTGAATAGTGCGGATCCTGTTTCAGTCTAAAGACTGAAACAGGATCCGCACTTTTCACCGTTCCTTTCAGAATCATTTGATTCATCAGCTAGGAATGGCGATTGCTTCACCAGACCAATCGAAGGCTAGGCCAAAGTAACTCGATGTTTCCAAGAGGTGTGTGGCCCAACTTTTGAAAGAACCGCTAAGAGGAGAACTATTTGGTATTTTTCCGAAGCACTTTTCACCGTAATTGTCATAAGGTTGGTCTCTGCATCCTTGAGCATACCAGAGTCTTCACAGACGAAACAGGCTGAGGCCCAGTAATCTTGGCATTTCCAATAGTTGGTCCTAGAGACTACCAAGAAAGTGTTCTTTTAAGTATTATTCCGTTGTGGTTTCAGCATTATTTTCAGAACCCGAGCAGGGTTCTCGCATTAGCATAAGAATCCTGCCTGGTATTTGAGATTTCTGGGTGGGGTGTACGTGGAGGACTTCTGTCAGCCCTGCCTTTGATTTGTTTACCTCCAGAGTTGGAAAGTGCATATTTGCGTGAGATGGGAAAAGTGTGGATCGTGCTTCAGATTTCATCCTGACACTTTGAAATGACCAGTGTGTTGGTAATTATTTGCATTTCCATGGCGTTTGGCACAGAAATAGTCATGAGGTCGGTCTCTGCATCCTGAAGCCTATGATGCTTTTTGCAGAGAAACCTCTGCTGAGGCCCAGGTAACTTGCTATTTCCCATAGCTGGCACAGGAGCCTTGGAAGATAGGATTGTTTTCAGTATTATTTCACCATCCTTTCACCACTGTTTCAAGAACGGGAGCCCTTTTCAACCGTTAGTGGAAGAATCCTTCTTTGGAGATGAGGTATTTTTCTGGGGTGGCAAGTGCAGGGCCTCTGTCAGTCCTGGGTTTGTTGGACTAGCGCCAGACATGAGAAGTGCGCCTTTGTGGGACAGGTGAATAGTGCGGATCCTGTTTCAGTCTAAAGACTGAAACAGGATCCGCACTTTTCACCGTTCCTTTCAGAACCATTTGATTCATCAGCTAGGAATGGCGATTGCTTCACCAGACCAATCGAAGGCTAGGCCAAAGTAACTCGATGTTTCCAAGTGGTGTGTGGCCCAACTATTGAAAGAACCGCTAAGAGGAGAACTATTTGGTATTTTTCCGAAGCACTTTTCACCGTAATTGTCATAAGGTTGGTCTCTGCATCCTTGAGCATACCAGAGTCTTCACAGACGAAACAGGCTGAGGCCCAGTAATCTTGGCATTTCCAATAGTTGGTCCTAGAGACTACCAAGAAAGTGTTCTTTTAAGTATTATTCTGTTGTGGTTTCAGCATTATTTTCAGAACCCGAGCAGGGTTCTCGCATTAGCATAAGAATCCTGCCTGGTAGTTGAGATTTCTGGGTGGGGTGTAAGTGCGGGGCTTCTGTCAGCCCTGCCTTTGAATTGTTTACCTCCAGAGTTGGAAAGTGCATATTTGCGTGAGATGGGAAAAGTGTGGATCGTGCTTCAGATTTCATCCTGACACTTTGAAATGACCAGTGTGTTGGTAATTATTTGCATTTCCATGGCGTTTGGCACAGAAATAGTCATGAGGTCGGTCTCTGCATCCTGAAGCCTATGATGCTTTTTGCAGAGAAACCTCTGCTGAGGCCCAGGTAACTTGCTATTTCCCATAGCTGGCACAGGAGCCTTGGAAGATAGGATTGTTTTCAGCATTATTTCACCATCCTTTCACCACTGTTTCAAGAACGGGAGCCCTTTTCAACCGTTAGTTGAAGAATCCTTCTTTGGAGATGAGATATTTTTCTGGGGTGGCAAGTGCAGGGCCTCTGTCAGTCCTGGGTTTGTTGGACTAGCGCCAGACATGAGAAGTGCGCCTTTGTGGGACAGGTGAATAGTGCGGATCCTGTTTCAGTCTAAAGACTGAAACAGGATCCGCACTTTTCACCGTTCCTTTCAGAATCATTTGATTCATCAGCTAGGAATGGCGATTGCTTCACCAGACCAATCGAAGGCTAGGCCAAAGTAACTCGATGTTTCCAAGAGGTGTGTGGCCCAACTTTTGAAAGAACCGCTAAGTGGAGAACTATTTGGTATTTTTCCGAAGCACTTTTCACTGTAATTGTCATAAGGTTGGGATCTGCATCCTTAAGCATACCAGAGTCTTCACAGACGAAACAGGCTGAGGCCCAGTAATCTTGGCATTTCCAATAGTTGGTCCTAGAGACTACCAAGAAAGTGTTCTTTTAAGTATTATTCCGTTGTGGTTTCAGCATTATTTTCAGAACCCGAGCAGGGTTCTCGCATTAGCATAAGAATCCTGCCTGGTATTTGAAATTTCTTGGTGGGGTGTACCTGGAGGACTTCTGTCAGCCCTGCCTTTGATTTGTTTACCTCCAGAGTTGGAAAGTGCATATTTGCATGAGATGGGAAAAGTGTGGATCGTGCTTCAGATTTCATCCTGACACTTTGATATGACCAGTGTGTTGGTAATTATTTGCATTTCCATGGCGTTTGGCACAGAAATAGTCATGAGGTCGGTCTCTGCATCCTGAAGCCTATGATGCTTGTTGCAGAGAAACCTCTGCTGAGGCCCAGGTAACTTGCTATTTCCCATAGCTGGCACAGGAGGCTTGGAAGATAGGATTGTTTTCAGGATTATTTCACCATCCTTTCACCACTGTTTCAAGAACGGGAGCCCTTTTCAACCGTTAGTGGAAGAATCCTTCTTTGGAGATGAGGTATTTTTCTGGGGTGGCAAGTGCAGGGCCTCTGTCAGTCCTGGGTTTGTTGGACTAGCGCCAGACATGAGAAGTGCGCCTTTGTGGGACAGGTGAATAGTGCGGATCCTGTTTCAGTCTAAAGACTGAAACCGGATCCGCACTTTTCACAGTTCCTTTCAGAACCATTTGATTCATCAGCTAGGAAGGGCGATTGCTTCACCAGACCAATCGAAGGCTAGGCCAAAGTAACTCGATGTTTCCAAGTGGTGTGAGGACCAACTATTGAAAGAACCGCTAAGAGGAGAACTATTTGGTATTTTTCCGAAGCACTTTTCACCGTAATTGTCATAAGGTTGGTCTCTGCATCCTTGAGCATACCAGAGTCTTCACAGACGAAACAGGCTGAGGCCCAGTAATCTTGGCATTTCCAATAGTTGGTCCTAGAGACTACCAAGAAAGTGTTCCTTTAAGTATTATTCCGTTGTGGTTTCAGCATTATTTTCAGAACCCGAGCAGGGTTCTCGCATTAGCATAAGATCCTGCCTGGTAGTTGAGATTTCTGGGTGGGATGTACGTGGAGGACTTCTGTCAGCCCTGCCTTTGATTTGTTTACCTCCAGAGTTGGAAAGTGCATATTTGCGTGAGATGGGAAAAGTGTGGATCGTGCTTCAGATTTCATCCTGACACTTTGAAATGACCAGTGTGTTGGTAATTATTTGCATTTCCATGGCGTTTGGCACAGAAATAGTCATGAGGTCGGTCTCTGCATCCTGAAGCCTATGATGCTTTTTGCAGAGAAACCTCTGCTGAGGCCCAGGTAACTTGCTATTTCCCATAGCTGGCACAGGAGCCTTGGAAGATAGGATTGTTTTCAGTATTATTTCACCATCCTTTCACCACTGTTTCAAGAACGGGAGCCCTTTTCAACCGTTAGTGGAAGAATCCTTCTTTGGAGATGAGATATTTTTCTGGGGTGGCAAGTGCAGGGCCTCTGTCAGTCCTGGGTTTGTTGGACTAGCGCCAGACTTGAGAAGTGCGCCTTTGTGGGACAGGTGAATAGTGCGGATCCTGTTTCAGTCTAAAGACTGAAACAGGATCCGCACTTTTCACCGTTCCTTTCAGAATCATTTGATTCATCAGCTAGGAATGGCGATTGCTTCACCAGACCAATCGAAGGCTAGGCCAAAGTAACTCGATGTTTCCAAGAGGTGTGTGGCCCAACTATTGAAAGAACCGCTAAGAGGAGAACTATTTGGTATTTTTCCGAAGCACTTTTCACCGTAATTGTCATAAGGTTGGTCTCTGCATCCTTGAGCATACCAGAGTCTTCACAGACGAAACAGGCTGAGGCCCAGTAATCTTGGCATTTCCAATAGTTGGTCCTAGAGACTACCAAGAAAGTGTTCTTTTAAGTATTATTCTGTTGTGGTTTCAGCATTATTTTCAGAACCCGAGCAGGGTTCTCGCATTAGCATAAGAATCCTGCCTGGTAGTTGAGATTTCTGGGTGGGGTGTAAGTGCGGGGCTTCTGTCAGCCCTGCCTTTGAATTGTTTACCTCCAGAGTTGGAAAGTGCATATTTGCGTGAGATGGGAAAAGTGTGGATCATGCTTCAGATTTCATCCTGACACTTTGAAATGACCAGTGTGTTGGTAATTATTTGCATTTCCATGGCGTTTGGCACAGAAATAGTCATGAGGTCGGTCTCTGCATCCTGAAGCCTATGATGCTTTTTGCAGAGAAACCTCTGCTGAGGCCCAGGTAACTTGCTATTTCCCATAGCTGGCACAGGAGCCTTGGAAGATAGGATTGTTTTCAGGATTATTTCACCATCCTTTCACCACTGTTTCAAGAACGGGAGCCCTTTTCAACCGTTAGTTGAAGAATCCTTCTTTGGAGATGAGATATTTTTCTGGGGTGGCAAGTGCAGGGCCTCTGTCAGTCCTGGGTTTGTTGGACTAGCGCCAGACATGAGAAGTGCGCCTTTGTGGGACAGGTGAATAGTGCGGATCCTGTTTCAGTCTAAAGACTGAAACAGGATCCGCACTTTTCACCGTTCCTTTCAGAATCATTTGATTCATCAGCTAGGAATGGCGATTGCTTCACCAGACCAATCGAAGGCTAGGCCAAAGTAACTCGATGTTTCCAAGAGGTGTGTGGCCCAACTTTTGAAAGAACCGCTAAGTGGAGAACTATTTGGTATTTTTCCGAAGCACTTTTCACTGTAATTGTCATAAGGTTGGGATCTGCATCCTTAAGCATACCAGAGTCTTCACAGACGAAACAGGCTGAGGCCCAGTAATCTTGGCATTTCCAATAGTTGGTCCTAGAGACTACCAAGAAAGTGTTCTTTTAAGTATTATTCTGTTGTGGTTTCAGCATTATTTTCAGAACCCGGGCAGGGTTCTCGCATTAGCATAAGAATCCTGCCCGGTAGTTGAGATTTCTGGGTGGGGTGTACCTGGAGGACTTCTGTCAGCCCTGCCTTTGATTTGTTTACCTCCAGAGTTGGAAAGTGCATATTTGCGTGAGATGGGAAAAGTGTGGATCGTGCTTCAGATTTCATCCTGACACTTTGAAATGACCAGTGTGTTGGTAATTATTTGCATTTCCATGGCGTTTGGCACAGAAATAGTCATGAGGTCGGTCTCTGCATCCTGAAGCCTATGATGCTTTTTGCAGAGAAACCTCTGCTGAGGCCCAGGTAACTTGCTATTTCCCATAGCTGGCACAGGAGCCTTGGAAGATAGGATTGTTTTCAGTATTATTTCACCATCCTTTCACCACTGTTTCAAGAACGGGAGCCCTTTTCAACCGTTAGTGGAAGAATCCTTCTTTGGAGATGAGATATTTTTCTGGGGTGGCAAGTGCAGGGCCTCTGTCAGTCCTGGGTTTGTTGGACTAGCGCCAGACTTGAGAAGTGCGCCTTTGTGGGACAGGTGAATAGTGCGGATCCTGTTTCAGTCTAAAGACTGAAACAGGATCCGCACTTTTCACCGTTCCTTTCAGAATCATTTGATTCATCAGCTAGGAATGGCGATTGCTTCACCAGACCAATCGAAGGCTAGGCCAAAGTAACTCGATGTTTCCAAGAGGTGTGTGGCCCAACTTTTGAAAGAACCGCTAAGTGGAGAACTATTTGGTATTTTTCCGAAGCACTTTTCACCGTAATTGTCAGAAGGTTGGTCTCTGCATCCTTAAGCATACCAGAGTCTTCACAGACGAAACAGGCTGAGGCCCAGTAATCTTGGCATTTCCAATAGTTGGTCCTAGAGACTACCAAGAAAGTGTTCTTTTAAGTATTATTCTGTTGTGGTTTCAGCATTATTTTCAGAACCCGAGCAGGGTTCTCGCATTAGCATAAGAATCCTGCCTGGTAGTTGAGATTTCTGGGTGGGGTGTAAGTGCTGGGCTTCTGTCAGCCCTGCCTTTGATTTGTTTACCTCCAGAGTTGGAAAGTGCATATTTGCGTGAGATGGGAAAAGTGTGGATCGTGCTTCAGATTTCATGCTGACACTTTGAAATGACCAGTGTGTTGGTAATTATTTGCATCTCCATGGCGTTTGGCACAGAAATAGTCATGAGGTCGGTCTCTGCATCCTGAAGCCTATGATGCTTTTTGCAGAGAAACCTCTGCTCAGGCCCAGGTAACTTGCTATTTCCCATAGCTGGCACAGGAGCCTTGGAAGATAGGATTGTTTTCAGTATTATTTCACCATCCTTTCACCACTGTTTCAAGAACGGGAGCCCTTTTCAACCGTTAGTGGAAGAATCCTTCTTTGGAGATGAGATATTTTTCTGGGGTGGCAAGTGCAGGGCCTCTGTCAGTCCTGGGTTTGTTGGACTAGCGCCAGACATGAGAGGTGCGCCTTTGTGGGACAGGTGAATAGTGCGGATCCTGTTTCAGTCTAAAGACTGAAACAGGATCCGCACTTTTCACCGTTCCTTTCAGAATCATTTGATTCATCAGCTAGGAATGGCGATTGCTTCACCAGACCTACCGAAGGCTAGGCCAAAGTAACTCGATGTTTCCAAGAGGTGTGTGGCCCAACTTTTGAAAGAACCGCTAAGTGGAGAACTATTTGGTATTTTTCCGAAGCACTTTTCACCGTAATTGTCATAAGGTTGGTCTCTGCATCCTTAAGCATACCAGAGTCTTCACAGACGAAACAGGCTGAGGCCCAGTAATCTTGGCATTTCCAATAGTTGGTCCTAGAGACTACCAAGAAAGTGTTCTTTTAAGTATTATTCTGTTGTGGTTTCAGCATTATTTTCAGAACCCGAGCAGGGTTCTCGCATTAGCATAAGAATCCTGCCTGGTAGTTGAGATTTCTGGGTGGGGTGTACGTGGAGGACTTCTGTCAGCCCTGCCTTTGATTTGTTTACCTCCAGAGTTGGAAAGTGCATATTTGCGTGAGATGGGAAAAGTGTGGATCGTGCTTCAGATTTCATCCTGACACTTTGAAATGACCAGTGTGTTGGTAATTATTTGCATTTCCATGGCGTTTGGCACAGAAATAGTCATGAGGTCGGTCTCTGCATCCTGAAGCCTATGATGCTTTTTGCAGAGAAACCTCTGCTGAGGCCCAGGTAACTTGCTATTTCCCATAGCTGGCACAGGAGCCTTGGAAGATAGGATTGTTTTCAGCATTATTTCACCATCCTTTCACCACTGTTTCAAGAACGGGAGCCCTTTTCAACCGTTAGTTGAAGAATCCTTCTTTGGAGATGAGATATTTTTCTGGGGTGGCAAGTGCAGGGCCTCTGTCAGTCCTGGGTTTGTTGGACTAGCGCCAGACATGAGAAGTGCGCCTTTGTGGGACAGGTGAATAGTGCGGATCCTGTTTCAGTCTAAAGACTGAAACAGGATCCGCACTTTTCACCGTTCCTTTCAGAATCATTTGATTCATCAGCTAGGAATGGCGATTGCTTCACCAGACCAATCGAAGGCTAGGCCAAAGTAACTCGATGTTTCCAAGAGGTGTGTGGCCCAACTATTGAAAGAACCGCTAAGTGGAGAACTATTTGGTATTTTTCCGAAGCACTTTTCACCGTAATTGTCATAAGGTTGGTCTCTGCATCCTTGAGCATACCAGAGTCTTCACAGACGAAACAGGCTGAGGCCCAGTAATCTTGGCATTTCCAATAGTTGGTCCTAGAGACTACCAAGAAAGTGTTCTTTTAAGTATTATTCCGTTGTGGTTTCAGCATTATTTTCAGAACCCGAGCAGGGTTCTCGCATTAGCATAAGAATCCTGCCTGGTATTTGAAATTTCTTGGTGGGGTGTACCTGGAGGACTTCTGTCAGCCCTGCCTTTGATTTGTTTACCTCCAGAGTTGGAAAGTGCATATTTGCATGAGATGGGAAAAGTGTGGATCGTGCTTCAGATTTCATCCTGACACTTTGATATGACCAGTGTGTTGGTAATTATTTGCATTTCCATGGCGTTTGGCACAGAAATAGTCATGAGGTCGGTCTCTGCATCCTGAAGCCTATGATGCTTGTTGCAGAGAAACCTCTGCTGAGGCCCAGGTAACTTGCTATTTCCCATAGCTGGCACAGGAGCCTTGGAAGATAGGATTGTTTTCAGGATTATTTCACCATCCTTTCACCACTGTTTCAAGAACGGGAGCCCTTTTCAACCGTTAGTGGAAGAATCCTTCTTTGGAGATGAGGTATTTTTCTGGGGTGGCAAGTGCAGGGCCTCTGTCAGTCCTGGGTTTGTTGGACTAGCGCCAGACATGAGAAGTGCGCCTTTGTGGGACAGGTGAATAGTGCGGATCCTGTTTCAGTCTAAAGACTGAAACCGGATCCGCACTTTTCACAGTTCCTTTCAGAACCATTTGATTCATCAGCTAGGAAGGGCGATTGCTTCACCAGACCAATCGAAGGCTAGGCCAAAGTAACTCGATGTTTCCAAGAGGTGTGTGGCCCAACTTTTGAAAGAACCGCTAAGTGGAGAACTATTTGGTATTTTTCCGAAGCACTTTTCACCGTAATTGTCAGAAGGTTGGTCTCTGCATCCTTAAGCATACCAGAGTCTTCACAGACGAAACAGGCTGAGGCCCAGTAATCTTGGCATTTCCAATAGTTGGTCCTAGAGACTACCAAGAAAGTGTTCTTTTAAGTATTATTCTGTTGTGGTTTCAGCATTATTTTCAGAACCCGAGCAGGGTTCTCGCATTAGCATAAGAATCCTGCCTGGTAGTTGAGATTTCTGGGTGGGGTGTAAGTGCTGGGCTTCTGTCAGCCCTGCCTTTGATTTGTTTACCTCCAGAGTTGGAAAGTGCATATTTGCGTGAGATGGGAAAAGTGTGGATCGTGCTTCAGATTTCATGCTGACACTTTGAAATGACCAGTGTGTTGGTAATTATTTGCATCTCCATGGCGTTTGGCACAGAAATAGTCATGAGGTCGGTCTCTGCATCCTGAAGCCTATGATGCTTTTTGCAGAGAAACCTCTGCTCAGGCCCAGGTAACTTGCTATTTCCCATAGCTGGCACAGGAGCCTTGGAAGATAGGATTGTTTTCAGTATTATTTCACCATCCTTTCACCACTGTTTCAAGAACGGGAGCCCTTTTCAACCGTTAGTGGAAGAATCCTTCTTTGGAGATGAGATATTTTTCTGGGGTGGCAAGTGCAGGGCCTCTGTCAGTCCTGGGTTTGTTGGACTAGCGCCAGACATGAGAGGTGCGCCTTTGTGGGACAGGTGAATAGTGCGGATCCTGTTTCAGTCTAAAGACTGAAACAGGATCCGCACTTTTCACCGTTCCTTTCAGAATCATTTGATTCATCAGCTAGGAATGGCGATTGCTTCACCAGACCTACCGAAGGCTAGGCCAAAGTAACTCGATGTTTCCAAGAGGTGTGTGGCGCAACTTTTGAAAGAACCGCTAAGTGGAGAACTATTTGGTATTTTTCCGAAGCACTTTTCACCGTAATTGTCATAAGGTTGGTCTCTGCATCCTTAAGCATACCAGAGTCTTCACAGACGAAACAGGCTGAGGCCCAGTAATCTTGGCATTTCCAATAGTTGGTCCTAGAGACTACCAAGAAAGTGTTCTTTTAAGTATTATTCTGTTGTGGTTTCAGCATTATTTTCAGAACCCGAGCAGGGTTCTCGCATTAGCATAAGAATCCTGCCTGGTAGTTGAGATTTCTGGGTGGGGTGTACGTGGAGGACTTCTGTCAGCCCTGCCTTTGATTTGTTTACCTCCAGAGTTGGAAAGTGCATATTTGCGTGAGATGGGAAAAGTGTGGATCGTGCTTCAGATTTCATCCTGACACTTTGAAATGACCAGTGTGTTGGTAATTATTTGCATTTCCATGGCGTTTGGCACAGAAATAGTCATGAGGTCGGTCTCTGCATCCTGAAGCCTATAATGCTTGTTGCAGAGAAACCTCTGCTGAGGCCCAGGTAACTTGCTATTTCCCATAGCTGGCACAGGAGCCTTGGAAGATAGGATTGTTTTCAGTATTATTTCACCATCCTTTCACCACTGTTTCAAGAACGGGAGCCCTTTTCAACCGTTTGTGGAAGAATCCTTCTTTAGAGATGAGATATTTTTCTGGGGTGGCAAGTGCAGGGCCTCTGTCAGTCCTGGGTTTGTTGGACTAGCGCCAGACATGAGAGGTGCGCCTTTGTGGGACAGGTGAATAGTGCGGATCCCGTTTCAGTCTAAAGACTGAAACAGGATCCGCACTTTTCACCGTTCCTTTCAGAACCATTTGATTCATCAGCTAGGAATGGCGATTGCTTCACCAGACCAATCGAAGGCTAGGCCAAAGTAACTCGATGTTTCCAAGTGGTGTGTGGCCCAACTATTGAAAGAACCGCTAAGAGGAGAACTATTTGGTATTTTTCCGAAGCACTTTTCACCGTAATTGTCATAAGGTTGGTCTCTGCATCCTTGAGCATACCAGAGTCTTCACAGACGAAACAGGCTGAGGCCCAGTAATCTTGGCATTTCCAATAGTTGGTCCTAGAGACTACCAAGAAAGTGTTCTTTTAAATAATATTCTGTTGTGGTTTCAGCATTATTTTCAGAACCCGAGCAGGGTTCTCGCATTAGCATAAGAATCCTGCCTGGTAGTTGAGATTTCTGGGTGGGGTGTAAGTGCGGGGCTTCTGTCACCCCTGCCTTTGATTTGTTTACCTCCAGAGTTGGAAAGTGCATATTTGCGTGAGATGGGAAAAGTGTGGATCGTGCTTCAGATTTCATCCTGACACTTTGAAATGACCAGTGTGTTGGTAATTATTTGCATCTCCATGGCATTTGGCACAGAAATAGTCATGAGGTCGGTCTCTGCATCCTGAAGCCTATGATGCTTTTTGCAGAGAAACCTCTGCTGAGGCCCAGGTAACTTGCTATTTCCCATAGCTGGCACAGGAGCCTTGGAAGATAGGATTGTTTTTAGCATTATTTCACCATCCTTTCACCACTGTTTCAAGAACGGGAGCCCTTTTCAACCGTTAGTGGAAGAATCCTTCTTTGGAGATGAGATATTTTTCTGGGATGGCAAGTGCAGGGCCTCTGTCAGTCCTGGGTTTGTTGGACTAGCGCCAGACATGAGAAGTGCGCCTTTGTGGGACAGGTGAATAGTGCAGATCCTGTTTCAGTCTAAAGACTGAAACAGGATCCGCACTTTTCACCGTTCCTTTCAGAATCATTTCATTCATCAGCTAGCAATGGCGATTGCTTCACCAGACCAATCGAAGGCTAGGCCAAAGTAACTCGATGTTTCCAAGAGGTGTGTGGCCCAACTATTGAAAGAACCGCTAAGAGGAGAACTATTTGGTATTTTTCCGAAGCACTTTTCACCGTAATTGTCATAAGGTTGGTCTCTGCATCGTTGAGCATACCAGAGTCTTCACAGACGAAACAGGCTGAGGCCCAGTAATCTTGGCATTTCCAATAGTTGGTCCTAGGGACTACCAAGAAAGTGTTCTTTTAAGTATTATTCTGTTGTGGTTTCAGCATTATTTTCAGAACACGAGCAGGGTTCTCGCATTAGCATAAGAATCCTGCCTGGTAGTTGAGATTTCTGGGTGGGGTGTAAGTGCGGGGCTTCTGTCAGCCCTGCCTTTGATTTGTTTACCTCCAGAGTTGGAAAGTGCATATTTGCGTGAGATGGGAAAAGTGTGGATCGTGCTTCAGATTTCATGCTGACACTTTGAAATGACCAGTGTGTTGGTAATTATTTGCATTTCCATGGCGTTTGGCACAGAAATAGTCATGAGGTCGGTCTCTGCATCCTGAATCCTATGATGCTTTTTGCAGAGAAAGCTCTGCTCAGGCCCAGGTAACTTGCTATTTCCCATAGCTGGCACAGGAGCCTTGGAAGATAGGATTGTTTTCAGTATTATTTCACCATCCTTTCACCACTGTTTCAAGAACGGGAGCCCTTTTCAACCGTTAGTGGAAGAATCCTTCTTTGGAGATGAGATATTTTTCTGGGGTGGCAAGTGCAGGGCCTCTGTCAGTCCTGGGTTTGTTGGACTAGCGCCAGACATGAGAAGTGCGCCTTTGTGGGACAGGTGAATAGTGCGGATCCTGTTTCAGTCTAAAGACTGAAACAGGATCCGCACTTTTCACCGTTCCTTTCAGAATCATTTGATTCATCAGCTAGGAATGGCGATTGCTTCACCAGACCTACCGAAGGCTAGGCCAAAGTAACTCGATGTTTCCAAGAGGTGTGTGGCCCAACTTTTCAAAGAACGGCTAAGTGGAGAACTATTTGGTATTTTTCCGAAGCACTTTTCACCGTAATTGTCAGAAGGTTGGTCTCTGCATCCTTAAGCATACCAGAGTCTTCACAGACGAAACAGGCTGAGGCCCAGTAATCTTGGCATTTCCAATAGTTGGTCCTAGAGACTACCAAGAAAGTGTTCTTTTAAGTATTATTCTGTTGTGGTTTCAGCATTATTTTCAGAACCCGAGCAGGGTTCTCGCATTAGCATAAGAATCCTGCCTGGTAGTTGAGATTTCTGGGTGGGGTGTAAGTGCGGGGCTTCTGTCAGCCCTGCCTTTGATTTGTTTACCTCCAGAGTTGGAAAGTGCATATTTGCGTGAGATGGGAAAAGTGTGGATCGTGCTTCAGATTTCATCCTGACACTTTGAAATGACCAGTGTGTTGGTAATTATTTGCATTTCCATGGCTTTTGGCACAGAAATAGTCATGAGGTCGGTCTCTGCATCCTGAAGCCTATGATGCTTTTTGCAGAGAAACCTCTGCTCAGGCCCAGGTAACTTGCTATTTCCCATAGCTGGCACAGGAGCCTTGGAAGATAGGATTGTTTTCAGTATTATTTCACCATCCTTTCACCACTGTTTCAAGAACGGGAGCCCTTTTCAACCGTTAGTGGAAGAATCCTTCTTTGGAGATGAGATATTTTTCTGCGGTGGCAAGTGCAGGGCCTCTGTCAGTCCTGGGTTTGTTGGACTAGCGCCAGACATAGAAGTGCGCCTTTGTGGGACAGGTGAATAGTGCGGATCCTGTTTCAGTCTAAAGACTGAAACAGGATCCGCACTTTTCACCGTTCCTTTCAGAATCATTTGATTCATCACCTAGGAATGGCGATTGCTTCACCAGACCTACCGAAGGCTAGGCCAAACTAACTCGATGTTTCCAAGAGGTGTGTGGCCCAACTTTTGAAAGAACCGCTAAGTGGAGAACTATTTGGTATTTTTCCGAAGCACTTTTCACCGTAATTGTCAGAAGGTTGGTCTCTGCATCCTTAAGCATACCAGAGTCTTCACAGACGAAACAGGCTGAGGCCCAGTAATCTTGGCATTTCCAATAGTTGGTCCTAGAGACTACCAAGAAAGTGTTCTTTTAAGTATTATTCTGTTGTGGTTTCAGCATTATTTTCAGAACCCGAGCAGGGTTCTCGCATTAGCATAAGAATCCTGCCTGGTAGTTGAGATTTCTGGGTGGGGTGTACGTGGAGGACTTCTGTCAGCCCTGCCTTTGATTTGTTTACCTCCAGAGTTGGAAAGTGCATATTTGGGTGAGATGGGAAAAGTGTGGATCGTGCTTCAGATTTCATCCTGACACTTTGAAATGACCAGTGTGTTGGTAATTATTTGCATCTCCATGGCGTTTGGCACAGAAATAGTCATGAGGTCGGTCTCTGCATCCTGAAGCCTATGATGCTTTTTGCAGAGAAACCTCTGCTCAGGCCCAGGTAACTTGCTATTTCCCATAGCTGGCACAGGAGCCTTGGAAGATAGGATTGTTTTCAGTATTATTTCACCATCCTTTCACCACTGTTTCAAGAACGGGAGCCCTTTTCAACCGTTAGTGGAAGAATCCTTCTTTGGAGATGAGATATTTTTCTGCGGTGGCAAGTGCAGGGCCTCTGTCAGTCCTGGGTTTGTTGGACTAGCGCCAGACATAGAAGTGCGCCTTTGTGGGACAGGTGAATAGTGCGGATCCTGTTTCAGTCTAAAGACTGAAACAGGATCCGCACTTTTCACCGTTCCTTTCAGAATCATTTGATTCATCACCTAGGAATGGCGATTGCTTCACCAGACCTACCGAAGGCTAGGCCAAACTAACTCGATGTTTCCAAGAGGTGTGTGGCCCAACTTTTGAAAGAACCGCTAAGTGGAGAACTATTTGGTATTTTTCCGAAGCACTTTTCACCGTAATTGTCAGAAGGTTGGTCTCTGCATCCTTAAGCATACCAGAGTCTTCACAGACGAAACAGGCTGAGGCCCAGTAATCTTGGCATTTCCAATAGTTGGTCCTAGAGACTACCAAGAAAGTGTTCTTTTAAGTATTATTCTGTTGTGGTTTCAGCATTATTTTCAGAACCCGAGCAGGGTTCTCGCATTAGCATAAGAATCCTGCCTGGTAGTTGAGATTTCTGGGTGGGGTGTACGTGGAGGACTTCTGTCAGCCCTGCCTTTGATTTGTTTACCTCCAGAGTTGGAAAGTGCATATTTGGGTGAGATGGGAAAAGTGTGGATCGTGCTTCAGATTTCATCCTGACACTTTGAAATGACCAGTGTGTTGGTAATTATTTGCATCTCCATGGCGTTTGGCACAGAAATAGTCATGAGGTCGGTCTCTGCATCCTGAAGCCTATGATGCTTTTTGCAGAGAAACCTCTGCTGAGGCCCAGGTAACTTGCTATTTCCCATAGCTGACACAGGAGCCTTGGAAGATAGGATTGTTTTCAGTATTATTTCACCATCCTTTCACCACTGTTTCAAGAACGGGAGCCCTTTTCAACCGTTAGTGGAAGAATCCTTCTTTGGAGATGAGATATTTTTCTGGGGTGGCAAGTGCAGGGCCTCTGTCAGTCCTGGGTTTGTTGGACTAGCGCCAGACATGAGAGGTGCGCCTTTGTGGGACAGGTGAATAGTGCGGATCCTGTTTCAGTCTAAAGACTGAAACAGGATCCGCACTTTTCACCGTTCCTTTCAGAACCATTTGATTCATCAGCTAGGAAGGGCGATTGCTTCACCAGACCAATCGAAGGCTAGGCCAAAGTAACTCGATGTTTCCAAGTGGTGTGTGGCCCAACTATTGAAAGAACCGCTAAGAGGAGAACTATTTGGTATTTTTCCGAAGCACTTTTCACCGTAATTGTCATAAGGTTGGTCTCTGCATCCTTGAGCATACCAGAGTCTTCACAGTCGAAACAGGCTGAGGCCCAGTAATCTTGGCATTTCCAATAGTTGGTCCTAGAGACTACCAAGAAAGTGTTCTTTTAAATAATATTCTGTTGTGGTTTCAGCATTATTTTCAGAACCCGAGCAGGGTTCTCGCATTAGCATAAGAATCCTGCCTGGTAGTTGAGATTTCTGGGTGGGGTGTAAGTGCGGGGCTTCTGTCAGCCCTGCCTTTGATTTGTTTACCTCCAGAGTTGGAAAGTGCATATTTGCGTGAGATGGGAAAAGTGTGGATCGTGCTTCAGATTTCATCCTGACACTTTGAAATGACCAGTGTGTTGGTAATTATTTGCATCTCCATGGCGTTTGGCACAGAAATAGTCATGAGGTCGGTCTCTGCATCCTGAATCCTATGATGCTTTTTGCAGAGAAACCTCTGCTCAGGCCCAGGTAACTTGCTATTTCCCATAGCTGGCACAGGAGCCTTGGAAGATAGGATTGTTTTCAGCATTATTTCACCATCCTTTCACCACTGTTTCAAGAACGGGAGCCCTTTTCAACCGTTAGTGGAAGAATCCTTCTTTGGAGATGAGATATTTTTCTGGGGTGGCAAGTGCAGGGCCTCTGTCAGTCCTGGGTTTGTTGGACTAGCGCCAGACATGAGAAGTGCGCCTTTGTGGGACAGGTGAATAGTGCGGATCCTGTTTCAGTCTAAAGACTGAAACAGGATCTGCACTTTTCACCGTTCCTTTCAGAATCATTTGATTCATCAGCTAGCAATGGCGATTGCTACACCAGACCAATCGAAGGCTAGGCCAAAGTAACTCGATGTTTCCAAGAGGTGTGTGGCCCAACTATTGAAAGAACCGCTAAGAGGAGAACTATTTGGTATTTTTCCGAAGCACTTTTCACCGTAATTGTCAGAAGGTTGGTCTCTGCATCCTTAAGCATACCAGAGTCTTCACAAACGAAACAGGCTGAGGCCCAGTAATCTTGGCATTTCCAATAGTTGGTCCTAGAGACTACCAAGAAAGTGTTCTTTTAAGTATTATTCTGTTGTGGTTTCAGCATTATTTTCAGAACCCGAGCAGGGTTCTCACATTAGCTTAAGAATCCTGCCTGGTAGTTGAGATTTCTGGGTGGGGTGTACGTGGAGGACTTCTGTCAGCCCTGCCTTTGATTTGTTTACCTCCAGAGTTGGAAAGTGCATATTTGCGTGAGATGGGAAAAGTGTGGATCGTGCTTCAGATTTCATGCTGACACTTTGAAATGAATAGTGTGTTGGTAATTATTTGCATTTCCATGGCGTTTGGCACAGAAATAGTCATGAGGTCGGTCTCTGCATCCTGAAGCCTATGATGCTTTTTGCAGAGAAACCTCTGCTCAGGCCCAGGTAACTTGCTATTTCCCATAGCTGGCACAGGAGCCTTGGAAGATAGGATTGTTTTCAGTATTATTTCACCATCCTTTCACCACTGTTTCAAGAACGGGAGCCCTTTTCAACCGTTAGTGGAAGAATCCTTCTTTGGAGATGAGATATTTTTCTGCGGTGGCAAGTGCAGGGCCTCTGTCAGTCCTGGGTTTGTTGGACTAGCGCCAGACATAGAAGTGCGCCTTTGTGGGACAGGTGAATAGTGCGGATCCTGTTTCAGTCTAAAGACTGAAACAGGATCCGCACTTTTCACCGTTCCTTTCAGAATCATTTGATTCATCACCTAGGAATGGCGATTGCTTCACCAGACCTACCGAAGGCTAGGCCAAAGTAACTCGATGTTTCCAAGAGGTGTGTGGCCCAACTTTTGAAAGAACCGCTAAGTGGAGAACTATTTGGTATTTTTCCGAAGCACTTTTCACCGTAATTGTCATAAGGTTGGTCTCTGCATCCTTAAGCATACCAGAGTCTTCACAGACGAAACAGGCTGAGGCCCAGTAATCTTGGCATTTCCAATAGTTGGTCCTAGAGACTACCAAGAAAGTGTTCTTTTAAGTATTATTCTGTTGTGGTTTCAGCATTATTTTCAGAACCCGAGCAGGGTTCTCGCATTAGCATAAGAATCCTGCCTGGTAGTTGAGATTTCTGGGTGGGGTGTACGTGGAGGACTTCTGTCAGCCCTGCCTTTGATTTGTTTACCTCCAGAGTTGGAAAGTGCATATTTGCGTGAGATGGGAAAAGTGTGGATCGTGCTTCAGATTTCATCCTGACACTTTGAAATGACCAGTGTGTTGGTAATTATTTGCATCTCCATGGCGTTTGGCACAGAAATAGTCATGAGGTCGGTCTCTGCATCCTGAAGCCTATGATGCTTTTTGCAGAGAAACCTCTGCTGAGGCCCAGGTAACTTGCTATTTCCCATAGCTGGCACAGGAGCCTTGGAAGATAGGATTGTTTTCAGTATTATTTCACCATCCTTTCACCACTGTTTCAAGAACGGGAGCCCTTTTCAACCGTTAGTGGAAGAATCCTTCTTTGGAGATGAGATATTTTTCTGGGGTGCCAAGTGCAGGGCCTCTGTCAGTCCTGGGTTTGTTGGACTAGCGCCAGACATGAGAAGTGCGCCTTTGTGGGACAGGTGAATAGTGCGGATCCTGTTTCAGTCTAAAGACTGAAACAGGATCCGCACTTTTCACCGTTCCTTTCAGAATCATTTGATTCATCAGCTAGGAATGGCGATTGCTTCACCAGACCAACCGAAGGCTAGGCCAAAGTAACTCGATGTTTCCAAGAGGTGTGTGGCCCAACTTTTGAAAGAACCGCTAAGTGGAGAACTATTTGGTATTTTTCCAAAGCACTTTTCACCGTAATTGTCAGAAGGTTGGTCTCTGCATCCTTAAGCATACCAGAGTCTTCACAGACGAAACAGGCTGAGGCCCAGTAATCTTGGCATTTCCAATAGTTCGTCCTAGAGACTACCAAGAAAGTGTTCTTTTAAGTATTATTCCGTTGTGGTTTCAGCATTATTTTCAGAACCCGAGCAGGGTTCTCGCATTAGCATAAGAATCCTGCCTGGTAGTTGAGATTTCTGGGTGGGGTGTACGTGGAGGACTTCTGTCAGCCCTGCCTTTGATTTGTTTACCTCCAGAGTTGGAAAGTGCATATTTGCGTGAGATGGGAAAAGTGTGGATCGTGCTTCAGATTTCATGCTGACACTTTGAAATGACCAGTGTGTTGGTAATTATTTGCATTTCCATGGCGTTTGGCACAGAAATAGTCATGAGGTCGGTCTCTGCATCCTGAAGCCTATGATGCTTTTGCAGAGAAACCTCTGCTCAGGCCCAGGTAACTTGCTATTTCCCATAGCTGGCACAGGAGCCTTGGAAGATAGGATTGTTTTCAGTATTATTTCACCATCCTTTCACCACTGTTTCAAGAACGGGAGCCCTTTTCAACCGTTAGTGGAAGAATCCTTCTTTGGAGATGAGATATTTTTCTGGGGTGGCAAGTGCAGGGCCTCTGTCAGTCCTGGGTTTGTTGGACTAGCGCCAGACATGAGAAGTGCGCCTTTGTGGGACAGGTGAATAGTGCGGATCCTGTTTCAGTCTAAAGACTGAAACAGGATCCGCACTTTTCACCGTTCCTTTCAGAATCATTTGATTCATCAGCTAGGAATGGCGATTGCTTCACCAGACCTACCGAAGGCTAGGCCAAACTAACTCGATGTTTCCAAGAGGTGTGTGGCCCAACTTTTGAAAGAACCGCTAAGTGGAGAACTATTTGGTATTTTTCCGAAGCACTTTTCACCGTAATTGTCAGAAGGTTGGTCTCTGCATCCTTAAGCATACCAGAGTCTTCACAGACGAAACAGGCTGAGGCCCAGTAATCTTGGCATTTCCAATAGTTGGTCCTAGAGACTACCAAGAAAGTGTTCTTTTAAGTATTATTCTGTTGTGGTTTCAGCATTATTTTCAGAACCCGAGCAGGGTTCTCGCATTAGCATAAGAATCCTGCCTGGTAGTTGAGATTTCTGGGTGGGGTGTACGTGGAGGACTTCTGTCAGCCCTGCCTTTGATTTGTTTACCTCCAGAGTTGGAAAGTGCATATTTGGGTGAGATGGGAAAAGTGTGGATCGTGCTTCAGATTTCATCCTGACACTTTGAAATGACCAGTGTGTTGGTAATTATTTGCATCTCCATGGCGTTTGGCACAGAAATAGTCATGAGGTCGGTCTCTGCATCCTGAAGCCTATGATGCTTTTTGCAGAGAAACCTCTGCTGAGGCCCAGGTAACTTGCTATTTCCCATAGCTGACACAGGAGCCTTGGAAGATAGGATTGTTTTCAGTATTATTTCACCATCCTTTCACCACTGTTTCAAGAACGGGAGCCCTTTTCAACCGTTAGTGGAAGAATCCTTCTTTGGAGATGAGATATTTTTCTGGGGTGGCAAGTGCAGGGCCTCTGTCAGTCCTGGGTTTGTTGGACTAGCGCCAGACATGAGAGGTGCGCCTTTGTGGGACAGGTGAATAGTGCGGATCCTGTTTCAGTCTAAAGACTGAAACAGGATCCGCACTTTTCACCGTTCCTTTCAGAACCATTTGATTCATCAGCTAGGAAGGGCGATTGCTTCACCAGACCAATCGAAGGCTAGGCCAAAGTAACTCGATGTTTCCAAGTGGTGTGTGGCCCAACTATTGAAAGAACCGCTAAGAGGAGAACTATTTGGTATTTTTCCGAAGCACTTTTCACCGTAATTGTCATAAGGTTGGTCTCTGCATCCTTGAGCATACCAGAGTCTTCACAGTCGAAACAGGCTGAGGCCCAGTAATCTTGGCATTTCCAATAGTTGGTCCTAGAGACTACCAAGAAAGTGTTCTTTTAAATAATATTCTGTTGTGGTTTCAGCATTATTTTCAGAACCCGAGCAGGGTTCTCGCATTAGCATAAGAATCCTGCCTGGTAGTTGAGATTTCTGGGTGGGGTGTAAGTGCGGGGCTTCTGTCAGCCCTGCCTTTGATTTGTTTACCTCCAGAGTTGGAAAGTGCATATTTGCGTGAGATGGGAAAAGTGTGGATCGTGCTTCAGATTTCATCCTGACACTTTGAAATGACCAGTGTGTTGGTAATTATTTGCATCTCCATGGCGTTTGGCACAGAAATAGTCATGAGGTCGGTCTCTGCATCCTGAATCCTATGATGCTTTTTGCAGAGAAACCTCTGCTCAGGCCCAGGTAACTTGCTATTTCCCATAGCTGGCACAGGAGCCTTGGAAGATAGGATTGTTTTCAGCATTATTTCACCATCCTTTCACCACTGTTTCAAGAACGGGAGCCCTTTTCAACCGTTAGTGGAAGAATCCTTCTTTGGAGATGAGATATTTTTCTGGGGTGGCAAGTGCAGGGCCTCTGTCAGTCCTGGGTTTGTTGGACTAGCGCCAGACATGAGAAGTGCGCCTTTGTGGGACAGGTGAATAGTGCGGATCCTGTTTCAGTCTAAAGACTGAAACAGGATCTGCACTTTTCACCGTTCCTTTCAGAATCATTTGATTCATCAGCTAGCAATGGCGATTGCTTCACCAGACCAATCGAAGGCTAGGCCAAAGTAACTCGATGTTTCCAAGAGGTGTGTGGCCCAACTATTGAAAGAACCGCTAAGAGGAGAACTATTTGGTATTTTTCCGAAGCACTTTTCACCGTAATTGTCAGAAGGTTGGTCTCTGCATCCTTAAGCATACCAGAGTCTTCACAAACGAAACAGGCTGAGGCCCAGTAATCTTGGCATTTCCAATAGTTGGTCCTAGAGACTACCAAGAAAGTGTTCTTTTAAGTATTATTCTGTTGTGGTTTCAGCATTATTTTCAGAACCCGAGCAGGGTTCTCACATTAGCTTAAGAATCCTGCCTGGTAGTTGAGATTTCTGGGTGGGGTGTACGTGGAGGACTTCTGTCAGCCCTGCCTTTGATTTGTTTACCTCCAGAGTTGGAAAGTGCATATTTGCGTGAGATGGGAAAAGTGTGGATCGTGCTTCAGATTTCATGCTGACACTTTGAAATGAATAGTGTGTTGGTAATTATTTGCATTTCCATGGCGTTTGGCACAGAAATAGTCATGAGGTCGGTCTCTGCATCCTGAAGCCTATGATGCTTTTTGCAGAGAAACCTCTGCTCAGGCCCAGGTAACTTGCTATTTCCCATAGCTGGCACAGGAGCCTTGGAAGATAGGATTGTTTTCAGTATTATTTCACCATCCTTTCACCACTGTTTCAAGAACGGGAGCCCTTTTCAACCGTTAGTGGAAGAATCCTTCTTTGGAGATGAGATATTTTTCTGCGGTGGCAAGTGCAGGGCCTCTGTCAGTCCTGGGTTTGTTGGACTAGCGCCAGACATAGAAGTGCGCCTTTGTGGGACAGGTGAATAGTGCGGATCCTGTTTCAGTCTAAAGACTGAAACAGGATCCGCACTTTTCACCGTTCCTTTCAGAATCATTTGATTCATCACCTAGGAATGGCGATTGCTTCACCAGACCTACCGAAGGCTAGGCCAAAGTAACTCGATGTTTCCAAGAGGTGTGTGGCCCAACTTTTGAAAGAACCGCTAAGTGGAGAACTATTTGGTATTTTTCCGAAGCACTTTTCACCGTAATTGTCATAAGGTTGGTCTCTGCATCCTTAAGCATACCAGAGTCTTCACAGACGAAACAGGCTGAGGCCCAGTAATCTTGGCATTTCCAATAGTTGGTCCTAGAGACTACCAAGAAAGTGTTCTTTTAAGTATTATTCTGTTGTGGTTTCAGCATTATTTTCAGAACCCGAGCAGGGTTCTCGCATTAGCATAAGAATCCTGCCTGGTAGTTGAGATTTCTGGGTGGGGTGTACGTGGAGGACTTCTGTCAGCCCTGCCTTTGATTTGTTTACCTCCAGAGTTGGAAAGTGCATATTTGCGTGAGATGGGAAAAGTGTGGATCGTGCTTCAGATTTCATCCTGACACTTTGAAATGACCAGTGTGTTGGTAATTATTTGCATCTCCATGGCGTTTGGCACAGAAATAGTCATGAGGTCGGTCTCTGCATCCTGAAGCCTATGATGCTTTTTGCAGAGAAACCTCTGCTGAGGCCCAGGTAACTTGCTATTTCCCATAGCTGGCACAGGAGCCTTGGAAGATAGGATTGTTTTCAGTATTATTTCACCATCCTTTCACCACTGTTTCAAGAACGGGAGCCCTTTTCAACCGTTAGTGGAAGAATCCTTCTTTGGAGATGAGATATTTTTCTGGGGTGCCAAGTGCAGGGCCTCTGTCAGTCCTGGGTTTGTTGGACTAGCGCCAGACATGAGAAGTGCGCCTTTGTGGGACAGGTGAATAGTGCGGATCCTGTTTCAGTCTAAAGACTGAAACAGGATCCGCACTTTTCACCGTTCCTTTCAGAATCATTTGATTCATCAGCTAGGAATGGCGATTGCTTCACCAGACCAACCGAAGGCTAGGCCAAAGTAACTCGATGTTTCCAAGAGGTGTGTGGCCCAACTTTTGAAAGAACCGCTAAGTGGAGAACTATTTGGTATTTTTCCAAAGCACTTTTCACCGTAATTGTCAGAAGGTTGGTCTCTGCATCCTTAAGCATACCAGAGTCTTCACAGACGAAACAGGCTGAGGCCCAGTAATCTTGGCATTTCCAATAGTTCGTCCTAGAGACTACCAAGAAAGTGTTCTTTTAAGTATTATTCCGTTGTGGTTTCAGCATTATTTTCAGAACCCGAGCAGGGTTCTCGCATTAGCATAAGAATCCTGCCTGGTAGTTGAGATTTCTGGGTGGGGTGTACGTGGAGGACTTCTGTCAGCCCTGCCTTTGATTTGTTTACCTCCAGAGTTGGAAAGTGCATATTTGCGTGAGATGGGAAAAGTGTGGATCGTGCTTCAGATTTCATGCTGACACTTTGAAATGACCAGTGTGTTGGTAATTATTTGCATTTCCATGGCGTTTGGCACAGAAATAGTCATGAGGTCGGTCTCTGCATCCTGAAGCCTATGATGCTTTTGCAGAGAAACCTCTGCTCAGGCCCAGGTAACTTGCTATTTCCCATAGCTGGCACAGGAGCCTTGGAAGATAGGATTGTTTTCAGTATTATTTCACCATCCTTTCACCACTGTTTCAAGAACGGGAGCCCTTTTCAACCGTTAGTGGAAGAATCCTTCTTTGGAGATGAGATATTTTTCTGGGGTGGCAAGTGCAGGGCCTCTGTCAGTCCTGGGTTTGTTGGACTAGCGCCAGACATGAGAAGTGCGCCTTTGTGGGACAGGTGAATAGTGCGGATCCTGTTTCAGTCTAAAGACTGAAACAGGATCCGCACTTTTCACCGTTCCTTTCAGAATCATTTGATTCATCAGCTAGGAATGGCGATTGCTTCACCAGACCTACCGAAGGCTAGGCCAAAGTAACTCGATGTTTCCAAGAGGTGTGTGGCCCAACTTTTGAAAGAACGGCTAAGTGGAGAACTATTTGGTATTTTTCCGAAGCACTTTTCACCGTAATTGTCAGAAGGTTGGTCTCTGCATCCTTAAGCATACCAGAGTCTTCACAGACGAAACAGGCTGAGGCCCAGTAATCTTGGCATTTCCAATAGTTGGTCCTAGAGACTACCAAGAAAGTGTTCTTTTAAGTATTATTCTGTTGTGGTTTCAGCATTATTTTCAGAACCCGAGCAGGGTTCTCGCATTAGCATAAGAATCCTGCCTGGTAGTTGAGATTTCTGGGTGGGGTGTACGTGGAGGACTTCTGTCAGCCCTGCCTTTGATTTGTTTACCTCCAGAGTTGGAAAGTGCATATTTGCGTGAGATGGGAAAAGTGTGGATCGTGCTTCAGATTTCATCCTGACACTTTGAAATGACCAGTGTGTTGGTAATTATTTGCATTTCCATGGCGTTTGGCACAGAAATAGTCATGAGGTCGGTCTCTGCATCCTGAAGCCTATAATGCTTGTTGCAGAGAAACCTCTGCTGAGGCCCAGGTAACTTGCTATTTCCCATAGCTCGCACAGGAGCCTTGGAAGATAGGATTGTTTTCAGTATTATTTCACCATCCTTTCACCACTGTTTCAAGAACGGGAGCCCTTTTCAACCGTTAGTGGAAGAATCCTTCTTTAGAGATGAGATATTTTTCTGGGGTGGCAAGTGCAGGGCCTCTGTCAGTCCTGGGTTTGTTGGACTAGCGCCAGACATGAGAGGTGCGCCTTTGTGGGACAGGTGAATAGTGCGGATCCTGTTTCAGTCTAAAGACTGAAACAGGATCCGCACTTTTCACCGTTCCTTTCAGAACCATTTGATTCATCAGCTAGGAATGGCGATTGCTTCACCAGACCAATCGAAGGCTAGGCCAAAGTAACTCGATGTTTCCAAGTGGTGTGTGGCCCAACTATTGAAAGAACCGCTAAGAGGAGAACTATTTGGTATTTTTCCGAAGCACTTTTCACCGTAATTGTCATTAGGTTGGTCTCTGCATCCTTGAGCATACCAGAGTCTTCACAGACGAAACAGGCTGAGGCCCAGTAATCTTGGCATTTCCAATAGTTGGTCCTAGAGACTAACAAGAAAGTGTTCTTTTAAATAATATTCTGTTGTGGTTTCAGCATTATTTTCAGAACCCGAGCAGGGTTCTCGCATTAGCATAAGAATCCTGCCTGGTAGTTGAGATTTCTGGGTGGGGTGTAAGTGCGGGGCTTCTGTCAGCCCTGCCTTTGATTTATTTACCTCCAGAGTTGGAAAGTGCATATTTGCGTGAGATGGGAAAAGTGTGGATCGTGCTTCAGATTTCATCCTGACACTTTGAAATGACCAGTGTGTTGGTAATTATTTGCATCTCCATGGCGTTTGGCACAGAAATAGTCATGAGGTCGGTCTCTGCATCCTGAAGCCTATGATGCTTGTTGCAGAAAAACCTCTGCTGAGGCCCAGGTAACTTGCTATTTCCCATAGCTGGCACAGGAGCCTTGGAAGATAGGATTGTTTTCAGCATTATTTCACCATCCTTTCACCACTGTTTCAAGAACGGGAGCCCTTTTCAACCGTTAGTGGAAGAATCCTTCTTTGGAGATGAGATATTTTTCTGGGATGGCAAGTGCAGGGCCTCTGTCAGTCCTGGGTTTGTTGGACTAGCGCCAGACATGAGAAGTGCGCCTTTGTGGGACAGGTGAATAGTGCAGATCCTGTTTCAGTCTAAAGACTGAAACAGGATCCGCACTTTTCACCGTTCCTTTCAGAATCATTTGATTCATCAGCTAGCAATGGCGATTGCTTCACCAGACCAATCGAAGGCTAGGCCAAAGTAACTCGATGTTTCCAAGAGGTGTGTGGCCCAACTATTGAAAGAACCGCTAAGAGGAGAACTATTTGGTATTTTTCCGAAGCACTTTTCACCGTAACTGTCATAAGGTTGGTCTCTGCATCGTTGAGCATACCAGAGTCTTCACAGACGAAACAGGCTGAGGCCCAGTAATCTTGGCATTTCCAATAGTTGGTCCTAGAGACTACCAAGAAAGTGTTCTTTTAAGTATTATTCTGTTGTGGTTTCAGCATTATTTTCAGAACCCGAGCAGGGTTCTCGCATTAGCATAAGAATCCTGCCTGGTAGTTGAGATTTCTGGGTGGGGTGTAAGTGCGGGGCTTCTGTCAGCCCTGCCTTTGATTTGTTTACCTCCAGAGTTGGAAAGTGCATATTTGCGTGAGATGGGAAAAGTGTGGATCGTGCTTCAGATTTCATGCTGACACTTTGAAATGACCAGTGTGTTGGTAATTATTTGCATTTCCATGGCGTTTGGCACAGAAATAGTCATGAGGTCGGTCTCTGCATCCTGAAGCCTATGATGCTTTTTGCAGAGAAACCTCTGCTCAGGCCCAGGTAACTTGCTATTTCCCATAGCTGGCACAGGAGCCTTGGAAGATAGGATTGTTTTCAGTATTATTTCACCATCCTTTCACCACTGTTTCAAGAACGGGAGCCCTTTTCAACCGTTAGTGGAAGAATCCTTCTTTGGAGATGAGATATTTTTCTGGGGTGGCAAGTGCAGGGCCTCTGTCAGTCCTGGGTTTGTTGGACTAGCGCCAGACATGAGAGGTGCGCCTTTGTGGGACAGGTGAATAGTGCGGATCCTGTTTCAGTCTAAAGAATGAAACAGGATCCGCACTTTTCACCGTTCCTTTCAGAACCATTTGATTCATCAGATAGGAATGGCGATTGCTTCACCAGACCAATCGAAGGCTAGGCCAAAGTAACTCGATGTTTCCAAGTGGTGTGTGGCCCAACTATTGAAAGAACCGCTAAGAGGAGAACTATTTGGTATTTTTCCGAAGCACTTTTCACCGTAATTGTCATAAGGTTGGTCTCTGCATCCTTGAGCATACCAGAGTCTTCACAGACGAAACAGGCTGAGGCCCAGTAATCTTGGCATTTCCAATAGTTGGTCCTAGAGACTACCAAGAAAGTGTTCTTTTAAATAATATTCTGTTGTGGTTTCAGCATTATTTTCAGAACCCGAGCAGGGTTCTCGCATTAGCATAAGAATCCTGCCTGGTAGTTCAGATTTCTGGGTGGGGTGTAAGTGCGGGGCTTCTGTCAGCCCTGCCTTTGATTTGTTTACCTCCAGAGTTGGAAAGTGCATATTTGCGTGAGATGGGAAAAGTGTGGATCGTGCTTCAGATTTCATCCTGACACTTTGAAATGACCAGTGTGTTGGTAATTATTTGCATCTCCATGGCGTTTGGCACAGAAATAGTCATGAGGTCGGTCTCTGCATCCTGAAGCCTATGATGCTTTTTGCAGAGAAACCTCTGCTGAGGCCCAGGTAACTTGCTATTTCCCATAGCTGGCACAGGAGCCTTGGAAGATAGGATTGTTTTCAGCATTATTTCACCCTCCTTTCACCACTGTTTCAAGAACGGGAGCCCTTTTCAACCGTTAGTGGAAGAATCCTTCTTTGGAGATGAGATATTTTTCTGGGGTGGCAAGTGCAAGGCCTCTGTCAGTCCTGGGTTTGTTGGACTAGCGCCAGACATGAGAAGTGCGCCTTTGTGGGACAGGTGAATAGTGCGGATCCTGTTTCAGTCTAAAGACTGAAACAGGATCCGCACTTTTCACCGTTCCTTTCAGAACCATTTGATTCATCAGCTAGGAATGGCGATTGCTTCACCAGACCAATCGAAGGCTAGGCCAAAGTAACTCGATGTTTCCAAGTGGTGTGTGGCCCAACTATTGAAAGAACCGCTAAGAGGAGAACTATTTGGTATTTTTCCGAAGCACTTTTCACCGTAATTGTCATAAGGTTGGTCTCTGCATCCTTGAGCATACCAGAGTCTTCACAGACGAAACAGGCTGAGGCCCAGTAATCTTGGCATTTCCAATAGTTGGTCCTAGAGACTACCAAGAAAGTGTTCTTTTAAGTATTATTCTGTTGTGGTTTCAGCATTATTTTCAGAACCCGAGCAGGGTTCTCACATTAGCATAAGAATCCTGCCTGGTAGTTGAGATTTCTGGGTGGGGTGTACGTGGAGGACTTCTGTCAGCCCTGCCTTTGATTTGTTTACCTCCAGAGTTGGAAAGTGCATATTTGCTTGAGATGGGAAAAGTGTGGATCGTGCTTCAGATTTCATCCTGACACTTTGAAATGACCAGTGTGTTGGTAATTATTTGCATTTCCATGGCGTTTGGCACAGAAATAGTCATGAGGTCGGTCTCTGCATCCTGAAGCCTATGATGCTTTTTCCAGAGAAACCTCTGCTCAGGCCCAGGTAACTTGCTATTTCCCATAGCTGGCACAGGAGCCTTGGAAGATAGGATTGCTTTCAGTATTATTTCACCATCCTTTCACCACTGTTTCAAGAACGGGAGCCCTTTTCAACCGTTAGTGGAAGAATCCTTCTTTGGAGATGAGATATTTTTCTGGGGTGGCAAGTGCAGGGCCTCTGTCAGTCCTGGGTTTGTTGGACTAGCGCCAGACATGAGAAGTGCGCCTTTGTGGGACAGGTGAATAGTGCGGATCCTGTTTCAGTCTAAAGACTGAAACAGGATCCGCACTTTTCACCGTTCCTTTCAGAATCATTTGATTCATCAGCTAGGAATGGCGATTGCTTCACCAGACCAAGCGAAGGCTAGGCCAAAGTAACTCGATGTTTCCAAGAGGTGTGTGGCCCAACTTTTGAAAGAACGGCTAAGTGGAGAACTATTTGGTATTTTTCCGAAGTACTTTTCACCGTAATTGTCAGAAGGTTGGTCTCTGCATCCTTAAGCATACCAGAGTCTTCACAGACGAAACAGGCTGAGGCCCAGTAATCTTGGCATTTCCAATAGTTGGTCCTAGAGACTACCAAGGAAGTGTTCTTTTAAGTATTATTCTGTTGTGGTTTCAGCATTATTTTCAGAACCCCAGCAGGGTTCTCGCATTAGCATAAGAATCCTGCCTGGTAGTTGAGATTTCTGGGTGGGGTGTAAGTGCGGGGCTTCTGTCAGCCCTGCCTTTGATTTGTTTACCTCCAGAGTTGGAAAGTGCATATTTGCGTGAGATGGGAAAAGTGTGGATCGTGCTTCAGATTTCATCCTGACACTTTGAAATGACCAGTGTGTTGGTAATTATTTGCATTTCCATGGCGTTTGGCACAGAAATAGTCATGAGGTCGGTCTCTGCATCCTGAAGCCTATGATGCTTTTTGCAGAGAAACCTCTGTTGAGGCCCAGGTAACTTGCTATTTCCCATAGCTGGCACAGGAGCCTTGGAAGATAGGATTGTTTTGAGCATTATTTCACCATCCTTTCACCACTGTTTCAAGAACGGGAGCCCTTTTCAACCGTTAGTGGAAGAATCCTTCTTTGGAGATGAGATATTTTTCTGGGGTGGCAAGTGCAGGGCCTCTGTCAGTCCTGGGTTTGTTGGACTAGCGCCAGACATGAGAAGTGCGCCTTTGTGGGACAGGTGAATAGTGCGGATCCTGTTTCAGTCTAAAGACTGAAACAGGATCCGCACTTTTCACCGTTCCTTTCAGAATCATTTGATTCATCAGCTAGGAATGGCGATTGCTTCACCGGACCAACCCAAGGCTAGGCCAAAGTAACTCGATGTTTCCAAGAGGTGTGTGGCCCAACTTTTGAAAGAACCGCTAAGTGGAGAACTATTTGGTATTTTTCCGAAGCACTTTTCACTGTAATTGTCATAAGGTTGGTCTCTGCATTCTTGAGCATACCAGAGTCTTCACAGACGAAACAGGCTGAGGCCCAGTAATCTTGGCATTTCCAATAGTTGGTCCTAGAGACTACCAAGAAAGTGTTCTTTTAAGTATTATTCCGTTGTGGTTTCAGCATTATTTTCAGAACCCGAGCAGGGTTCTCGCATTAGCATAAGAATCCTGCCTGGTAGTTGAGATTTCTGGGTGGGGTGTAAGTGCGGGGCTTCTGTCATCCCTGCCTTTGATTTGTTTACCTCCAGAGTTGGAAAGTGCATATTTGCGTGAGATGGGAAAAGTGTGGATCGTGCTTCAGATTTCATCCTGACACTTTGAAATGACCAGTGTGTTGGTAATTATTTGCATTTCCATGGCGTTTGGCACAGAAATAGTCATGAGGTCGGTCTCTGCATCCTGAAGCCTATGATGCTTTTTGCAGAGAAACCTCTGCTGAGGCCCAGGTAACTTGCTATTTCCCATAGCTGGCACAGGACCCTTGGATGATAGGATTGTTTTCAGCATTATTTCACCATCCTTTCACCACTGTTTCAAGAACGGGAGCCCTTTTCAACCGTTAGTGGAAGAATCCTTCTTTGGAGATGAGATATTTTTCTGGGGTGGCAAGTGCAGGGCCTCTGTCAGTCCTGGGTTTGTTGGACTAGCGCCAGACATGAGAAGTGCGCCTTTGTGGGACAGGTGAATAGTGCGGATCCTGTTTCAGTCTAAAGACTGAAACAGGATCCGCACTTTTCACCGTTCCTTTCAGAATCATTTGATTCATCTGCTAGGAATGGCGATTGCTTCACCAGACCAACCGAAGGCTAGGCCAAAGTAACTCGATGTTTCCAAGATGTGTGTGGCCCAACTGTTGAAAGAACCGCTAAGTGGAGAACTATTTGGTATTTTTCCGAAGCACTTTTCACCGTAATTGTCATAAGGTTGGTCTCTGCATCCTTAAGCATACCAGAGGCTTCACAGACGAAACAGGCTGAGGCCCAGTAATCTTGGCATTTCCAATAGTTGGTCCTAGAGACTACCAAGGAAGTGTTCTTTTAAGTATTATTCCGTTGTAGTTTCAGCATTATTTTCAGAACCCGAGCAGGGTTCTCGCATTAGCATAAGAATCCTGCCTGGTAGTTGAGATTTCTGGGTGGGGTGTACGTGGAGGACTTCTGTCAGCCCTGCCTTTGATTTGTTTACCTCCAGAGTTGGAAAGTGCATATTTGCCTGAGATGGGAAAAGTGTGGATCGTGCTTCAGATTTCATCCTGACACTTTGAAATGACCAGTGTGTTGGTAATTTTTTGCATTTCCATGGCGTTTGGCACAGAAATAGTCATGAGGTCGGTCTCTGCATCCTGAATCCTATGATGCTTTTTGCAGAGAAACCTCTGCTGAGGCCCAGGTAACTTGCTATTTCCCATAGCTGCCACAGGAGCATTGAAAGATAGGATTGTTTTCAGTATTATTTCACCATCCTTTCACCACTGTTTCAAGAACGGGAGCCCTTTTCAACCGTTAGTGGAAGAATCCTTCTTTGGAGATGAGATATTTTTCTGGGGTGGCAAGTGCAGGGCCTCTGTCAGTCCTGGGTTTGTTGGACTAGCGCCAGACATGAGAGGTGCGCCTTTGTGGGACAGGTGAATAGTGCGGATCCTGTTTCAGTCTAAAGACTGAAACAGGATCCGCACTTTTCACCGTTCCTTTCAGAATCATTTGATTCATCAGCTAGGAATGGCGATTGCTTCACCAGACCAACCAAAGGCTAGGCCAAAGTAACTCGATGTTTCCAAGAGGTGTGTGGCCCAACTTTTGAAAGAACCGCTAAGTGGAGAACTATTTGGTATTTTTCCGAAGCACTTTTCACCGTAATTGTCATAAGGTTGGTCTCTGCATCCTTAAGCATACCAGAGTCTTCACAGACGAAACAGGCTGAGGCCCAGTAATCTTGGCATTTCCAATAGTTGGTCCTAGAGACTACCAAGAAAGTGTTCTTTTAAGTATTATTCTGTTGTGGTTTCAGCATTATTTTCAGAACCCGAGCAGGGTTCTCGCATTAGCATAAGAATCCTGCCTGGTAGTTGAGATTTCTGGGTGGGGTGTACGTGGAGGACTTCTGTCAGCCCTGCCTTTGATTTGTTTACCTCCAGAGTAGAATGTGCATATTTGCCTGAGATGGGAAAAGTGTGGATCGTGCTTCAGATTTCATCCTGACACTTTGAAATGACCAGTGTGTTGGTAATTATTTGCATTTCCATGGCGTTTGGCACAGAAATAGTCATGAGGTCGGTCTCTGCATCCTGAAGCCTATGATGCTTTTTGCAGAGAAACCTCTGCTCAGGCCCAGGTAACTTGCTATTTCCCATAGCTGGCACAGGAGCCTTGGAAGATAGGATTGTTTTCAGTATTATTTCACCATCCTTTCTCCACTGTTTCAAGAACCGGAGCCCTTTTCAACCGTTAGTGGAAGAATCCTTCTTTGGAGATGAGATATTTTTCTGGGGTGGCAAGTGCAGGGCCTCTGTCAGTCCTGGGTTTGTTGGACTAGCGCCAGACATGAGAAGTGCGCCTTTGCCGGACAGGTGAATAGTGCGGATCCTGTTTCAGTCTAAAGACTGAAACAGGATCCGCACTTTTCACCGTTCCTTTCAGAATAATTTGATTCATCAGCTAGGAATGGCGATTGCTTCACCAGACCAACCGAAGGCTAGGCCAAAGTAACTCGATGTTTCCAAGAGGTGTGTGGCCCAACTTTTGAAGGAACCGCTAAGTGGAGAACTATTTGGTATTTTTCCGAAGCACTTTTCACCGTAATTGTCATAAGGTTGGTCTCTGCATCCTTGAGCATACCAGAGTCTTCACAGACGAAACAGGCTGAGGCCCAGTAATCTTGGCATTTCCAATAGTTGGTCCTAGAGACTACCAAGAAAGTGTTCTTTTAAGTATTATTCCGTTGTGGTTTCAGCATTATTTTCAGAACCCGAGCAGGGTTCTCGCATTAGCATAAGAATCCTGCCTGGTAGTTGAGATTTCTGGGTGGGGTGTACGTGGAGGACTTCTGTCAGCCCTGCCTTTGATTTGTTTACCTCCAGAGTTGGAAAGTGCATATTTGCCTGAGATGGGAAAAGTGTGGATCATGCTTCAGATTTCATCCTGACACTTTGAAATGACCAGTGTGTTGATAATTATTTGCATTTCCATGGCGTTTGGCACAGAAATAGTCATGAGGTCGGTCTCTGCATCCTGAAGCCTATGATGCTTTTTGCAGAGAAACCTCTGCTGAGGCCCAGGTAACTTGCTATTTCCCATAGCTGGCACAGGAGCCTTGGATGATAGGATTGTTTTCAGCATTATTTCACCATCCTTTCACCACTGTTTCAAGAACGGGAGCCCTTTTCAACCGTTAGTGGCAGAATCCTTCTTTGGAGATGAGATATTTTTCTGGGGTGGCAAGTGCAGGGCCTCTGTCAGTCCTGGGTTTGTTGGACTAGCGCCAGACATGAGAAGTGCGCCTTTGTGGGACAGGTGAATAGTGCGGATCCTGTTTCAGTCTAAAGACTGAAACAGGATCCGCACTTTTCACCGTTCCTTTCAGAATCATTTGATTCATCAGCTAGGAATGGCGATTGCTTCACCAGACCAACCAAAGGCTAGGCCAAAGTAACTCGATGTTTCCAAGAGGTGTGTGGCCCAACTTTTGAAAGAACCGCTAAGTGGAGAACTATTTGGTATTTTTCCGTAGCACTTTTCACCGTAATTGTCATAAGGTTGGCCTCTGCATCCTTAAGCATACCAGAGTCTTCACAGACGAAACCGGCTGAGGCCCAGTAATCTTGGCATTTCCAATAGTTGGTCCTAGAGACTACCAAGAAAGTGTTCTTTTAAGTATTATTCCGTTGTGGTTTCAGCATTATTTTCAGAACCCGAGCAGGGTTCTCGCATTAGCATAAGAATCCTGCCTGGTAGTTGAGATTTCTGGGTGGGGTGTACGTGGAGGACTTCTGTCAGCCCTGCCTTTGATTTGTTTACCTCCAGAGTTGGAAAGTGCATATTTGCGTGAGATGGGAAAAGTGTGGATCGTGCTTCAGATTTCATCCTGACACTTTGAAATGACCAGTGTGTTGGTAATTATTTGCATTTCCATGGCGTTTGGCACAGAAATAGTCATGAGGTCGATCTCTGCATCCTGAAGCCTATGATGCTTTTTGCAGAGAAACCTCTGCTCAGGCCCAGGTAACTTGCTATTTCCCATAGCTGGCACAGGAGCCTTGGAAGATAGGATTGTTTTCAGTATTATTTCACCATCCTTTCACCACTGTTTCAAGAACGGGAGCCCTTTTCAACCGTTAGTGGAAGAATCCTTCTTTGGAGATGAGGTATTTTTCTGGGGTGGCAAGTGCAGGGCCTCTGTCAGTCCTGGGTTTGTTGGACTAGCGCCAGACATGAGAAGTGCCCCTTTGTGGGACAGGTGAATAGTGCGGATCCTGTTTCAGTCTAAAGACTGAAACAGGATCCGCACTTTTCCCCGTTCCTTTCAGAATCATTTGATTCATCAGCTAGGAATGGCGATAGCTTCACCAGACCAGCCGAAGGCTAGGCCAAAGTAACTCGATGTTTCCAAGAGGTGTGTGGCCCAACTTTTGAAAGAACCGCTAAGGGGAGAACTATTTGGTATTTTTCCGAAGCACTTTTGACCGTAATTGTCATAAGGTTGGTCTCTGCATCCTTGAGCATACCAGAGTCTTCACAGACGAAACAGGCTGAGGGCCAGTAATCTTGGCATTTCCAATACTTGGTCCTAGAGACTACCAAGAAAGTGTTCTTTTAAGTATTATTCCGTTGTGGTTTCAGCATTATTTTCAGAACCCGAGCAGGGTTCTCGCATTAGCATAAGAATCCTGCCTGGTAGTTGAGATTTCTGGGTGGGGTGTACCTGGAGGACTTCTGTCAGCCCTGCCTTTGATTTGTTTACCTCCAGAGTTGGAAAGTGCATATTTGCGTGAGATGGGAAAAGTGTGGATCGTGCTTCAGATTTCATCCTGACACTTTGAAATGACCAGTGTGTTGGTAATTATTTGCATTTCCATGGCGTTTGGCACAGAAATAGTCATGAGGTCGGTCTCTGCATCCTGAAGCCTATGATGCTTTTTGCAGAGAAACCTCTGCTGAGGCCCAGGTAACTTGCTATTTCCCATAGCTGGCACAGGACCCTTGGATGATAGGATTGTTTTCAGCATTATTTCACCATCCTTTCACCACTGTTTCAAGAACGGGAGCCCTTGTCAACCGTTAGTGGAAGAATCCTTCTTTGGAGATGAGATATTTTTCTGGGGTGGCAAGTGCAGGGCCTCTGTCAGTCCTGGGTTTGTTGGACTAGCGCCAGACATGAGAAGTGCGCCTTTGTGGGACAGGTGAATAGTGCGGATCCTGTTTCAGTCTAAAGACTGAAACAGGATCCGCACTTTTCACCGTTCCTTTCAGAATCATTTGATTCATCAGCTAGGAATGGCGATTGCTTCACCAGACCAACCGAAGGCTAGGCCACAGTAACTCGATGTTTCCAAGAGGTGTGTGGCCCAACTTTTGAAAGAACCGCTAAGTGGAGAACTATTTGGTATTTTTCCGAAGCACTTTTCACCGTAATTGTCATAAGGTTGGTCTCTGCATCCTTAAGCATACCAGAGTCTTCACAGACGAAACAGGCTGAGGCCCAGTAATCTTGGCATTTCCAATAGTTGGTCCTAGAGACTACCAAGAAAGTGTTCTTTTAAGTATTATTCCGTTGTGGTTTCAGCATTATTTTCAGAACCCGAGCAGGGTTCTCGCATTAGCATAAGAATCCTGCCTGGTAGTTGAGATTTCTGCGTGGGGTGTACGTGGAGGACTTCTGTCAGCCCTGCCTTTGATTTGTTTACCTCCAAAGTTGGAAAGTGCATATTTGCGTGAGATGGGAAAGGTGTGGATCGTGCTTCAGATTTCATCCTGACACTTTGAAATGACCAGTGTGTTGGTAATTATTTGCATTTCCATGGCGTTTGGCACAGAAATAGTCATGAGGTCGGTCTCTGCATCCTGAAGCCTATGATGCTTTTTGCAGAGAAACCTCTGCTGAGGCCCAGGTAACTTGCTATTTCCCATAGCTGGCACAGGAGCCTTGGAAGATAGGATTGTTTTCAGTATTATTTCACCATCCTTTCACCACTGTTTCAAGAACGGGAGCCCTTTTCAAACGTTAGTGGAAGAATCCTTCTTTGGAGATGAGATATTTTTCTGGGGTGGCAAGTGCAGGGCCTCTGTCAGTCCTGGGTTTGTTGGACTAGCGCCAGACATGAGAAGTGCGCCTTTGTGGGACAGGTGAATAGTGCGGATCCTGTTTCAGTCTAAAGACTGAAACAGGATCCGCACCTTTCCCCGTTCCTTTCAGAATGATTTGAATCATCAGCTAGGAATGGCGATTGCTTCACCAGACCAATCGAAGGCTAGGCCAAAGTAACTCGATGTTTCCAAGAGGTGTGTGGCCCAACTTTTGAAAGAACCGCTAAGTGGAGAACTATTTGGTATTTTTCTGAAGCACTTTTCACCGTAATTGTCAGAAGGTTGGTCTCTGCATCCTTGAGCATACCAGAGTCTTCACAGACGAAACAGGCTGAGGCCCAGTAATCTTGGCATTTCCAATAGTTGGTCCTAGACACTACCAAGAAAGTGTTCTTTTAAGTATTATTCCGTTGTGGTTTCAGCATTATTTTCAGAACCCGAGCAGGGTTCTCGCATTAGCATAAGAATCCTGCCTGGTAGTTGAGATTTCTGGGTGGGGTGTACGTGGAGGACTTCTGTCAGCCCTGCCTTTGATTTGTTTACCTCCAGAGTAGAAAGTGCATATTTGCCTGAGATGGGAAAAGTGTGGATCATGCTTCAGATTTCATCCTGACACTTTGAAATGACCAGTGTGTTGGTAATTATTTGCATTTCCATGGCGTTTGGCACAGAAATAGTCATGAGGTCGGTCTCTGCATCCTGAAGCCTATGATGCTTTTTGCAGAGAAACCTCTGCTCAGGCCCAGGTAACTTGCTATTTCCCATAGCTGGCACAGGAGCCTTGGAAGATAGGATTGTTTTCAGTATTATTTCACCATCCTTTCTCCACTGTTTCAAGAACGGGAGCCCTTTTCAACCGTTAGTGGAAGAATCCTTCTTTGGAGATGAGATATTTTTCTGGGGTGGCAAGTGCAGGGCCTCTGTCAGTCCTGGGTTTGTTGGACTAGCGCCAGACATGAGAAGTGCGCCTTTGTGGGACAGGTGAATAGTGCGGATCCTGTTTCAGTCTAAAGACTGAAACAGGATCCGCACTTTTCACCGTTCCTTTCAGAATCATTTGATTCATCAGCTAGGAATGGCGATTGCTTCACCAGACCAACCGAAGGCTAGGCCAAAGTAACTCGATGTTTCCAAGAGGTGTGTGGCCCAACTTTTGAAAGAACCGCTAAGTGGAGAACTATTTGGTATTTTTCCGAAGCACTTTTCACCGTAATTGTCATAAGGTTGGTCTCTGCATCCTTGAGCATACCAGAGTCTTCACAGACGAAACAGGCTGAGGCCCAGTAATCTTGGCATTTCCAATAGTTGGTCCTAGAGATTACCAAGAAAGTGTTCTTTTAAGTATTATTCCGTTGTGGTTTCAGCATTATTTTCAGAACCCGAGCAGGGTTCTCGCATTAGCATAAGAATCCTGCCTGGTAGTTGAGATTTCTGGGTGGGGTGTACGTGGAGGACTTCTGTCAGCCCTGCCTTTGATTTGTTTACATCCAGAGTTGGAAAGTGCATATTTGCCTGAGATGGGAAAAGTGTGGATCATGCTTCAGATTTCATCCTGACACTTTGAAATGACCAGTGTGTTGGTAATTATTTGCATTTCCATGGCGTTTGGCACAGAAATAGTCATGAGGTCGGTCTCTGCATCCTGAAGCCTATGATGCTTTTTGCAGAGAAACCTCTGCTGAGGCCCAGGTAACTTGCTATTTCCCATAGCTGGCACAGGAGCCTTGGATGATAGGATTGTTTTCAGCATTATTTCACCATCCTTTCACCACTGTTTCAAGAACGGGAGCCCTTTTCAACCGTTAGTGGAAGAATCCTTCTTTGGAGATGAGATATTTTTCTGGGGTGGCAAGTGCAGGGCCTCTGTCAGTCCTGGGTTTGTTGGACTAGCGCCAGACATGAGAAGTGCGCCTTTGTGGGACAGGTGAATAGTGCGGATCCTGTTTCAGTCTAAAGACTGAAACAGGATCCGCACTTTTCACCGTTCCTTTCAGAATCATTTGATTCATCTGCTAGGAATGGCGATTGCTTCACCAGACCAACCGAAGGCTAGGCCAAAGTAACTCGATGTTTCCAAGATGTGTGTGGCCCAACTGTTGAAAGAACCGCTAAGTGGAGAACTATTTGGTATTTTTCCGAAGCACTTTTCACCGTAATTGTCATAAGGTTGGTCTCTGCATCCTTAAGCATACCAGAGGCTTCACAGACGAAACAGGCTGAGGCCCAGTAATCTTGGCATTTCCAATAGTTGGTCCTAGAGACTACCAAGGAAGTGTTCTTTTAAGTATTATTCCGTTGTAGTTTCAGCATTATTTTCAGAACCCGAGCAGGGTTCTCGCATTAGCATAAGAATCCTGCCTGGTAGTTGAGATTTCTGGGTGGGGTGTACGTGGAGGACTTCTGTCAGCCCTGCCTTTGATTTGTTTACCTCCAGAGTTGGAAAGTGCATATTTGCGTGAGATGGGAAAAGTGTGGATCGTGCTTCAGATTTCATCCTGACACTTTGAAATGACCAGTGTGTTGGTAATTTTTTGCATTTCCATGGCGTTTGGCACAGAAATAGTCATGAGGTCGGTCTCTGCATCCTGAAGCCTATGATGCTTTTTGCAGAGAAACCTCTGCTGAGGCCCAGGTAACTTGCTATTTCCCATAGCTGCCACAGGAGCATTGAAAGATAGGATTGTTTTCAGTATTATTTCACCATCCTTTCACCACTGTTTCAAGAACGGGAGCCCTTTTCAACCGTTAGTGGAAGAATCCTTCTTTGGAGATGAAGTATTTTTCTGGGGTGGCAAGTGCAGGGCCTCTGTCAGTCCTGGGTTTGTTGGACTAGCGCCAGACATGAGAAGTGCGCCTTTGTGGGACAGGTGAATAGTGCGGATCCTGTTTCAGTCTAAAGACTGAAACAGGATCCGCACTTTTCACCGTTCCTTTCAGAATCATTTGATTCATCAGCTAGGAATGGCGATTGCTTCACCAGACCAACCGAAGGCTAGGCCAAAGTAACTCGATGTTTCCAAGAGGTGTGTGGCCCAACTTTTGAAAGAACCGCTAAGTGGAGAACTATTTGGTATTTTTCCGAAGCACTTTTCACCGTAATTGTCAGAAGGTTGGTCTCTGCATCCTTGAGCATACCAGAATCTTCACAGACGAAACAGGCTGAGGCCCAGTAATCTTGGCATTTCCAATAGTTGGTCCTAGAGACTACCAAGAAAGTGTTCTTTTAAGTATTATTCCGTTGTGGTTTCAGCATTATTTTCAGAACCCGAGCAGGGTTCTCGCATTAGCATAAGAAATCTGCCTGCTAGTTGAGATTTCTGGGTGGGGTGTACGTGGAGGACTTCTGTCAGCCCTGCCTTTGATTTGTTTACCTCCAGAGTTGGAAAGTGCATATTTGGGTGAGATGGGAAAAGTGTGGATCGTGCTTCAGATTTCATCCTGACACTTTGAAATGACCAGTGTGTTGGTAATTATTTGCATTTCCATGGCGTTTGGCACAGAAATAGTCATGAGGTCGGTCTCTGCATCCTGAAGCCTATGATGCTTTTTGCAGAGAAACCTCTGCTGAGGCCCAGGTAACTTGCTATTTCCCATAGCTGGCACAGGAGCCTTGGATGATAGGATTGTTTTCAGCATTATTTCACCATCCTTTCACCACTGTTTCAAGAACGGGAGCCCTTTTCAACCGTTAGTGGAAGAATCCTTCTTTGGAGATGAGATATTTTTCTGGGGTGGCAAGTGCAGGGCCTCTGTCAGTCCTGGGTTTGTTGGACTAGCGCCAGACATGAGAGGTGCGCCTTTGTGGGACAGGTGAATAGTGCGGATCCTGTTTCAGTCTAAAGACTGAAACAGGATCCGCACTTTTCACCGTTCCTTTCAGAATCATTTGATTCATCAGCTAGGAATGGCGATTGCTTCACCAGACCAACCAAAGGCTAGGCCAAAGTAACTCGATGTTTCCAAGAGGTGTGTGGCCCAACTTTTGAAAGAACCGCTAAGTGGAGAACTATTTGGTATTTTTCCGAAGCACTTTTCACCGTAATTGTCATAAGGTTGGTCTCTGCATCCTTAAGCATACCAGAGTCTTCACAGACGAAACAGGCTGAGGCCCAGTAATCTTGGCATTTCCAATAGTTGGTCCTAGAGACTACCAAGAAAGTGTTCTTTTAAGTATTATTCCGTTGTGGTTTCAGCATTATTTTCAGAACCCGAGCAGGGTTCTCGCATTAGCATAAGAATCCTGCCTGGTAGTTGAGATTTCTGCGTGGGGTGTACGTGGAGGACTTCTGTCAGCCCTGCCTTTGATTTGTTTACCTCCAAAGTTGGAAAGTGCATATTTGCGTGAGATGGGAAAGGTGTGGATCGTGCTTCAGATTTCATCCTGACACTTTGAAATGACCAGTGTGTTGGTAATTATTTGCATTTCCATGGCGTTTGGCACAGAAATAGTCATGAGGTCGGTCTCTGCATCCTGAAGCCTATGATGCTTTTTGCAGAGAAACCTCTGCTGAGGCCCAGGTAACTTGCTATTTCCCATAGCTGGCACAGGAGCCTTGGAAGATAGGATTGTTTTCAGTATTATTTCACCATCCTTTCACCACTGTTTCAAGAACGGGAGCCCTTTTCAAACGTTAGTGGAAGAATCCTTCTTTGGAGATGAGATATTTTTCTGGGGTGGCAAGTGCAGGGCCTCTGTCAGTCCTGGGTTTGTTGGACTAGCGCCAGACATGAGAAGTGCGCCTTTGTGGGACAGGTGAATAGTGCGGATCCTGTTTCAGTCTAAAGACTGAAACAGGATCCGCACCTTTCCCCGTTCCTTTCAGAATGATTTGAATCATCAGCTAGGAATGGCGATTGCTTCACCAGACCAATCGAAGGCTAGGCCAAAGTAACTCGATGTTTCCAAGAGGTGTGTGGCCCAACTTTTGAAAGAACCGCTAAGTGGAGAACTATTTGGTATTTTTCTGAAGCACTTTTCACCGTAATTGTCAGAAGGTTGGTCTCTGCATCCTTGAGCATACCAGAGTCTTCACAGACGAAACAGGCTGAGGCCCAGTAATCTTGGCATTTCCAATAGTTGGTCCTAGACACTACCAAGAAAGTGTTCTTTTAAGTATTATTCCGTTGTGGTTTCAGCATTATTTTCAGAACCCGAGCAGGGTTCTCGCATTAGCATAAGAATCCTGCCTGGTAGTTGAGATTTCTGGGTGGGGTGTACGTGGAGGACTTCTGTCAGCCCTGCCTTTGATTTGTTTACCTCCAGAGTAGAAAGTGCATATTTGCCTGAGATGGGAAAAGTGTGGATCATGCTTCAGATTTCATCCTGACACTTTGAAATGACCAGTGTGTTGGTAATTATTTGCATTTCCATGGCGTTTGGCACAGAAATAGTCATGAGGTCGGTCTCTGCATCCTGAAGCCTATGATGCTTTTTGCAGAGAAACCTCTGCTCAGGCCCAGGTAACTTGCTATTTCCCATAGCTGGCACAGGAGCCTTGGAAGATAGGATTGTTTTCAGTATTATTTCACCATCCTTTCTCCACTGTTTCAAGAACGGGAGCCCTTTTCAACCGTTAGTGGAAGAATCCTTCTTTGGAGATGAGATATTTTTCTGGGGTGGCAAGTGCAGGGCCTCTGTCAGTCCTGGGTTTGTTGGACTAGCGCCAGACATGAGAAGTGCGCCTTTGTGGGACAGGTGAATAGTGCGGATCCTGTTTCAGTCTAAAGACTGAAACAGGATCCGCACTTTTCACCGTTCCTTTCAGAATCATTTGATTCATCAGCTAGGAATGGCGATTGCTTCACCAGACCAACCGAAGGCTAGGCCAAAGTAACTCGATGTTTCCAAGAGGTGTGTGGCCCAACTTTTGAAAGAACCGCTAAGTGGAGAACTATTTGGTATTTTTCCGAAGCACTTTTCACCGTAATTGTCATAAGGTTGGTCTCTGCATCCTTGAGCATACCAGAGTCTTCACAGACGAAACAGGCTGAGGCCCAGTAATCTTGGCATTTCCAATAGTTGGTCCTAGAGATTACCAAGAAAGTGTTCTTTTAAGTATTATTCCGTTGTGGTTTCAGCATTATTTTCAGAACCCGAGCAGGGTTCTCGCATTAGCATAAGAATCCTGCCTGGTAGTTGAGATTTCTGGGTGGGGTGTACGTGGAGGACTTCTGTCAGCCCTGCCTTTGATTTGTTTACATCCAGAGTTGGAAAGTGCATATTTGCCTGAGATGGGAAAAGTGTGGATCATGCTTCAGATTTCATCCTGACACTTTGAAATGACCAGTGTGTTGGTAATTATTTGCATTTCCATGGCGTTTGGCACAGAAATAGTCATGAGGTCGGTCTCTGCATCCTGAAGCCTATGATGCTTTTTGCAGAGAAACCTCTGCTGAGGCCCAGGTAACTTGCTATTTCCCATAGCTGGCACAGGAGCCTTGGATGATAGGATTGTTTTCAGCATTATTTCACCATCCTTTCACCACTGTTTCAAGAACGGGAGCCCTTTTCAACCGTTAGTGGAAGAATCCTTCTTTGGAGATGAGATATTTTTCTGGGGTGGCAAGTGCAGGGCCTCTGTCAGTCCTGGGTTTGTTGGACTAGCGCCAGACATGAGAAGTGCGCCTTTGTGGGACAGGTGAATAGTGCGGATCCTGTTTCAGTCTAAAGACTGAAACAGGATCCGCACTTTTCACCGTTCCTTTCAGAATCATTTGATTCATCTGCTAGGAATGGCGATTGCTTCACCAGACCAACCGAAGGCTAGGCCAAAGTAACTCGATGTTTCCAAGATGTGTGTGGCCCAACTGTTGAAAGAACCGCTAAGTGGAGAACTATTTGGTATTTTTCCGAAGCACTTTTCACCGTAATTGTCATAAGGTTGGTCTCTGCATCCTTAAGCATACCAGAGGCTTCACAGACGAAACAGGCTGAGGCCCAGTAATCTTGGCATTTCCAATAGTTGGTCCTAGAGACTACCAAGGAAGTGTTCTTTTAAGTATTATTCCGTTGTAGTTTCAGCATTATTTTCAGAACCCGAGCAGGGTTCTCGCATTAGCATAAGAATCCTGCCTGGTAGTTGAGATTTCTGGGTGGGGTGTACGTGGAGGACTTCTGTCAGCCCTGCCTTTGATTTGTTTACCTCCAGAGTTGGAAAGTGCATATTTGCGTGAGATGGGAAAAGTGTGGATCGTGCTTCAGATTTCATCCTGACACTTTGAAATGACCAGTGTGTTGGTAATTTTTTGCATTTCCATGGCGTTTGGCACAGAAATAGTCATGAGGTCGGTCTCTGCATCCTGAAGCCTATGATGCTTTTTGCAGAGAAACCTCTGCTGAGGCCCAGGTAACTTGCTATTTCCCATAGCTGCCACAGGAGCATTGAAAGATAGGATTGTTTTCAGTATTATTTCACCATCCTTTCACCACTGTTTCAAGAACGGGAGCCCTTTTCAACCGTTAGTGGAAGAATCCTTCTTTGGAGATGAAGTATTTTTCTGGGGTGGCAAGTGCAGGGCCTCTGTCAGTCCTGGGTTTGTTGGACTAGCGCCAGACATGAGAAGTGCGCCTTTGTGGGACAGGTGAATAGTGCGGATCCTGTTTCAGTCTAAAGACTGAAACAGGATCCGCACTTTTCACCGTTCCTTTCAGAATCATTTGATTCATCAGCTAGGAATGGCGATTGCTTCACCAGACCAACCGAAGGCTAGGCCAAAGTAACTCGATGTTTCCAAGAGGTGTGTGGCCCAACTTTTGAAAGAACCGCTAAGTGGAGAACTATTTGGTATTTTTCCGAAGCACTTTTCACCGTAATTGTCAGAAGGTTGGTCTCTGCATCCTTGAGCATACCAGAATCTTCACAGACGAAACAGGCTGAGGCCCAGTAATCTTGGCATTTCCAATAGTTGGTCCTAGAGACTACCAAGAAAGTGTTCTTTTAAGTATTATTCCGTTGTGGTTTCAGCATTATTTTCAGAACCCGAGCAGGGTTCTCGCATTAGCATAAGAAATCTGCCTGCTAGTTGAGATTTCTGGGTGGGGTGTACGTGGAGGACTTCTGTCAGCCCTGCCTTTGATTTGTTTACCTCCAGAGTTGGAAAGTGCATATTTGGGTGAGATGGGAAAAGTGTGGATCGTGCTTCAGATTTCATCCTGACACTTTGAAATGACCAGTGTGTTGGTAATTATTTGCATTTCCATGGCGTTTGGCACAGAAATAGTCATGAGGTCGGTCTCTGCATCCTGAAGCCTATGATGCTTTTTGCAGAGAAACCTCTGCTGAGGCCCAGGTAACTTGCTATTTCCCATAGCTGGCACAGGAGCCTTGGATGATAGGATTGTTTTCAGCATTATTTCACCATCCTTTCACCACTGTTTCAAGAACGGGAGCCCTTTTCAACCGTTAGTGGAAGAATCCTTCTTTGGAGATGAGATATTTTTCTGGGGTGGCAAGTGCAGGGCCTCTGTCAGTCCTGGGTTTGTTGGACTAGCGCCAGACATGAGAGGTGCGCCTTTGTGGGACAGGTGAATAGTGCGGATCCTGTTTCAGTCTAAAGACTGAAACAGGATCCGCACTTTTCACCGTTCCTTTCAGAATCATTTGATTCATCAGCTAGGAATGGCGATTGCTTCACCAGACCAACCAAAGGCTAGGCCAAAGTAACTCGATGTTTCCAAGAGGTGTGTGGCCCAACTTTTGAAAGAACCGCTAAGTGGAGAACTATTTGGTATTTTTCCGAAGCACTTTTCACCGTAATTGTCATAAGGTTGGTCTCTGCATCCTTAAGCATACCAGAGTCTTCACAGACGAAACAGGCTGAGGCCCAGTAATCTTGGCATTTCCAATAGTTGGTCCTAGAGACTACCAAGAAAGTGTTCTTTTAAGTATTATTCTGTTGTGGTTTCAGCATTATTTTCAGAACCCGAGCAGGGTTCTCGCATTAGCATAAGAGTCCTGCCTGGTAGTTGAGATTTCTGGGTGGGGTGTACGTGGAGGACTTCTGTCAGCCCTGCCTTTGATTTGTTTACCTCCAGAGTAGAAAGTGCATATTTGCCTGAGATGGGAAAAGTGTGGATCATGCTTCAGATTTCATCCTGACACTTTGAAATGACCAGTGTGTTGGTAATTATTTGCATTTCCATGGCGTTTGGCACAGAAATAGTCATGAGGTCGGTCTCTGCATCCTGAAGCCTATGATGCTTTTTGCAGAGAAACCTCTGCTCAGGCCCAGGTAACTTGCTATTTCCCATAGCTGGCACAGGAGCCTTGGAAGATAGGATTGTTTTCAGTATTATTTCACCATCCTTTCTCCACTGTTTCAAGAACGGGAGCCCTTTTCAACCGTTAGTGGAAGAATCCTTCTTTGGAGATGAGATATTTTTCTGGGGTGGCAAGTGCAGGGCCTCTGTCAGTCCTGGGTTTGTTGGACTAGCGCCAGACATGAGAAGTGCGCCTTTGTGGGACAGGTGAATAGTGCGGATCCTGTTTCAGTCTAAAGACTGAAACAGGATCCGCACTTTTCACCGTTCCTTTCAGAATCATTTGATTCATCAGCTAGGAATGGCGATTGCTTCACCAGACCAACCGAAGGCTAGGCCAAAGTAACTCGATGTTTCCAAGAGGTGTGTGGCCCAACTTTTGAAAGAACCGCTAAGTGGAGAACTATTTGGTATTTTTCCGAAGCACTTTTCACCGTAATTGTCATAAGGTTGGTCTCTGCATCCTTGAGCATACCAGAGTCTTCACAGACGAAACAGGCTGAGGCCCAGTAATCTTGGCATTTCCAATAGTTGGTCCTAGAGATTACCAAGAAAGTGTTCTTTTAAGTATTATTCCGTTGTGGTTTCAGCATTATTTTCAGAACCCGAGCAGGGTTCTCGCATTAGCATAAGAATCCTGCCTGGTAGTTGAGATTTCTGGGTGGGGTGTACGTGGAGGACTTCTGTCAGCCCTGCCTTTGATTTGTTTACCTCCAGAGTTGGAAAGTGCATATTTGCCTGAGATGGGAAAAGTGTGGATCATGCTTCAGATTTCATCCTGACACTTTGAAATGACCAGTGTGTTGGTAATTATTTGCATTTCCATGGCGTTTGGCACAGAAATAGTCATGAGGTCGGTCTCTGCATCCTGAAGCCTATGATGCTTTTTGCAGAGAAACCTCTGCTGAGGCCCAGGTAACTTGCTATTTCCCATAGCTGGCACAGGAGCCTTGGATGATAGGATTGTTTTCAGTATTATTTCACCATCCTTTCACCACTGTTTCAAGAACGGGAGCCCTTTTCAACCGTTAGTGGAAGAATCCTTCTTTGGAGATGAAGTATTTTTCTGGGGTGGCATGTGCAGGGCCTCTGTCAGTCCTGGGTTTGTTGGACTAGCGCCAGACATGAGAAGTGCGCCTTTGTGGGACAGGTGAATAGTGCGGATCCTGTTTCAGTCTAAAGACTGAAACAGGATCCGCACTTTTCACCGTTCCTTTCAGAATCATTTGATTCATCAGCTAGGAATGGCAATTGCTTCACCAGACCAACCGAAGGCTAGGCCAAAGTAACTCGATGTTTCCAAGAGGTGTGTGGCCCAACTTTTGAAAGAACCGCTAAGTGGAGAACTATTTGGTATTTTTCCGAAGCACTTTTCACCGTAATTGTCAGAAGGTTGGTCTCTGCATCCTTGAGCATACCAGAGTCTTCACAGACGAAACAGGCTGAGGCCCAGTAATCTTGGCATTTCCAATAGTTGGTCCTAGAGACTACCAAGAAAGTGTTCTTTTAAGTATTATTCCGTTGTGGTTTCAGCATTATTTTCAGAACCCGAGCAGGGTTCTCGCATTAGCATAAGAAATCTGCCTGCTAGTTGAGATTTCTGGGTGGGGTGTACGTGGAGGACTTCTGTCAGCCCTGCCTTTGATTTGTTTACCTCCAGAGTTGGAAAGTGCATATTTGCGTGAGATGGGAAAAGTGTGGATCGTGCTTCAGATTTCATCCTGACACTTTGAAATGACCAGTGTGTTGGTAATTATTTGCATTTCCATGGCGTTTGGCACAGAAATAGTCATGAGGTCGGTCTCTGCATCCTGAAGCCTATGATGCTTTTTGCAGAGAAACCTCTGCTGAGGCCCAGGTAACTTGCTATTTCCCATAGCTGGCACAGGAGCCTTGGATGATAGGATTGTTTTCAGCATTATTTCACCATCCTTTCACCACTGTTTCAAGAACGGGAGCCCTTTTCAACCGTTAGTGGAAGAATCCTTCTTTGGAGATGAGATATTTTTCTGGGGTGGCAAGTGCAGGGCCTCTGTCAGTCCTGGGTTTGTTGGACTAGCGCCAGACATGAGAGGTGCGCCTTTGTGGGACAGGTGAATAGTGCGGATCCTGTTTCAGTCTACAGACTGAAACAGGATCCGCACTTTTCACCGTTCCTTTCAGAATCATTTGATTCATCAGCTAGGAATGGCGATTGCTTCACCAGACCAACCGAAGGCTAGGCCAAAGTAACTCGATGTTTCCAAGAGGTGTGTGGCCCAACTTTTGAAAGAACCGCTAAGTGGAGAACTATTTGGTATTTTTCCGAAGCACTTTTCACCGTAATTGTCATAAGGTTGGTCTCTGCATCCTTGAGCATACCAGAGTCTTCACAGACGAAACAGGCTGAGGCCCAGTAATCTTGGCATTTCCAATAGTTGGTCCTAGAGATTACCAAGAAAGTGTTCTTTTAAGTATTATTCCGTTGTGGTTTCAGCATTATTTTCAGAACCCGAGCAGGGTTCTCGCATTAGCATAAGAATCCTGCCTGGTAGTTGAGATTTCTGGGTGGGGTGTACGTGGAGGACTTCTGTCAGCCCTGCCTTTGATTTGTTTACCTCCAGAGTTGGAAAGTGCATATTTGCCTGAGATGGGAAAAGTGTGGATCATGCTTCAGATTTCATCCTGACACTTTGAAATGACCAGTGTGTTGGTAATTATTTGCATTTCCATGGCGTTTGGCACAGAAATAGTCATGAGGTCGGTCTCTGCATCCTGAAGCCTATGATGCTTTTTCCAGAGAAACCTCTGCTGAGGCCCAGGTAACTTGCTATTTCCCATAGCTGGCACAGGAGCCTTGGATGATAGGATTGTTTTCAGCATTATTTCACCATCCTTTCACCACTGTTTCAAGAACGGGAGCCCTTTTCAACCGTTAGTGGCAGAATCCTTCTTTGGAGATGAGATATTTTTCTGGGGTGGCAAGTGCAGGGCCTCTGTCAGTCCTGGGTTTGTTGGACTAGCGCCAGACATGAGAAGTGCGCCTTTGGGGGACAGGTGAATAGTGCGGATCCTGTTTCAGTCTAAAGACTGAAACAGGATCCGCACTTTTCACCGTTCCTTTCAGAATCATTTGATTCATCAGCTAGGAATGGCGATTGCTTCACCAGACCAACCAAAGGCTAGGCCAAAGTAACTCGATGTTTCCAAGAGGTGTGTGGCCCAACTTTTGAAAGAACCGCTAAGTGGAGAACTATTTGGTATTTTTCCGTAGCACTTTTCACCGTAATTGTCATAAGGTTGGTCTCTGCATCCTTAAGCATACCAGAGTCTTCACAGACGAAACCGGCTGAGGCCCAGTAATCTTGGCATTTCCAATAGTTGGTCCTAGAGACTACCAAGAAAGTGTTCTTTTAAGTATTATTCCGTTGTGGTTTCAGCATTATTTTCAGAACCCGAGCAGGGTTCTCGCATTAGCATAAGAATCCTGCCTGGTAGTTGAGATTTCTGGGTGGGGTGTACGTGGAGGACTTCTGTCAGCCCTGCCTTTGATTTGTTTACCTCCAGAGTTGGAAAGTGCATATTTGCGTGAGATGGGAAAAGTGTGGATCGTGCTTCAGATTTCATCCTGACACTTTGAAATGACCAGTGTGTTGGTAATTATTTGCATTTCCATGGCGTTTGGCACAGAAATAGTCATGAGGTCGATCTCTGCATCCTGAAGCCTATGATGCTTTTTGCAGAGAAACCTCTGCTCAGGCCCAGGTAACTTGCTATTTCCCATAGCTGGCACAGGAGCCTTGGAAGATAGGATTGTTTTCAGTATTATTTCACCATCCTTTCACCACTGTTTCAAGAACGGGAGCCCTTTTCAACCGTTAGTGGAAGAATCCTTCTTTGGAGATGAGGTATTTTTCTGGGGTGGCAAGTGCAGGGCCTCTGTCAGTCCTGGGTTTGTTGGACTAGCGCCAGACATGAGAAGTGCGCCTTTGTGGGACAGGTGAATAGTGCGGATCCTGTTTCAGTCTAAAGACTGAAACAGGATCCGCACTTTTCCCCGTTCCTTTCAGAATCATTTGATTCATCAGCTAGGAATGGCGATAGCTTCACCAGACCAACCGAAGGCTAGGCCAAAGTAACTCGATGTTTCCAAGAGGTGTGTGGCCCAACTTTTGAAAGAACCGCTAAGTGGAGAACTATTTGGTATTTTTCCGAAGCACTTTTGACCGTAATTGTCATAAGGTTGGTCTCTGCATCCTTGAGCATACCAGAGTCTTCACAGACGAAACAGGCTGAGGGCCAGTAATCTTGGCATTTCCAATACTTGGTCCTAGAGACTACCAAGAAAGTGTTCTTTTAAGTATTATTCCGTTGTGGTTTCAGCATTATTTTCAGAACCCGAGCAGGGTTCTCGCATTAGCATAAGAATCCTGCCTGGTAGTTGAGATTTCTGGGTGGGGTGTACGTGGAGGACTTCTGTCAGCCCTGCCTTTGATTTGTTTACCTCCAGAGTTGGAAAGTGCATATTTGCGTGAGATGGGAAAAGTGTGGATCGTGCTTCAGATTTCATCCTGACACTTTGAAATGACCAGTGTGTTGGTAATTATTTGCATTTCCATGGCGTTTGGCACAGAAATAGTCATGAGGTCGGTCTCTGCATCCTGAAGCCTATGATGCTTTTTGCAGAGAAACCTCTGCTGAGGCCCAGGTAACTTGCTATTTCCCATAGCTGGCACAGGAGCCTTGGATGATAGGATTGTTTTCAGCATTATTTCACCATCCTTTCACCACTGTTTCAAGAACGGGAGCCCTTTTCAACCGTTAGTGGAAGAATCCTTCTTTGGAGATGAGATATTTTTCTGGGGTGGCAAGTGCAGGGCCTCTGTCAGTCCTGGGTTTGTTGGACTAGCGCCAGACATGAGAGGTGCGCCTTTGTGGGACAGGTGAATAGTGCGGATCCTGTTTCAGTCTAAAGACTGAAACAGGATCCGCACTTTTCACCGTTCCTTTCAGAATCATTTGATTCATCAGCTAGGAATGGCGATTGCTTCACCAGACCAACCGAAGGCTAGGCCAAAGTAACTCGATGTTTCCAAGAGGTGTGTGGCCCAACTTTTGAAAGAACCGCTAAGTGGAGAACTATTTGGTATTTTTCCGAAGCACTTTTCACCGTAATTGTCAGAAGGTTGGTCTCTGCATCCTTAAGCATACCAGAGTCTTCACAGACGAAACAGGCTGAGGCCCAGTAATCTTGGCATTTCCAATAGTTGGTCCTAGAGACTACCAAGGAAGTGTTCTTTTAAGTATTATTCCGTTGTGGTTTCAGCATTATTTTCAGAACCCGAGCAGGGTTCTCGCATTAGCATAAGAATCCTGCCTGGTAGTTGAGATTTCTGGGTGGGGTGTATGTGGAGGACTTCTGTCAGCCCTGCCTTTGATTTGTTTACCTCCAGAGTTGGAAAGTGCATATTTGCGTGAGATGGGAAAAGTGTGGATCGTGCTTCAGATTTCATCCTGACACTTTGAAATGACCAGTGTGTTGGTAATTATTTGCATTTCCATGGCGTTTGGCACAGAAATAGTCATGAGGTCGGTCTCTGCATCCTGAAGCCTATGATGCTTTTTGCAGAGAAACCTCTGCTGAGGCCCAGGTAACTTGCTATTTCCCATAGCTGGCACAGGAGCCTTGGATGATAGGATTGTTTTCAGCATTATTTCACCATCCTTTCACCACTGTTTCAAGAACGGGAGCCCTTTTCAACCGTTAGTGGAAGAATCCTTCTTTGGAGATGAGATATTTTTCTGGGGTGGCAAGTGCAGGGCCTCTGTCAGTCCTGGGTTTGTTGGACTAGCGCCAGACATGAGAAGTGCGCCTTTGTGGGACAGGTGAATAGTGCGGATCCTGTTTCAGTCTAAAGACTGAAACAGGATCCGCACTTTTCACCGTTCCTTTCAGAATCATTTGATTCATCAGCTAGGAATGGCGATTGCTTCACCAGACCAACCGAAGGCTAGGCCAAAGTAACTCGATGTTTCCAAGAGGTGTGTGGCCCAACTTTTGAAAGAACCGCTAAGTGGAGAACTATTTGGTATTTTTCCGAAGCACTTTTCACCGTAATTGTCATAAGGTTGGTCTCTGCATCCTTAAGCATACCAGAGTCTTCACAGACGAAACACGCTGAGGCCCAGTAATCTTGGCATTTCCAATAGTTGGTCCTAGAGACTACCAAGAAAGTGTTCTTTTAAGTATTATTCCGTTGTGGTTTCAGCATTATTTTCAGAACCCGAGCAGGGTTCTCGCATTAGCATAAGAATCCTGCCTGGTAGTTGAGATTTCTGGGTGGGGTGTACGTGGAGGACTTCTGTCAACCCTGCCTTTGATTTGTTTACCTCCAGAGTTGGAAAGTGCATATTTGCGTGAGATGGGAAAGGTGTGGATCGTGCTTCAGATTTCATCCTGACACTTTGAAATGACCAGTGTGTTGGTAATTATTTGCATTTCCATGGCGTTTGGCACAGAAATAGTCATGAGGTCGGTCTCTGCATCCTGAAGCCTATGATGCTTTTTGCAGAGAAACCTCTGCTGAGGCCCAGGTAACTTGCTATTTCCCATAGCTGGCACAGGAGCTTTGGAAGATAGGATTGTTTTCAGCATTATTTCACCATCCTTTCACCACTGTTTCAAGAAGGGGAGCCCTTTTCAAACGTTAGTGGCAGAATCCTTCTTTGGAGATGAGATATTTTTCTGGGGTGGCAAGTGCAGGGCCTCTGTCAGTCCTGGGTTTGTTGGACTAGCGCCAGACATGAGAAGTGCGCCTTTGTGGGACAGGTGAATAGTGCGGATCCTGTTTCAGTCTAAAGACTGAAACAGGATCCGCACTTTTCCCCGTTCCTTTCAGAATCATTTGATTCATCAGCTAGGAATGGCGATAGCTTCACCAGACCAACCGAAGGCTAGGCCAAAGTAACTCGATGCTTCCAAGAGGTGTGTGGCCCAACTTTTGAAAGAACCGCTAAGTGGAGAACTATTTGGTATTTTTCCGAAGCACTTTTCACCGTAATTGTCAGAAGGTTGGTCTCTGCATCCTTGAGCATACCAGAGTCTTCACAGACGAAACAGGCTGAGGGCCAGTAATCTTGGCATTTCCAATAGTTGGTCCTAGAGACTACCAAGAAAGTGTTCTTTTAAGTATTATTCCGTTGTGGTTTCAGCATTATTTTCAGAACCCGAGCAGGGTTCTCGCATTAGCATAAGAATCCTGCCTGGTAGTTGAGATTTCTGGGTGGGGTGTACGTGGAGGACTTCTGTCAGCCCTGCCTTTGATTTGTTTACCTCCAGAGTTGGAAAGTGCATATTTGCGTGAGATGGGAAAAGTGTGGATCGTGCTTCAGATTTCATCCTGACACTTTGAAATGACCAGTGTGTTGGTAATTATTTGCATTTCCATGGCGTTTGGCACAGAAATAGTCATGAGGTCGGTCTCTGCATCCTGAAGCCTATGATGCTTTTTGCAGAGAAACCTCTGCTGAGGCCCAGGTAACTTGCTATTTCCCATAGCTGGCACAGGAGCCTTGGATGATAGGATTGTTTTCAGCATTATTTCACCATCCTTTCACCACTGTTTCAAGAACGGGAGCCCTTTTCAACCGTTAGTGGAAGAATCCTTCTTTGGAGATGAGATATTTTTCTGGGGTGGCAAGTGCAGTGCCTCTGTCAGTCCTGGGTTTGTTGGACTAGCGCCAGACATGAGAAGTGCGCCTTTGTGGGACAGGTGAATAGTGCGGATCCTGTTTCAGTCTAAAGACTGAAACAGGATCCGCACTTTTCACCGTTCCTTTCAGAATCATTTGATTCATCAGCTAGGAATGGCGATTGCTTCACCAGACCAACCGAAGGCTAGGCCAAAGTAACTCGATGTTTCCAAGAGGTGTGTGGCCCAACTTTTGAAAGAACCGCTAAGTGGAGAACTATTTGGTATTTTTCCGAAGCACTTTTCACCGTAATTGTCATAAGGTTGGTCTCTGCATCCTTAAGCATACCAGAGTCTTCACAGACGAAACAGGCTGAGGCCCAGTAATCTTGGCATTTCCAATAGTTGGTCCTAGAGACTACCAAGAAAGTGTTCTTTTAAGTATTATTCCGTTGTGGTTTCAGCATTATTTTCAGAACCCGAGCAGGGTTCTCGCATTAGCATAAGAATCCTGCCTGGTAGTTGAGATTTCTGGGTGGGGTGTACGTGGAGGACTTCTGTCAGCCCTGCCTTTGATTTGTTTACCTCCAGAGTTGGAAAGTGCATATTTGCGTGAGATGGGAAAGGTGTGGATCGTGCTTCAGATTTCATCCTGACACTTTGAAATGACCAGTGTGTTGGTAATTATTTGCATTTCCATGGCGTTTGGAACAGAAAAAGTCATGAGGTCGGTCTCTGCATCCTGAAGCCTATGATGCTTTTTGCAGAGAAACCTCTGCTGAGGCCCAGGTAACTTGCTATTTCCCATAGCTGGCACAGGAGCCTTGGAAGATAGGATTGTTTTCAGTATTATTTCACCATCCTTTCACCACTGTTTCAAGAACGGGAGCCCTTTTCAAACGTTAGTGGAAGAATCCTTCTTTGGAGATGAGATATTTTTCTGGGGTGGCAAGTGCAGGGCCTCTGTCAGTCCTGGGTTTGTTGGACTAGTGCCAGACATGAGAAGTGCGCCTTTGTGGGACAGGTGAATAGTGCGGATCCTGTTTCAGTCTAAAGACTGAAACAGGATCCGCACTTTTCACCGTTCCTTTCAGAATCATTTGATTCATCAGCTAGGAATGGCGATTGCTTCACCAGACCAACCGAAGGCTAGGCCAAAGTAACTCGATGTTTCCAAGAGGTGTGTGGCCCAACTTTTGAAAGAACCGCTAAGTGGAGAACTATTTGGTATTTTTCCGAAGCACTTTTCACCGTAATTGTCATAAGGTTGGTCTCTGCATCCTTAAGCATACCAGAGTCTTCACAGACGAAACAGGCTGAGGCCCAGTAATCTTGGCATTTCCAATAATTGGTCCTAGAGACTACCAAGAAAGTGTTCTTTTAAGTATTATTCCGTTGTGGTTTCAGCATTATTTTCAGAACCCGAGCAGGGTTCTCGCATTAGCATAAGAATCCTGCCTGGTAGTTGAGATTTCTGGGTGGGGTGTAAGTGCGGGGCTTCTGTCAGCCCTGCCTTTGATTTGTTTACCTCCAGAGTTGGAAAGTGCATATTTGCGTGAGATGGGAAAAGTGTGGATCGTGCTTCAGATTTCATCCTGACACTTTGAAATGACCAGTGTGTTGGTAATTATTTGCATTTCCATGGCGTTTGGCACAGAAATAGTCATGAGGTCGGTCTCTGCATCCTGAAGCCTATGATGCTTTTTGCAGAGAAACCTCTGCTGAGGCCCAGGTAACTTGCTATTTCCCATAGCTGGCACAGGAGCCTTGGAAGATAGGATTGTTTTCAGCATTATTTCACCATCCTTTCACCACTGTTTCAAGAACGGGAGCCCTTTTCAACCGTTAGTGGAAGAATCCTTCTTTGGAGATGAGATATTTTTCTGGGGTGGCAAGTGCAGGGCCTCTGTCAGTCCTGGGTTTGTTGGACTAGCGCCAGACATGAGAAGTGCGCCTTTGTGGGACAGGTGAATAGTGCGGATCCTGTTTCAGTCTAAAGACTGAAACAGGATCCGCACTTTTCACCGTTCCTTTCAGAATCATTTGATTCATCAGCTAGGAATGGCGATTGCTTCACCAGACCAACCGAAGGCTAGGCCAAAGTAACTCGATGTTTCCAAGAGGTGTGTGGCCCAACTTTTGAAAGAACCGCTAAGTGGAGAACTATTTGGTATTTTTCCGAAGCACTTTTCACCGTAATTGTCAGAAGGTTGGTCTCTGCATCCTTAAGCATACCAGAGTCTTCACAGACGAAACAGGCTGAGGCCCAGTAATCTTGGCATTTCCAATAGTTGGTCCTAGAGACTACCAAGGAAGTGTTCTTTTAAGTATTATTCCGTTGTGGTTTCAGCATTATTTTCAGAACCCGAGCAGGGTTCTCGCATTAGCATAAGAATCCTGCCTGGTAGTTGAGATTTCTGGGTGGGGTGTACGTGGAGGACTTCTGTCAGCCCTGCCTTTGATTTGTTTACCTCCAGAGTTGGAAAGTGCATATTTGCGTGAGATGGGAAAAGTGTGGATCGTGCTTCAGATTTCATCCTGACACTTTGAAATGACCAGTGTGTTGGTAATTATTTGCATTTCCATGGCGTTTGGCACAGAAATAGTCATGAGGTCGGTCTCTGCATCCTGAAGCCTATGATGCTTTTTGCAGAGAAACCTCTGCTGAGGCCCAGGTAACTTGCTATTTCCCATAGCTGGCACAGGAGCCTTGGATGATAGGATTGTTTTCAGCATTATTTCACCATCCTTTCACCACTGTTTCAAGAACGGGAGCCCTTTTCAACCGTTAGTGGAAGAATCCTTCTTTGGAGATGAGATATTTTTCTGGGGTGGCAAGTGCAGGGCCTCTGTCAGTCCTGGGTTTGTTGGACTAGCGCCAGACATGAGAAGTGCGCCTTTGTGGGACAGGTGAATAGTGCGGATCCTGTTTCAGTCTAAAGACTGAAACAGGATCCGCACTTTTCACCGTTCCTTTCAGAATCATTTGATTCATCAGCTAGGAATGGCGATTGCTTCACCAGACCAACCGAAGGCTAGGCCAAAGTAACTCGATGTTTCCAAGAGGTGTGTGGCCCAACTTTTGAAAGAACCGCTAAGTGGAGAACTATTTGGTATTTTTCCGAAGCACTTTTCACCGTAATTGTCATAAGGTTGGTCTCTGCATCCTTAAGCATACCAGAGTCTTCACAGACGAAACACGCTGAGGCCCAGTAATCTTGGCATTTCCAATAGTTGGTCCTAGAGACTACCAAGAAAGTGTTCTTTTAAGTATTATTCTGTTGTGGTTTCAGCATTATTTTCAGAACCCGAGCAGGGTTCTCGCATTAGCATAAGAATCCTGCCTGGTAGTTGAGATTTCTGGGTGGGGTGTACGTGGAGGACTTCTGTCAACCCTGCCTTTGATTTGTTTACCTCCAGAGTTGGAAAGTGCATATTTGCGTGAGATGGGAAAGGTGTGGATCGTGCTTCAGATTTCATCCTGACACTTTGAAATGACCAGTGTGTTGGTAATTATTTGCATTTCCATGGCGTTTGGCACAGAAATAGTCATGAGGTCGGTCTCTGCATCCTGAAGCCTATGATGCTTTTTGCAGAGAAACCTCTGCTGAGGCCCAGGTAACTTGCTATTTCCCATAGCTGGCACAGGAGCTTTGGAAGATAGGATTGTTTTCAGTATTATTTCACCATCCTTTCACCACTGTTTCAAGAAGGGGAGCCCTTTTCAAACGTTAGTGGAAGAATCCTTCTTTGGAGATGAGATATTTTTCTGGGGTGGCAAGTGCAGGGCCTCTGTCAGTCCTGGGTTTGTTGGACTAGCGCCAGACATGAGAAGTGCGCCTTTGTGGGACAGGTGAATAGTGCGGATCCTGTTTCAGTCTAAAGACTGAAACAGGATCCGCACTTTTCACCGTTCCTTTCAGAATCATTTGATTCATCAGCTAGGAATGGCGATTGCTTCACCAGACCAACCGAAGGCTAGGCCAAAGTAACTCGATGTTTCCAAGAGGTGTGTGGCCCAACTTTTGAAAGAACCGCTAAGTGGAGAACTATTTGGTATTTTTCCAAAGCACTTTTCACCGTAATTGTCATAAGGTTGGTCTCTGCATCCTTAAGCATACCAGAGTCTTCACAGACGAAACAGGCTGAGGCCCAGTAATCTTGGCATTTCCAATAGTTGGTCCTAGAGACTACCAAGAAAGTGTTCTTTTAAGTATTATTCCGTTGTGGTTTCAGCATTATTTTCAGAACCCGAGCAGGGTTCTCGCATTAGCATAAGAATCCTGCCTGGTAGTTGAGATTTCTGGGTGGGGTGTAAGTGCGGGGCTTCTGTCAGCCCTGCCTTTGATTTGTTTACCTCCAGAGTTGGAAAGTGCATATTTGCGTGAGATGGGAAAAGTGTGGATCGTGCTTCAGATTTCATCCTGACACTTTGAAATGACCAGTGTGTTGGTAATTATTTGCATTTCCATGGCGTTTGGCACAGAAATAGTCATGAGGTCGGTCTCTGCATCCTGAAGCCTATGATGCTTTTTGCAGAGAAACCTCTGCTGAGGCCCAGGTAACTTGCTATTTCCCATAGCTGGCACAGGAGCCTTGGAAGATAGGATTGTTTTCAGCATTATTTCACCATCCTTTCACCACTGTTTCAAGAACGGGAGCCCTTTTCAACCATTAGTGGAAGAATCCTTCTTTGGAGATGAGATATTTTTCTGGGGTGGCAAGTGCAGGGCCTCTGTCAGTCCTGGGTTTGTTGGACTAGCGCCAGACATGAGAAGTGCGCCTTTGTGGGACAGGTGAATAGTGCGGATCCTGTTTCAGTCTAAAGACTGAAACAGGATCCGCACTTTTCACCGTTCCTTTCAGAATCATTTGATTCATCAGCTAGGAATGGCGATTGCTTCACCAGACCAACCGAAGGCTAGGCCAAAGTAACTCGATGTTTCCAAGAGGTGTGTGGCCCAACTTTTGAAAGAACCGCTAAGTGGAGAACTATTTGGTATTTTTCCGAAGCACTTTTCACCGTAATTGTCAGAAGGTTGGTCTCTGCATCCTTGAGCATACCAGAGTCTTCACAGACGAAACAGGCTGAGGCCCAGTAATCTTGGCATTTCCAATAGTTGGTCCTAGAGACTACCAAGAAAGTGTTCTTTTAAGTATTATTCCGTTGTGGTTTCAGCATTATTTTCAGAACCCGAGCAGGGTTCTCGCATTAGCATAAGAATCCTGCCTGGTAGTTGAGATTTCTGGGTGGGGTGTACGTGGAGGACTTCTGTCAGCCCTGCCTTTGATTTGTTTACCTCCAGAGTTGGAAAGTGCATATTTGCGTGAGATGGGAAAAGTGTGGATCGTGCTTCAGATTTCATCCTGACACTTTGAAATGACCAGTGTGTTGGTAATTATTTGCATTTCCATGGCGTTTGGCACAGAAATAGTCATGAGGTCGGTCTCTGCATCCTGAAGCCTATGATGCTTTTTGCAGAGAAACCTCTGCTGAGGCCCAGGTAACTTGCTATTTCCCATAGCTGGCACAGGAGCCTTGGATGATAGGATTGTTTTCAGCATTATTTCACCATCCTTTCACCACTGTTTCAAGAACGGGAGCCCTTTTCAACCGTTAGTGGAAGAATCCTTCTTTGGAGATGAGATATTTTTCTGGGGTGGCAAGTGCAGGGCCTCTGTCAGTCCTGGGTTTGTTGGACTAGCGCCAGACATGAGAAGTGCGCCTTTGTGGGACAGGTGAATAGTGCGGATCCTGTTTCAGTCTAAAGACTGAAACAGGATCCGCACTTTTCACCGTTCCTTTCAGAATCATTTGATTCATCAGCTAGGAATGGCGATTGCTTCACCAGACCAACCGAAGGCTAGGCCAAAGTAACTCGATGTTTCCAAGAAGTGTGTGGCCCAACTTTTGAAAGAACCGCTAAGTGGAGAACTATTTGGTATTTTTCCGAAGCACTTTTCACCGTAATTGTCATAAGGTTGGTCTCTGCATCCTTAAGCATACCAGAGTCTTCACAGACGAAACAGGCTGAGGCCCAGTAATCTTGGCATTTCCAATAGTTGGTCCTAGAGACTACCAAGGAAGTGTTCTTTTAAGTATTATTCCGTTGCAGTTTCAGCATTATTTTCAGAACCCGAGCAGGGTTCTCGCATTAGCATAAGAATCCTGCCTGGTAGTTGAGATTTCTGGGTGGGGTGTACGTGGAGGACTTCTGTCAGCCCTGCCTTTGATTTGTTTACCTCCAGAGTTGGAAAGTGCATATTTGCGTGAGATGGGAAAAGTGTGGATCGTGCTTCAGATTTCATCCTGACACTTTGAAATGACCAGTGTGTTGGTAATTTTTTGCATTTCCATGGCGTTTGGCACAGAAATAGTCATGAGGTCGGTCTCTGCATCCTGAAGCCTATGATGCTTTTTGCATTGAAACCTCTGCTGAGGCCCAGGTAACTTGCTATTTCCCATAGCTGGCACAGGAGCCTTGGAAGATAGGATTGTTTTCAGTATTATTTCACCATCCTTTCACCACTGTTTCAAGAACGGGAGCACTTTTCAACCGTTAGTGGAAGAATCCTTCTTTGGAGATGAGGTATATTTCTGGGGTGGCAAGTGCAGGGCCTCTGTCAGTCCTGGGTTTGTTGGACTAGCGCCAGACATGAGAAGTGCGCCTTTGTGGGACAGGTGAATAGTGCGGATCCTGTTTCAGTCTAAAGACTGAAACAGGATCCGCACTTTTCACCGTTCCTTTCAGAATCATTTGATTCATCAGCTAGGAATGGCGATTGCTTCACCAGACCAACCGAAGGCTAGGCCAAAGTAACTCGATGGTTCCAAGAGGTGTGTGGCCCAACTTTTGAAAGAACCGCTAAGTGGAGAACTATTTGGTATTTTTCCAAAGCACTTTTCACCGTAATTGTCATAAGGTTGGTCTCTGCATCCTTGAGCATACCAGAGTCTTCACAGACGAAACAGGCTGAGGCCCAGTAATCTTGGCATTTCCAATAGTTGGTCCTAGAGACTACCAAGAAAGTGTTCTTTTAAGTATTATTCCGTTGTGGTTTCAGCATTATTTTCAGAACCCGAGCAGGGTTCTGGCATTAGCATAAGAATCCTGCCTGGTAGTTGAGATTTCTGGGTGGGGTGTAAGTGCGGGGCTTCTGTCCGCCCTGCCTTTGATTTGTTTACCTCCAGAGTTGGAAAGTGCATATTTGGGTGAGATGGGAAAAGTGTGGATCGTGCTTCAAATTTCATCCTGACACTTTGAAATGACCAGTGTGTTGGTAATTATTTCCCACTTCCATGGGGTTTGGCACTGTAATAGTCATGAGGTCGGTCTCGGCATCCTGAAGCCTATGATGCTTTTTGCAGAGAAACCTCTGCTGCGGCCCAGGTAACTTGCTATTTCCCATAGCTGGCACAGGAGCCTTGGAAGATAAGATTGTTTTCAGTATTAATTCAGCATCCTTTCTCCACTGTTTCAAGAACGGGAGCCCTTTTCAACCGTTAGTGGAAGAATCCTTCTTTGGAGATGAGATATTTTTCTGGGGTGGCAAGTGCAGGGCCTCTGTCAGTCCTGGGTTTGTTGGACTAGCGCCAGACATGAGAAGTGCGCCTTTGTGGGACAGGTGAATAGTGAGGATCCTGTGTCAGTCTAAAGACTGAAACAGGATCCGCACTTTTCACCGTTCCTGTCAGAATCATTTCATTCATCAGCTAGGAATAGCGATTGCTTCACCAGACCAATCGAAGGCTAGGCCAAAGTAACTCGATGTTTCCAAGTGGTGTGTGGCCCAACTATTGAAAGAACCGCTAAGTGGAGAACTATTTGGTATTTTTCCGAAGCACTTTTCACCGTAATTGTCATAAGGTTGGTCTCTGCATCCTTAAGCATACCAGAGTCTTCACAGACGAAACAGGCTGAGGCCCAGTAATCTTGGCATTTCCAATAGTTGGTCCTAGAGACTACCAAGAAAGTGTTCTTTTAAGTATTATTCTGTTGTGGTTTCAGCATTATTTTCAGAACCCGGGCAGGGTTCTCGCATTAGCATAAGAATCCTGCCTGGTAGTTGAGATTTCTGGGTGGGGTGTACGTGGAGGACTTCTGTCAGCCCTGCCTTTGATTTGTTTACCTCCAGAGTTGGAAAGTGCATATTTGCGTGAGATGGGAAAAGTGTGGATCGTGCTTCAGATTTCATCCTGACACTTTGAAATGACCAGTGTGTTGGTAATTATTTGCATTTCCATGGCGTTTGGCACAGAAATAGTCATGAGGTCGGTCTCTGCATCCTGAAGCCTATGATGCTTTTTGCAGAGAAACCTCTGCTGAGGCCCAGGTAACTTGCTATTTCCCATAGCTGGCACAGGAGCCTTGGAAGATAGGATTGTTTTCAGTATTATTTCACCATCCTTTCACCACTGTTTCAAGAACGGGAGCCGTTTTCAACCGTTAGTGGAAGAATCCTTCTTTGGAGATGAGATATTTTTCTGGGGTGGCAAGTGCAGGGCCTCTGTCAGTCCTGGGTTTGTTGGACTAGTGCCAGACATGAGAAGTGCGCCTTTGTGGGACAGGTGAATAGTGCGGATCCTGTTTCAGTCTAAAGACTGAAACAGGATCCGCACTTTTCACCGTTCCTTTCAGAATCACTTGATTAATCAGCTAGGAATGGCGAATGATTCACCAGACCAATCGAAGGCTAGGCCAAAGTAACTCGATGTTTCCAAGTGGTGTGTGGCCCAACTATTGAAAGAACCGCTAAGTGGAGAACTATTTGGTATTTTTCCGAAGCACGTTTCACCGTAATTGTCATAAGGTTGGTCTCTGCATCCTTAAGCATACCAGAGTCTTCACAGACGAAACAGGCTGAGGCCCAGTAATCTTGGCATTTCCAATAGTTGGTCCTAGAGACTACCAAGAAAGTGTTCTTTTAAGTATTATTCCGTTATGGTTTCAGCATTATTTTCAGAACCCGATCAGGGTTCACACATTAGCATAATAATCCTGCCTGGTAGCTGAGATTTCTGGGTGGGGTGTAAGTGCGGGGCTTCTGTCAGCCCTTCCTTGATTTGTTTACCTCCAGAATTGGAAAGTGCATATTTGCGTGAGATGGGAAAAGTGTGGATCGTGCTTCAGATTTCATCCTGACACTTTGAAATGACCAGTGTGTTGGTAATTATTTGCCATTTCCATGGCGTTTGGCACCGTAATAGTCATGAGGTCGGTCTCTGCATCCTGAAGCCTATGATGCTTTTTGCAGAGAAACCTCTGCTGAGGCCCAGGTAACTTGCTATTTCCCATAGCTGGCACAGGAGCCTTGGAAGATAGGATTGTTTTCAGTATTATTTCACCATCCTTTCTCCACTGTTTCAAGAACGGGAGCCCTTTTCAACCGTTAGTGGAAGAATCCTTCTTTGGAGATGAGATATTTTTCTGGGGTGGCAAGTGCAGGGCCTCTGTCAGTCCTGGGTTTGTTGGACTAGCGCCAGACATGAGAAGTGCGCCTTTGTAGGACAGGTGAATAGTGCGGATCCTGTTTCAGTCTAAAGACTGAGACAGGATCCCCACTTTTCACCATTCCTGTCAGAATCATTTGATTCATCAGCTAGGAATAGCGATTGCTTCACCAGACCAATCGAAGGCTAGGCCAAAGTAACTCGATGTTTCCAAGAGGTGTGTGGCCCAACTTTTGAAAGAACCGCTAAGTGGAGAACTATTTGGTATTTTTCAGAAGCACTTTTCACCGTAATTGTCATAAGGTTGGTCTCTGCATCCTTAAGCATACCAGAGTCTTCACAGACGAAACAGTCTGAGGCCCTGTAATCTTGGCATTTCCAATAGTTGGTCCTAGAGACTACCAAGAAAGTGTTCTTTTAAGTATTATTCCGTTGTGGTTTCAGCATTATTTTCAGAACCCGAGCAGGGTTCTGGCATTAGCATAAGAATCCTGCCTGGTAGTTGAGATTTCTGGGTGGGGTGTAAGTGCGGGGCTTCTGTCCGCCCTGCCTTTGATTTGTTTACCTCCAGAGTTGGAAAGTGCATATTTGGGTGAGATGGGAAAAGTGTGGATCGTGCTTCAAATTTCATCCTGACACTTTGAAATGACCAGTGTGTTGGTAATTATTTCCCACTTCCATGGGGTTTGGCACTGTAATAGTCATGAGGTCGGTCTCGGCATCCTGAAGCCTATGATGCTTTTTGCAGAGAAACCTCTGCTGCGGCCCAGGTAACTTGCTATTTCCCATAGCTGGCACAGGAGCCTTGGAAGATAAGATTGTTTTCAGTATTAATTCAGCATCCTTTCTCCACTGTTTCAAGAACGGGAGCCCTTTTCAACCGTTAGTGGAAGAATCCTTCTTTGGAGATGAGATATTTTTCTGGGGTGGCAAGTGCAGGGCCTCTGTCAGTCCTGGGTTTGTTGGACTAGCGCCAGACATGAGAAGTGCGCCTTTGTGGGACAGGTGAATAGTGAGGATCCTGTGTCAGTCTAAAGACTGAAACAGGATCCGCACTTTTCACCGTTCCTGTCAGAATCATTTCATTCATCAGCTAGGAATAGCGATTGCTTCACCAGACCAATCGAAGGCTAGGCCAAAGTAACTCGATGTTTCCAAGTGGTGTGTGGCCCAACTATTGAAAGAACCGCTAAGAGGAGAACTATTTGGTATTTTTCCGAAGCACTTTTCACCGTAATTGTCAGAAGGTTGGTCTCTGCATCCTTAAGCATACCAGAGTCTTCACAGACGAAACAGGCTGAGGCCCAGTAATCTTGGCATTTCCAATAGTTGGTCCTAGAGACTACCAAGAAAGTGTTCTTTTAAGTATTATTCTGTTGTGGTTTCAGCATTATTTTCAGAACCCGGGCAGGGTTCTCGCATTAGCATAAGAATCCTGCCTGGTAGTTGAGATTTCTGGGTGGGGTGTACCTGGAGGACTTCTGTCAGCCCTGCCTTTGATTTGTTTACCTCCAGAGTTGGAAAGTGCATATTTGCGTGAGATGGGAAAAGTGTGGATCGTGCTTCAGATTTCATGCTGACACTTTGAAATGACCAGTGTGTTGGTAATTATTTGCATTTCCATGGCGTTTGGCACAGAAATAGTCATGAGGTCGGTCTCTGCATCCTGAAGCCTATGATGCTTTTTGCAGAGAAACCTCTGCTGAGGCCCAGGTAACTTGCTATTTCCCATAGCTGGCACAGGAGCCTTGGAAGATAGGATTGTTTTCAGTATTATTTCACCATCCTTTCACCACTGTTTCAAAAACGGGAGCCGTTTTCAACCGTTAGTGGAAGAATCCTTCTTTGGAGATGAGATATTTTTCTGGGGTGGCAAGTGCAGGGCCTCTGTCAGTCCTGGGTTTGTTGGACTAGTGCCAGACATGAGAAGTGCGCCTTTGTGGGACAGGTGAATAGTGCGGATCCTGTTTCAGTCTAAAGACTGAAACAGGATCCGCACTTTTCACCGTTCCTTTCAGAATCACTTGATTCATCAGCTAGGAATGGCGAATGATTCACCAGACCAATCGAAGGCTAGGCCAAAGTAACTCGATGTTTCCAAGTGGTGTGTGGCCCAACTATTGAAAGAACCGCTAAGTGGAGAACTATTTGGTATTTTTCCGAAGCACGTTTCACCGTAATTGTCATAAGGTTGGTCTCTGCATCCTTAAGCATACCAGAGTCTTCACAGACGAAACAGGCTGAGGCCCAGTAATCTTGGCATTTCCAATAGTTGGTCCTAGAGACTACCAAGAAAGTGTTCTTTTAAGTATTATTCCGTTATGGTTTCAGCATTATTTTCAGAACCCGAGCAGGGTTCTGGCATTAGCATAAGAATCCTGCCTGGTAGCTGAGAATTCTGGGTGGGGTGTAAGTGCGGGGCTTCTGTCAGCCCTGCCTTTGATTTGTTTGCCTCCAGAGTTGGAAAGTGAATATTTGCGTGAGATGGGAAAAGTGTGGATCGTGCTTCAGATTTCATCCTGACACTTTGAAATGACCAGTGTGTTGGTAATTATTTGCCATTTCCATGGGGTTTGGCACCGTAATAGTCATGAGGTCGGTCTCTGCATCCTGAAGCCTATGATGTTTTTTGCAGAGAAACCTCTGCTGAGGCCCAGGTAACTTGCTATTTCCCATAGCTGGCACAGGAGCCTTGGAAGATAGGATTGTTTTCAGTATTATTTCACCATCCTTTCTCCACTGTTTCAAGAACGGGAGCCCTTTTCAACCGTTAGTGGAAGAATCCTTCTTTGGAGATGAGATATTTTTCTGGGGTGCCAAGTGCAGGGCCTCTGTCAGTCCTGGGTTTGTTGGACTAGCGCCAGACATGAGAAGTGCGCCTTTGTGGGACAGGTGAATAGTGCGGATCCTGTTTCAGTCTAAAGACTGAGACAGGATCCGCACTTTTCACCGTTCCTTTCAGAATCATTTGATTCATCAGCTAGGAATGGCGATTGCTTCACCAGACCAACCGAAGGCTAGGCCAAAGTAACTCGATGTTTCCAAGAGGTGTGTGGCCCAACTTTTGAAAGAACCGCTAAGTGGAGAACTATTTGGTATTTTTCCGAAGCACTTTTCACCGTAATTGTCATAAGGTTGGTCTCTGCATCCTTAAGCATACCAGAGTCTTCAAAGACGAAACAGGCTGAGGCCCAGTAATCTTGGCATTTCCAATAGTTGGTCCTAGAGACTACCAAGAAAGTGTTCTTTTAAGTATTATTCCGTTGTGGTTTCAGCATTATTTTCAGAACCCGAGCAGGGTTCTCGCATTAGCATAAGAATCCTGCCTGGTAGTTGAGATTTCTGGGTGGGGTGTAAGTGCGGGGCTTCTGTCAGCCCTGCCTTTGATTTGTTTACCTCCAGAGTTGGAAAGTGCATATTTGCGTGAGATGGGAAAAGTGTGGATCGTGCTTCAGATTTCATCCTGACCCTTTGAAATGACCAGTGTGTTGGTAATTATTTGCATTTCCATGGCGTTTGGCACAGAAATAGTCATGAGGTCGGTCTCTGCATCCTGAAGCCTATGATGCTTTTTGCAGAGAAACCTCTGCTGAGGCCCAGGTAACTTCCTATTTCCCATAGCTGGCACAGGAGCCTTGGAAGATAGGATTGTTTTCAGCATTATTTCACCATCCTTTCACCACTGTTTCAAGAACGGGAGCCCTTTTCAACCGTTAGTGGAAGAATCCTTCTTTGGAGATGAGATATTTTTCTGGGGTGGCAAGTGCAGGGCCTCTGTCAGTCCTGGGTTTGTTGGACTAGCGCCAGACATGAGAAGTGCGCCTTTGTGGGACAGGTGAATAGTGCGGATCCTGTTTCAGTCTAAAGACTGAAACAGGATCCGCACTTTTCACCGTTCCTTTCAGAATCATTTGATTCATCAGCTAGGAATGGCGATTGCTTCACCAGACCAACCGAAGGCTAGGCCAAAGTAACTCGATGTTTCCAAGAGGTGTGTGGCCCAACTTTTGAAAGAACCACTAAGTGGAGAACTATTTGGTATTTTTCCAAAGCACTTTTCACCGTAATTGTCAGAAGGTTGGTCTCTGCATCCTTGAGCATACCAGAGTCTTCACAGACGAAACAGGCTGAGGCCCAGTAATCTTGGCATTTCCAATAGTTGGTCCTAGAGACTACCAAGAAAGTGTTCTTTTAAGTATTATTCCGTTGTGGTTTCAGCATTATTTTCAGAACCCGGGCAGGGTTCTCGCATTAGCATAAGAATCCTGCCTGGTAGTTGAGATTTCTGGGTGGGGTGTACGTGGAGGACTTCTGTCAGCCCTGCCTTTGATTTGTTTACCTCCAGAGTTGGAAAGTGCATATTTGCGTGAGATGGGAAAAGTGTGGATCGTGCTTCAGATTTCATCCTGACACTTTGAAATGACCAGTGTGTTGGTAATTATTTGCATTTCCATGGCGTTTGGCACAGAAATAGTCATGAGGTCGGTCTCTGCATCCTGAAGCCTATGATGCTTTTTGCAGAGAAACCTCTGCTGAGGCCCAGGTAACTTGCTATTTCCCATAGCTGGCACAGGAGCCTTGGATGATAGGATTGTTTTCAGCATTATTTCACCATCCTTTCACCACTGTTTCAAGAACGGGAGCCCTTTTCAACCGTTAGTGGAAGAATCCTTCTTTGGAGATGAGATATTTTTCTGGGGTGGCAAGTGCAGGGCCTCTGTCAGTCCTGGGTTTGTTGGACTAGCGCCAGACATGAGAAGTGCGCCTTTGTGGGACAGGTGAATAGTGCGGATCCTGTTTCAGTCTAAAGACTGAAACAGGATCCGCACTTTTCACCGTTCCTTTCAGAATCATTTGATTCATCAGCTAGGAATGGCGATTGCTTCACCAGACCAACCGAAGGCTAGGCCAAAGTAACTCGATGTTTCCAAGAGGTGTGTGGCCCAACTTTTGAAAGAACCGCTAAGTGGAGAACTATTTGGTATTTTTCCGAAGCACTTTTCACCGTAATTGTCATAAGGTTGGTCTCTGCATCCTTAAGCATACCAGAGTCTTCACAGACGAAACAGGCTGAGGCCCAGTAATCTTGGCATTTCCAATAGTTGGTCCTAGAGACTACCAAGGAAGTGTTCTTTTAAGTATTATTCCGTTGCAGTTTCAGCATTATTTTCAGAACCCGAGCAGGGTTCTCGCATTAGCATAAGAATCCTGCCTGGTAGTTGAGATTTCTGGGTGGGGTGTACGTGGAGGACTTCTGTCAGCCCTGCCTTTGATTTGTTTACCTCCAGAGTTGGAAAGTGCATATTTGCGTGAGATGGGAAAAGTGTGGATCGTGCTTCAGATTTCATCCTGACACTTTGAAATGACCAGTGTGTTGGTAATTTTTTGCATTTCCATGGCGTTTGGCACAGAAATAGTCATGAGGTCGGTCTCTGCATCCTGAAGCCTATGATGCTTTTTGCAGAGAAACCTCTGCTGAGGCCCAGGTAACTTGCTATTTCCCATAGCTGGCACAGGAGCCTTGGAAGATAGGATTGTTTTCAGTATTATTTCACCATCCTTTCACCACTGTTTCAAGAACGGGAGCCCTTTTCAACCGTTAGTGGAAGAATCCTTCTTTGGAGATGAGGTATATTTCTGGGGTGGCAAGTGCAGGGCCTCTGTCAGTCCTGGGTTTGTTGGACTAGCGCCAGACATGAGAAATGCGCCTTTGTGGGACAGGTGAATAGTGCGGATCCTGTTTCAGTCTAAAGACTGAAACAGGATCCGCACTTTTCACCGTTCCTTTCAGAATCATTTGATTCATCAGCTAGGAATGGCGATTGCTTCACCAGACCAACCGAAGGCTAGGCCAAAGTAACTCGATGGTTCCAAGAGGTGTGTGGCCCAACTTTTGAAAGAACCGCTAAGTGGAGAACTATTTGGTATTTTTCCAAAGCACTTTTCACCGTAATTGTCATAAGGTTGGTCTCTGCATCCTTGAGCATACCAGAGTCTTCACAGACGAAACAGGCTGAGGCCCAGTAATCTTGGCATTTCCAATAGTTGGTCCTAGAGACTACCAAGAAAGTGTTCTTTTAAGTATTATTCCGTTGTGGTTTCAGCATTATTTTCAGAACCCGAGCAGGGTTCTGGCATTAGCATAAGAATCCTGCCTGGTAGTTGAGATTTCTGGGTGGGGTGTAAGTGCGGGGCTTCTGTCCGCCCTGCCTTTGATTTGTTTACCTCCAGAGTTGGAAAGTGCATATTTGGGTGAGATGGGAAAAGTGTGGATCGTGCTTCAAATTTCATCCTGACACTTTGAAATGACCAGTGTGTTGGTAATTATTTCCCACTTCCATGGGGTTTGGCACTGTAATAGTCATGAGGTCGGTCTCGGCATCCTGAAGCCTATGATGCTTTTTGCAGAGAAACCTCTGCTCAGGCCCAGGTAACTTGCTATTTCCCATAGCTGGCACAGGAGCCTTGGAAGATAAGATTGTTTTCAGTATTAATTCAGCATCCTTTCTCCACTGTTTCAAGAACGGGAGCCCTTTTCAACCGTTAGTGGAAGAATCCTTCTTTGGAGATGAGATATTTTTCTGGGGTGGCAAGTGCAGGGCCTCTGTCAGTCCTGGGTTTGTTGGACTAGCGCCAGACATGAGAAGTGCGCCTTTGTGGGACAGGTGAATAGTGAGGATCCTGTGTCAGTCTAAAGACTGAAACAGGATCCGCACTTTTCACCGTTCCTGTCAGAATCATTTCATTCATCAGCTAGGAATAGCGATTGCTTCACCAGACCAATCGAAGGCTAGGCCAAAGTAACTCGATGTTTCCAAGTGGTGTGTGGCCCAACTATTGAAAGAACCGCTAAGTGGAGAACTATTTGGTATTTTTCCGAAGCACTTTTCACCGTAATTGTCATAAGGTTGGTCTCTGCATCCTTAAGCATACCAGAGTCTTCACAGACGAAACAGGCTGAGGCCCAGTAATCTTGGCATTTCCAATAGTTGGTCCTAGAGACTACCAAGAAAGTGTTCTTTTAAGTATTATTCTGTTGTGGTTTCAGCATTATTTTCAGAACCCGGGCAGGGTTCTCGCATTAGCATAAGAATCCTGCCTGGTAGTTGAGATTTCTGGGTGGGGTGTACGTGGAGGACTTCTGTCAGCCCTGCCTTTGATTTGTTTACCTCCAGAGTTGGAAAGTGCATATTTGCGTGAGATGGGAAAAGTGTGGATCGTGCTTCAGATTTCATCCTGACACTTTGAAATGACCAGTGTGTTGGTAATTATTTGCATTTCCATGGCGTTTGGCACAGAAATAGTCATGAGGTCGGTCTCTGCATCCTGAAGCCTATGATGCTTTTTGCAGAGAAACCTCTGCTGAGGCCCAGGTAACTTGCTATTTCCCATAGCTGGCACAGGAGCCTTGGAAGATAGGATTGTTTTCAGTATTATTTCACCATCCTTTCACCACTGTTTCAAGAACGGGAGCCGTTTTCAACCGTTAGTGGAAGAATCCTTCTTTGGAGATGAGATATTTTTCTGGGGTGGCAAGTGCAGGGCCTCTGTCAGTCCTGGGTTTGTTGGACTAGTGCCAGACATGAGAAGTGCGCCTTTGTGGGACAGGTGAATAGTGCGGATCCTGTTTCAGTCTAAAGACTGAAACAGGATCCGCACTTTTCACCGTTCCTTTCAGAATCACTTGATTAATCAGCTAGGAATGGCGAATGATTCACCAGACCAATCGAAGGCTAGGCCAAAGTAACTCGATGTTTCCAAGTGGTGTGTGGCCCAACTATTGAAAGAACCGCTAAGTGGAGAACTATTTGGTATTTTTCCGAAGCACGTTTCACCGTAATTGTCATAAGGTTGGTCTCTGCATCCTTAAGCATACCAGAGTCTTCACAGACGAAACAGGCTGAGGCCCAGTAATCTTGGCATTTCCAATAGTTGGTCCTAGAGACTACCAAGAAAGTGTTCTTTTAAGTATTATTCCGTTGTGGTTTCAGCATTATTTTCAGAACCCGAGCAGGGTTCTGGCATTAGCATAAGAATCCTGCCTGGTATTGAGATTTCTGGGTGGGGTGTAAGTGCGGGGCTTCTGTCCGCCCTGCCTTTGATTTGTTTACCTCCAGAGTTGGAAAGTGCATATTTGGGTGAGATGGGAAAAGTGTGGATCGTGCTTCAGATTTCATCCTGACACTTTGAAATGACCAGTGTGTTGGTAATTATTTCCCACTTCCATGGGGTTTGGCACTGTAATAGTCATGAGGTCGGTCTCGGCATCCTGAAGCCTATGATGCTTTTTGCAGAGAAACCTCTGCTGCGGCCCAGGTAACTTGCTATTTCCCATAGCTGGCACAGGAGCCTTGGAAGATAAGATTGTTTTCAGTATTAATTCAGCATCCTTTCTCCACTGTTTCAAGAACGGGAGCCCTTTTCAACCGTTAGTGGAAGAATCCTTCTTTGGAGATGAGATATTTTTCTGGGGTGGCAAGTGCAGGGCCTCTGTCAGTCCTGGGTTTGTTGGACTAGCGCCAGACATGAGAAGTGCGCCTTTGTGGGACAGGTGAATAGTGAGGATCCTGTGTCAGTCTAAAGACTGAAACAGGATCCGCACTTTTCACCGTTCCTGTCAGAATCATTTCATTCATCAGCTAGGAATAGCGATTGCTTCACCAGACCAATCGAAGGCTAGGCCAAAGTAACTCGATGTTTCCAAGTGGTGTGTGGCCCAACTATTGAAAGAACCGCTAAGAGGAGAACTATTTGGTATTTTTCCGAAGCACTTTTCACCGTAATTGTCAGAAGGTTGGTCTCTGCATCCTTAAGCATACCAGAGTCTTCACAGACGAAACAGGCTGAGGCCCAGTAATCTTGGCATTTCCAATAGTTGGTCCTAGAGACTACCAAGAAAGTGTTCTTTTAAGTATTATTCTGTTGTGGTTTCAGCATTATTTTCAGAACCCGGGCAGGGTTCTCGCATTAGCATAAGAATCCTGCCTGGTAGTTGAGATTTCTGGGTCGGGTGTACCTGGAGGACTTCTGTCAGCCCTGCCTTTGATTTGTTTACCTCCAGAGTTGGAAAGTGCATATTTGCGTGAGATGGGAAAAGTGTGGATCGTGCTTCAGATTTCATGCTGACACTTTGAAATGACCAGTGTGTTGGTAATTATTTGCATTTCCATGGCGTTTGGCACAGAAATAGTCATGAGGTCGGTCTCTGCATCCTGAAGCCTATGATGCTTTTTGCAGAGAAACCTCTGCTGAGGCCCAGGTAACTTGCTATTTCCCATAGCTGGCACAGGAGCCTTGGAAGATAGGATTGTTTTCAGTATTATTTCACCATCCTTTCACCACTGTTTCAAGAACGGGAGCCGTTTTCAACCGTTAGTGGAAGAATCCTTCTTTGGAGATGAGATATTTTTCTGGGGTGGCAAGTGCAGGGCCTCTGTCAGTCCTGGGTTTGTTGGACTAGTGCCAGACATAAGAAGTGCGCCTTTGTGGGACAGGTGAATAGTGCGGATCCTGTTTCAGTCTAAAGACTGAAACAGGATCCGCACTTTTCTCCGTTCCTTTCAGAATCACTTGATTCATCAGCTAGGAATGGCGAATGATTCACCAGACCAATCGAAGGCTAGGCCAAAGTAACTCGATGTTTCCAAGTGGTGTGTGGCCCAACTATTGAAAGAACCGCTAAGTGGAGAACTATTTGGTATTTTTCCGAAGCACGTTTCACCGTAATTGTCATAAGGTTGGTCTCTGCATCCTTAAGCATACCAGAGTCTTCACAGACGAAACAGGCTGAGGCCCAGTAATCTTGGCATTTCCAATAGTTGGTCCTAGAGACTACCAAGAAAGTGTTCTTTTAAGTATTATTCCGTTATGGTTTCAGCATTATTTTCAGAACCCGAGCAGGGTTCTGGCATTAGCATAAGAATCCTGCCTGGTAGCTGAGAATTCTGGGTGGGGTGTAAGTGCGGGGCTTCTGTCAGCCCTGCCTTTGATTTGTTTGCCTCCAGAGTTGGAAAGTGAATATTTGCGTGAGATGGGAAAAGTGTGGATCGTGCTTCAGATTTCATCCTGACACTTTGAAATGACCAGTGTGTTGGTAATTATTTGCCATTTCCATGGGGTTTGGCACCGTAATAGTCATGAGGTCGGTCTCTGCATCCTGAAGCCTATGATGTTTTTTGCAGAGAAACCTCTGCTGAGGCCCAGGTAACTTGCTATTTCCCATAGCTGGCACAGGAGCCTTGGAAGATAGGATTGTTTTCAGTATTATTTCACCATCCTTTCTCCACTGTTTCAAGAACGGGAGCCCTTTTCAACCGTTAGTGGAAGAATCCTTCTTTGGAGATGAGATATTTTTCTGGGGTGCCAAGTGCAGGGCCTCTGTCAGTCCTGGGTTTGTTGGACTAGCGCCAGACATGAGAAGTGCGCCTTTGTGGGACAGGTGAATAGTGCGGATCCTGTTTCAGTCTAAAGACTGAGACAGGATCCCCACTTTTCACCATTCCTGTCAGAATCATTTGATTCATCAGCTAGGAATAGCGATTGCTTCACCAGACCAATCGAAGGCTAGGCCAAAGTAACTCGATGTTTCCAAGAGGTGTGTGGCCCAACTTTTGAAAGAACCGCTAAGTGGAGAACTATTTGGTATTTTTCCGAAGCACTTTTCACCGTAATTGTCATAAGGTTGGTCTCTGCATCCTTAAGCATACCAGAGTCTTCACAGACGAAACAGGCTGAGGCCCAGTAATCTTGGCATTTCCAATAGTTGGTCCTAGAGACTACCAAGAAAGTGTTCTTTTAAGTATTATTCCGTTGTGGTTTCAGCATTATTTTCAGAACCCGAGCAGGGTTCTGGCATTAGCATAAGAATCCTGCCTGGTAGTTGAGATTTCTGGGTGGGGTGTAAGTGCGGGGCTTCTGTCCGCCCTGCCTTTGATTTGTTTACCTCCAGAGTTGGAAAGTGCATATTTGGGTGAGATGGGAAAAGTGTGGATCGTGCTTCAGATTTCATCCTGACACTTTGAAATGACCAGTGTGTTGGTAATTATTTCCCACTTCCATGGGGTTTGGCACTGTAATAGTCATGAGGTCGGTCTCGGCATCCTGAAGCCTATGATGCTTTTTGCAGAGAAACCTCTGCTGCGGCCCAGGTAACTTGCTATTTCCCGTAGCTGGCACAGGAGCCTTGGAAGATAAGATTGTTTTCAGTATTAATTCAGCATCCTTTTCCACTGTTTCAAGAACGGGAGCCCTTTTCAACCGTTAGTGGAAGAATCCTTCTTTGGAGATGAGATATTTTTCTGGGGTGGCAAGTGCAGGGCCTCTGTCAGTCCTGGGTTTGTTGGACTAGCGCCAGACATGAGAAGTGCGCCTTTGTGGGACAGGTGAATAGTGAGGATCCTGTGTCAGTCTAAAGACTGAAACAGGATCCGCACTTTTCACCGTTCCTGTCAGAATCATTTCATTCATCAGCTAGGAATAGCGATTGCTTCACCAGACCAATCGAAGGCTAGGCCAAAGTAACTCGATGTTTCCAAGTGGTGTGTGGCCCAACTATTGAAAGAACCGCTAAGTGGAGAACTATTTGGTATTTTTCCGAAGCACTTTTCACCGTAATTGTCATAAGGTTGGTCTCTGCATCCTTAAGCATACCAGAGTCTTCACAGACGAAACAGGCTGAGGCCCAGTAATCTTGGCATTTCCAATAGTTGGTCCTAGAGACTACCAAGAAAGTGTTCTTTTAAGTATTATTCTGTTGTGGTTTCAGCATTATTTTCAGAACCCGGGCAGGGTTCTCGCATTAGCATAAGAATCCTGCCTGGTAGTTGAGATTTCTGGGTGGGGTGTACCTGGAGGACTTCTGTCAGCCCTGCCTTTGATTTGTTTACCTCCAGAGTTGGAAAGTGCATATTTGCGTGAGATGGGAAAAGTGTGGATCGTGCTTCAGATTTCATCCTGACACTTTGAAATGACCAGTGTGTTGGTAATTATTTGCATTTCCATGGCGTTTGGCACAGAAATAGTCATGAGGTCGGTCTCTGCATCCTGAAGCCTATGATGCTTTTTGCAGAGAAACCTCTGCTGAGGCCCAGGTAACTTGCTATTTCCCATAGCTGGCACAGGAGCCTTGGAAGATAGGATTGTTTTCAGTATTATTTCACCATCCTTTCACCACTGTTTCAAGAACGGGAGCCCTTTTCAACCGTTAGTGGAAGAATCCTTCTTTGGAGATGAGATATTTTTCTGGGGTGGCAAGTGCAGGGCCTCTGTCAGTCCTGGGTTTGTTGGACTAGCGCCAGACATGAGAAGTGCGCCTTTGTGGGACAGGTGAATAGTGCGGATCCTGTGTCAGTCTAAAGACTGAAACAAGATCCGCACTTTTCACCGTTCCTTTCAGAATCATTTGATTCATCAGCTAGGAATGCCGATTGCTTCACCAGACCAACCGAAGGCTAGGCCAAAGTAACTCGATGTTTCCAAGAGGTGTGTGGCCCAACTTTTGAAAGAACCGCTAAGTGGAGAACTATTTGGTATTTTTCCGAAGCACTTTTCACCGTAATTGTCAGAAGGTTGGTCTCTGCATCCTTAAGCATACCAGAGTCTTCACAGACGAAACAGGCTGAGGCCCAGTAATCTTGGCATTTCCAATAGTTGGTCCTAGAGACTACCAAGAAAGTGTTCTTTTAAGTATTATTCCGTTGTGGTTTCAGCATTATTTTCAGAACCCGAGCTGGGTTCTCACATTAGCATAAGAATCCTGCCTGGTAGTTGAGATTTCTGGGTGGGGTGTACCTGGAGGACTTCTGTCAGCCCTGCCTTTGATTTGTTTACCTCCAGAGTTGGAAAGTGCATATTTGCGTGAGATGGGAAAAGTGTGGATCGTGCTTCAGATTTCATCCTGACACTTTGAAATGACCAGTGTGTTGGTAATTATTTCCCACTTCCATGGGGTTTGGCACTGTAATAGTCATGAGGTCGGTCTCGGCATCCTGAAGCCTATGATGCTTTTTGCAGAGAAACCTCTGCTGCGGCCCAGGTAACTTGCTATTTCCCATAGCTGGCACAGGAGCCTTGGAAGATAAGATTGTTTTCAGTATTAATTCAGCATCCTTTCTCCACTGTTTCAAGAACGGGAGCCCTTTTCAACCGTTAGTGGAAGAATCCTTCTTTGGAGATGAGATATTTTTCTGGGGTGGCAAGTGCAGGGCCTCTGTCAGTCCTGGGTTTGTTGGACTAGCGCCAGACATGAGAAGTGCGCCTTTGTGGGACAGGTGAATAGTGAGGATCCTGTGTCAGTCTAAAGACTGAAACAGGATCCGCACTTTTCACCGTTCCTGTCAGAATCATTTCATTCATCAGCTAGGAATAGCGATTGCTTCACCAGACCAATCGAAGGCTAGGCCAAAGTAACTCGATGTTTCCAAGTGGTGTGTGGCCCAACTATTGAAAGAACCGCTAAGTGGAGAACTATTTGGTATTTTTCCGAAGCACTTTTCACCGTAATTGTCATAAGGTTGGTCTCTGCATCCTTAAGCATACCAGAGTCTTCACAGACGAAACAGGCTGAGGCCCAGTAATCTTGGCATTTCCAATAGTTGGTCCTAGAGACTACCAAGAAAGTGTTCTTTTAAGTATTATTCTGTTGTGGTTTCAGCATTATTTTCAGAACCCGGGCAGGGTTCTCGCATTAGCATAAGAATCCTGCCTGGTAGTTGAGATTTCTGGGTGGGGTGTACCTGGAGGACTTCTGTCAGCCCTGCCTTTGATTTGTTTACCTCCAGAGTTGGAAAGTGCATATTTGCGTGAGATGGGAAAAGTGTGGATCGTGCTTCAGATTTCATCCTGACACTTTGAAATGACCAGTGTGTTGGTAATTATTTGCATTTCCATGGCCTTTGGCACAGAAATAGTCATGAGGTCGGTCTCTGCATCCTGAAGCCTATGATGCTTTTTGCAGAGAAACCTCTGCTGAGGCCCAGGTAACTTGCTATTTCCCATAGCTGGCACAGGAGCCTTGGAAGATAGGATTGTTTTCAGTATTATTTCACCATCCTTTCACCACTGTTTCAAGAACGGGAGCCCTTTTCAACCGTTAGTGGAAGAATCCTTCTTTGGAGATGAGATATTTTTCTGGGGTGGCAAGTGCAGGGCCTCTGTCAGTCCTGGGTTTGTTGGACTAGCGCCAGACATGAGAAGTGCGCCTTTGTGGGACAGGTGAATAGTGCGGATCCTGTGTCAGTCTAAAGACTGAAACAGGATCCGCACTTTTCACCGTTCCTTTCAGAATCATTTGATTCATCAGCTAGGAATGCCGATTGCTTCACCAGACCAACCGAAGGCTAGGCCAAAGTAACTCGATGTTTCCAAGAGGTGTGTGGCCCAACTTTTGAAAGAACCGCTAAGTGGAGAACTATTTGGTATTTTTCTGAAGCACTTTTCACCGTAATTGTCATAAGGTTGGTCTCTGCATCCTTGAGCATACCAGAGTCTTCACAGACGAAACAGGCTGAGGCCCAGTAATCTTGGCATTTCCAATAGTTGGTCCTAGAGACTACCAAGAAAGTGTTCTTTTAAGTATTATTCCGTTGTGTTTTCAGCATTATTTTCAGAACCCGAGCAGGGTTCTCGCATTAGCATAAGAATCCTGCCTGGTAGTTGAGATTTCTGGGTGGGGTGTACGTGGAGGACTTCTGTCAGCCCTGCCTTTGATTTGTTTACCTCCAGAGTTGGAAAGTGCATATTTGCGTGAGATGGGAAAAGTGTGGATCGTGCTTCAGATTTCATCCTGACACTTTGAAGTGACCAGTGTGTTGGTAATTATTTGCATTTCCATGGCGTTTGGCACAGAAATAGTCATGAGGTCGGTCTCTGCATCCTGAAGCCTATGATGCTTTTTGCAGAGAAACCTCTGCTGAGGCCCAGGTAACTTGCTATTTCCCATAGCTGGCACAGGAGCCTTGGATGATAGGATTGTTTTCAGCATTATTTCACCATCCTTTCACCACTGTTTCAAGAACGGGAGCCCTTTTCAACCGTTAGTGGAAGAATCCTTCTTTGGAGATGAGATATTTTTCTGGGGTGGCAAGTGCAGGGCCTCTGTCAGTCCTGGGTTTGTTGGACTAGCGCCAGACATGAGAAGTGCGCCTTTGTGGGACAGGTGAATAGTGCGGATCCTGTTTCAGTCTAAAGACTGAAACAGGATCCGCACTTTTCACCGTTCCTTTCAGAATCATTTGATTCATCAGCTAGGAATGGCGATTGCTTCACCAGACCAACCGAAGGCTAGGCCAAAGTAACTCGATGTTTCCAAGAGGTGTGTGGCCCAACTTTTGAAAGAACCGCTAAGTGGAGAACTATTTGGTATTTTTCCGAAGCACTTTTCACCGTAATTGTCAGAAGGTTGGTCTCTGCATCCTTAAGCATACCAGAGTCTTCACAGACGAAACAGGCTGAGGCCCAGTAATCTTGGCATTTCCAATAGTTGGTCCTAGAGACTACCAAGAAAGTGTTCTTTTAAGTATTATTCCGTTGTGGTTTCAGCATTATTTTCAGAACCCGAGCTGGGTTCTCACATTAGCATAAGAATCCTGCCTGGTAGTTGAGATTTCTGGGTGGGGTGTACCTGGAGGACTTCTGTCAGCCCTGCCTTTGATTTGTTTACCTCCAGAGTTGGAAAGTGCATATTTGCGTGAGATGGGAAAAGTGTGGATCGTGCTTCAGATTTCATCCTGACACTTTGAAATGACCAGTGTGTTGGTAATTATTTCCCACTTCCATGGGGTTTGGCACTGTAATAGTCATGAGGTCGGTCTCGGCATCCTGAAGCCTATGATGCTTTTTGCAGAGAAACCTCTGCTGCGGCCCAGGTAACTTGCTATTTCCCATAGCTGGCACAGGAGCCTTGGAAGATAAGATTGTTTTCAGTATTAATTCAGCATCCTTTCTCCACTGTTTCAAGAACGGGAGCCCTTTTCAACCGTTAGTGGAAGAATCCTTCTTTGGAGATGAGATATTTTTCTGGGGTGGCAAGTGCAGGGCCTCTGTCAGTCCTGGGTTTGTTGGACTAGCGCCAGACATGAGAAGTGCGCCTTTGTGGGACAGGTGAATAGTGAGGATCCTGTGTCAGTCTAAAGACTGAAACAGGATCCGCACTTTTCACCGTTCCTGTCAGAATCATTTCATTCATCAGCTAGGAATAGCGATTGCTTCACCAGACCAATCGAAGGCTAGGCCAAAGTAACTCGATGTTTCCAAGTGGTGTGTGGCCCAACTATTGAAAGAACCGCTAAGTGGAGAACTATTTGGTATTTTTCCGAAGCACTTTTCACCGTAATTGTCATAAGGTTGGTCTCTGCATCCTTAAGCATACCAGAGTCTTCACAGACGAAACAGGCTGAGGCCCAGTAATCTTGGCATTTCCAATAGTTGGTCCTAGAGACTACCAAGAAAGTGTTCTTTTAAGTATTATTCTGTTGTGGTTTCAGCATTATTTTCAGAACCCGGGCAGGGTTCTCGCATTAGCATAAGAATCCTGCCTGGTAGTTGAGATTTCTGGGTGGGGTGTACCTGGAGGACTTCTGTCAGCCCTGCCTTTGATTTGTTTACCTCCAGAGTTGGAAAGTGCATATTTGCGTGAGATGGGAAAAGTGTGGATCGTGCTTCAGATTTCATCCTGACACTTTGAAATGACCAGTGTGTTGGTAATTATTTGCATTTCCATGGCGTTTGGCACAGAAATAGTCATGAGGTCGGTCTCTGCATCCTGAAGCCTATGATGCTTTTTGCAGAGAAACCTCTGCTGAGGCCCAGGTAACTTGCTATTTCCCATAGCTGGCACAGGAGCCTTGGAAGATAGGATTGTTTTCAGTATTATTTCACCATCCTTTCACCACTGTTTCAAGAACGGGAGCCCTTTTCAACCGTTAGTGGAAGAATCCTTCTTTGGAGATGAGATATTTTTCTGGGGTGGCAAGTGCAGGGCCTCTGTCAGTCCTGGGTTTGTTGGACTAGCGCCAGACATGAGAAGTGCGCCTTTGTGGGACAGGTGAATAGTGCGGATCCTGTGTCAGTCTAAAGACTGAAACAGGATCCGCACTTTTCACCGTTCCTTTCAGAATCATTTGATTCATCAGCTAGGAATGCCGATTGCTTCACCAGACCAACCGAAGGCTAGGCCAAAGTAACTCGATGTTTCCAAGAGGTGTGTGGCCCAACTTTTGAAAGAACCGCTAAGTGGAGAACTATTTGGTATTTTTCTGAAGCACTTTTCACCGTAATTGTCATAAGGTTGGTCTCTGCATCCTTGAGCATACCAGAGTCTTCACAGACGAAACAGGCTGAGGCCCAGTAATCTTGGCATTTCCAATAGTTGGTCCTAGAGACTACCAAGAAAGTGTTCTTTTAAGTATTATTCCGTTGTGGTTTCAGCATTATTTTCAGAACCCGAGCAGGGTTCTCGCATTAGCATAAGAATCCTGCCTGGTAGTTGAGATTTCTGGGTGGGGTGTACGTGGAGGACTACTGTCAGCCCTGCCTTTGATTTGTTTACCTCCAGAGTTGGAAAGTGCATATTTGCGTGAGATGGGAAAAGTGTGGATCGTGCTTCAGATTTCATCCTGACACTTTGAAGTGACCAGTGTGTTGGTAATTATTTGCATTTCCATGGCGTTTGGCACAGAAATAGTCATGAGGTCGGTCTCTGCATCCTGAAGCCTATGATGCTTTTTGCAGAGAAACCTCTGCTGAGGCCCAGGTAACTTGCTATTTCCCATAGCTGGCACAGGAGCCTTGGATGATAGGATTGTTTTCAGCATTATTTCACCATCCTTTCACCACTGTTTCAAGAACGGGAGCCCTTTTCTACCGTTAGTGGAAGAATCCTTCTTTGGAGATGAGATATTTTTCTGGGGTGGCAAGTGCAGGGCCTCTGTCAGTCCTGGGTTTGTTGGACTAGCGCCAGACATGAGAAGTGCGCCTTTGTGGGACAGGTGAATAGTGCGGATCCTGTTTCAGTCTAAAGACTGAAACAGGATCCGCACTTTTCACCGTTCCTTTCAGAATGATTTGAATCATCAGCTAGGAATGGCGATTGCTTCACCAGACCAACCGAAGGCTAGGCCAAAGTAACTCGATGTTTCCAAGAGGTGTGTGGCCCAACTTTTGAAAGAACCGCTAAGTGGAGAACTATTTGGTATTTTTCTGAAGCACTTTTCACCGTAATTGTCAGAAGGTTGGTCTCTGCATCCTTAAGCATACCAGAGTCTTCACAGACGAAACAGGCTGAGGCCCAGTAATCTTGGCATTTCCAATAGTTGGTCCTAGAGACTACCAAGAAAGTGTTCTTTTAAGTATTATTCCGTTGTGGTTTCAGCATTATTTTCAGAACCCGAGCTGGGTTCTCACATTAGCATAAGAATCCTGCCTGGTAGTTGAGATTTCTGGGTGGGGTGTACCTGGAGGACTTCTGTCAGCCCTGCCTTTGATTTGTTTACCTCCAGAGTTGGAAAGTGCATATTTGCGTGAGATGGGAAAAGTGTGGATCGTGCTTCAGATTTCATCCTGACACTTTGAAATGACCAGTGTGTTGGTAATTATTTGCATTTCCATGGCGTTTGGCACAGAAATAGTCATGAGGTCGGTCTCTGCATCCTGAAGCCTATGATGCTTTTTGCAGAGAAACCTCTGCTGAGGCCCAGGTAACTTGCTATTTCCCATAGCTGGCACAGGAGCCTTGGAAGATAGGATTGTTTTCAGTATTATTTCACCATCCTTTCACCACTGTTTCAAGAACGGGAGCCCTTTTCAACCGTTAGTGGAAGAATCCTTCTTTGGAGATGAGGTATTTTTCTGGGGTGGCAAGTGCAGGGCCTCTGTCAGTCCTGGGTTTGTTGGACTAGCGCCAGACATGAGAAGTGCGCCTTTGTGGGACAGGTGAATAGTGCGGATCCTGTTTCAGTCTAAAGACTGAAACAGGATCCGCACTTTTCACCGTTCCTTTCAGAATCACTTGATTCATCAGCTAGGAATGGCGAATGATTCACCAGACCAATCGAAGGCTAGGCCAAAGTAACTCGATGTTTCCAAGTGGTGTGTGGCCCAACTATTGAAAGAACCGCTATGTGGAGAACTATTTGGTATTTTTCCGAAGCACGTTTCACCGTAATTGTCATAAGGTTGTCCTCTGCATCCTTAAGCATACCAGAGTCTTCACAGACGAAACAGGCTGAGGCCCAGTAATCTTGGCATTTCCAATAGTTGGTCCTAGAGACTACCAAGAAAGTGTTCTTTTAAGTATTATTCCGTTATGGTTTCAGCATTATTTTCAGAACCCGAGCAGGGTTCTGGCATTAGCATAAGAATCCTGCCTGGTAGCTGAGATTTCTGGGTGGGGTGTAAGTGCGGGGCTTCTGTCAGCCCTGCCTTTGATTTGTTTGCCTCCAGAGTTGGAAAGTGAATATTTGCGTGAGATGGGAAAAGTGTGGATCGTGCTTCAGATTTCATCCTGACACTTTGAAATGACCAGTGTGTTGGTAATTATTTGCCATTTCCATGGGGTTTGGCACCGTAATAGTCATGAGGTCGGTCTCTGCATCCTGAAGCCTATGATGCTTTTTGCAGAGAAACCTCTCCTGAGGCCCAGGTAACTTGCTATTTCCCATAGCTGGCACAGGAGCCTTGGAAGATAGGATTGTTTTCAGTATTATTTCACCATCCTTTCTCCACTGTTTCAAGAACGGGAGCCCTTTTCAACCGTTAGTGGAAGAATCCTTCTTTGGAGATGAGATATTTTTCTGGGGTGCCAAGTGCAGGGCCTCTGTCAGTCCTGGGTTTCTTGGACTAGCGCCAGACATGAGAAGTGCGCCTTTGTGGGACAGGTGAATAGTGCGGATCCTGTTTCAGTCTAAAGACTGAAACAGGATCCCCACTTTTCACCATTCCTGTCAGAATCATTTGATTCATCAGCTAGGAATAGCGATTGCATCACCAGACCAATCGAAGGCTAGGCCAAAGTAACTCGATGTTTCCAAGAGGTGTGTGGCCCAACTTTTGAAAGAACCGCTAAGTGGAGAACTATTTGGTATTTTTCCGAAGCACTTTTCACCGTAATTGTCATAAGGTTGGTCTCTGCATCCTTAAGCATACCAGAGTCTTCACAGACAAAACAGGCTGAGGCCCAGTAATCTTGGCATTTCCAATAGTTGGTCCTAGAGACTACCAAGAAAGTGTTCTTTTAAGTATTATTCCGTTGTGGTTTCAGCATTATTTTCAGAACCCGAGCAGGGTTCTGGCATTAGCATAAGAATCCTGCCTGGTAGTTGAGATTTCTGGGTGGGGTGTACGTGGAGGACTACTGTCAGCCCTGCCTTTGATTTGTTTACCTCCAGAGTTGGAAAGTGCATATTTGCGTGAGATGGGAAAAGTGTGGATCGTGCTTCAGATTTCATCCTGACACTTTGAAGTGACCAGTGTGTTGGTAATTATTTGCATTTCCATGGCGTTTGGCACAGAAATAGTCATGAGGTCGGTCTCTGCATCCTGAAGCCTATGATGCTTTTTGCAGAGAAACCTCTGCTGAGGCCCAGGTAACTTGCTATTTCCCATAGCTGGCACAGGAGCCTTGGATGATAGGATTGTTTTCAGCATTATTTCACCATCCTTTCACCACTGTTTCAAGAACGGGAGCCCTTTTCTACCGTTAGTGGAAGAATCCTTCTTTGGAGATGAGATATTTTTCTGGGGTGGCAAGTGCAGGGCCTCTGTCAGTCCTGGGTTTGTTGGACTAGCGCCAGACATGAGAAGTGCGCCTTTGTGGGACAGGTGAATAGTGCGGATCCTGTTTCAGTCTAAAGACTGAAACAGGATCCGCACTTTTCACCGTTCCTTTCAGAATGATTTGAATCATCAGCTAGGAATGGCGATTGCTTCACCAGACCAACCGAAGGCTAGGCCAAAGTAACTCGATGTTTCCAAGAGGTGTGTGGCCCAACTTTTGAAAGAACCGCTAAGTGGAGAACTATTTGGTATTTTTCTGAAGCACTTTTCACCGTAATTGTCAGAAGGTTGGTCTCTGCATCCTTAAGCATACCAGAGTCTTCACAGACGAAACAGGCTGAGGCCCAGTAATCTTGGCATTTCCAATAGTTGGTCCTAGAGACTACCAAGAAAGTGTTCTTTTAAGTATTATTCCGTTGTGGTTTCAGCATTATTTTCAGAACCCGAGCTGGGTTCTCACATTAGCATAAGAATCCTGCCTGGTAGTTGAGATTTCTGGGTGGGGTGTACCTGGAGGACTTCTGTCAGCCCTGCCTTTGATTTGTTTACCTCCAGAGTTGGAAAGTGCATATTTGCGTGAGATGGGAAAAGTGTGGATCGTGCTTCAGATTTCATCCTGACACTTTGAAATGACCAGTGTGTTGGTAATTATTTGCATTTCCATGGCGTTTGGCACAGAAATAGTCATGAGGTCGGTCTCTGCATCCTGAAGCCTATGATGCTTTTTGCAGAGAAACCTCTGCTGAGGCCCAGGTAACTTGCTATTTCCCATAGCTGGCACAGGAGCCTTGGAAGATAGGATTGTTTTCAGTATTATTTCACCATCCTTTCACCACTGTTTCAAGAACGGGAGCCCTTTTCAACCGTTAGTGGAAGAATCCTTCTTTGGAGATGAGGTATTTTTCTGGGGTGGCAAGTGCAGGGCCTCTGTCAGTCCTGGGTTTGTTGGACTAGCGCCAGACATGAGAAGTGCGCCTTTGTGGGACAGGTGAATAGTGCGGATCCTGTTTCAGTCTAAAGACTGAAACAGGATCCGCACTTTTCACCGTTCCTTTCAGAATCACTTGATTCATCAGCTAGGAATGGCGAATGATTCACCAGACCAATCGAAGGCTAGGCCAAAGTAACTCGATGTTTCCAAGTGGTGTGTGGCCCAACTATTGAAAGAACCGCTATGTGGAGAACTATTTGGTATTTTTCCGAAGCACGTTTCACCGTAATTGTCATAAGGTTGTCCTCTGCATCCTTAAGCATACCAGAGTCTTCACAGACGAAACAGGCTGAGGCCCAGTAATCTTGGCATTTCCAATAGTTGGTCCTAGAGACTACCAAGAAAGTGTTCTTTTAGGTATTATTCCGTTATGGTTTCAGCATTATTTTCAGAACCCGAGCAGGGTTCTGGCATTAGCATAAGAATCCTGCCTGGTAGCTGAGATTTCTGGGTGGGGTGTAAGTGCGGGGCTTCTGTCAGCCCTGCCTTTGATTTGTTTGCCTCCAGAGTTGGAAAGTGAATATTTGCGTGAGATGGGAAAAGTGCGGATCGTGCTTCAGATTTCATCCTGACACTTTGAAATGACCAGTGTGTTGGTAATTATTTGCCATTTCCATGGGGTTTGGCACCGTAATAGTCATGAGGTCGGTCTCTGCATCCTGAAGCCTATGATGCTTTTTGCAGAGAAACCTCTCCTGAGGCCCAGGTAACTTGCTATTTCCCATAGCTGGCACAGGAGCCTTGGAAGATAGGATTGTTTTCAGTATTATTTCACCATCCTTTCTCCACTGTTTCAAGAACGGGAGCCCTTTTCAACCGTTAGTGGAAGAATCCTTCTTTGGAGATGAGATATTTTTCTGGGGTGCCAAGTGCAGGGCCTCTGTCAGTCCTGGGTTTCTTGGACTAGCGCCAGACATGAGAAGTGCGCCTTTGTGGGACAGGTGAATAGTGCGGATCCTGTTTCAGTCTAAAGACTGAAACAGGATCCCCACTTTTCACCATTCCTGTCAGAATCATTTGATTCATCAGCTAGGAATAGCGATTGCATCACCAGACCAATCGAAGGCTAGGCCAAAGTAACTCGATGTTTCCAAGAGGTGTGTGGCCCAACTTTTGAAAGAACCGCTAAGTGGAGAACTATTTGGTATTTTTCCGAAGCACTTTTCACCGTAATTGTCATAAGGTTGGTCTCTGCATCCTTAAGCATACCAGAGTCTTCACAGACAAAACAGGCTGAGGCCCAGTAATCTTGGCATTTCCAATAGTTGGTCCTAGAGACTACCAAGAAAGTGTTCTTTTAAGTATTATTCCGTTGTGGTTTCAGCATTATTTTCAGAACCCGAGCAGGGTTCTGGCATTAGCATAAGAATCCTGCCTGGTAGTTGAGATTTCTGGGTGGGGTGTAAGTGCGGGGCTTCTGTCCGCCCTGCCTTTGATTTGTTTACCTCCAGAGTTGGAAAGTGCATATTTGGGTGAGATGGGAAAAGTGTGGATCGTGCTTCAGATTTCATCCTGACACTTTGAAATGACCAGTGTGTTGGTAATTATTTCCCACTTCCATGGGGTTTTGCACTGTAATAGTCATGAGGTCGGTCTCGGCATCCTGAAGCCTATGATGCTTTTTGCAGAGAAACCTCTGCTGCGGCCCAGGTAACTTGCTATTTCCCATAGCTGGCACAGGAGCCTTGGAAGATAAGATTGTTTTCAGTATTAATTCAGCATCCTTTCTCCACTGTTTCAAGAACGGGAGCCCTTTTCAACCGTTAGTGGAAGAATCCTTCTTTGGAGATGAGATATTTTTCTGGGGTGGCAAGTGCAGGGCCTCTGTCAGTCCTGGGTTTGTTGGACTAGCGCCAGACATGAGAAGTGCGCCTTTGTGGGACAGGTGAATAGTGAGGATCCTGTGTCAGTCTAAAGACTGAAACAGGATCCGCACTTTTCACCGTTCCTGTCAGAATCATTTCATTCATCAGCTAGGAATAGCGATTGCTTCACCAGACCAATCGAAGGCTAGGCCAAAGTAACTCGATGTTTCCAAGTGGTGTGTGGCCCAACTATTGAAAGAACCGCTAAGTGGAGAACTATTTGGTATTTTTCCGAAGCACTTTTCACCGTAATTGTCATAAGGTTGGTCTCTGCATCCTTAAGCATACCAGAGTCTTCACAGACGAAACAGGCTGAGGCCCAGTAATCTTGGCATTTCCAATAGTTGGTCCTAGAGACTACCAAGAAAGTGTTCTTTTAAGTATTATTCTGTTGTGGTTTCAGCATTATTTTCAGAACCCGGGCAGGGTTCTCGCATTAGCATAAGAATCCTGCCTGGTAGTTGAGATTTCTGGGTGGGGTGTACCTGGAGGACTTCTGTCAGCCCTGCCTTTGATTTGTTTACCTCCAGAGTTGGAAAGTGCATATTTGCGTGAGATGGGAAAAGTGTGGATCGTGCTTCAGATTTCATCCTGACACTTTGAAGTGACCAGTGTGTTGGTAATTATTTGCATTTCCATGGCGTTTGGCACAGAAATAGTCATGAGGTCGGTCTCTGCATCCTGAAGCCTATGATGCTTTTTGCAGAGAAACCTCTGCTGAGGCCCAGGTAACTTGCTATTTCCCATAGCTGGCACAGGAGCCTTGGATGATAGGATTGTTTTCAGCATTATTTCACCATCCTTTCACCACTGTTTCAAGAACGGGAGCCCTTTTCAACCGTTAGTGGAAGAATCGTTCTTTGGAGATGAGATATTTTTCTGGGGTGGCAAGTGCAGGGCCTCTGTCAGTCCTGGGTTTGTTGGACTAGTGCCAGACATGAGAAGTGCGCCTTTGTGGGACAGGTGAATAGTGCGGATCCTGTTTCAGTCTAAAGACTGAAACAGGATCCGCACTTTTCACCGTTCCTTTCAGAATCACTTGATTCATCAGCTAGGAATGGCGAATGATTCACCAGACCAATCGAAGGCTAGGCCAAAGTAACTCGATGTTTCCAAGTGGTGTGTGGCCCAACTATTGAAAGAACCGCTAAGTGGAGAACTATTTGGTATTTTTCCGAAGCACGTTTCACCGTAATTGTCATAAGGTTGGTCTCTGCATCCTTAAGCATACCAGAGTCTTCACAGACGAAACAGGCTGAGGCCCAGTAATCTTGGCATTTCCAATAGTTGGTCCTAGAGACTACCAAGAAAGTGTTCTTTTAAGTATTATTCCGTTATGGTTTCAGCATTATTTTCAGAACCCGAGCAGGGTTCTGGCATTAGCATAAGAATCCTGCCTGGTAGCTGAGATTTCTGGGTGGGGTGTAAGTGCGGGGCTTCTGTCAGCCCTGCCTTTGATTTGTTTGCCTCCAGAGTTGGAAAGTGAATATTTGCGTGAGATGGGAAAAGTGTGGATCGTGCTTCAGATTTCATCCTGACACTTTGAAATGACCAGTGTGTTGGTAATTATTTGCCATTTCCATGGGGTTTGGCACCGTAATAGTCATGAGGTCGGTCTCTGCATCCTGAAGCCTATGATGCTTTTTGCAGAGAAACCTCTGCTGAGGCCCAGGTAACTTGCTATTTCCCATAGCTGGCACAGGAGCCTTGGAAGATAGGATTGTTTTCAGTATTATTTCACCATCCTTTCTCCACTGTTTCAAGAACGGGAGCCCTTTTCAACCGTTAGTGGAAGAATCCTTCTTTGGAGATGAGATATTTTTCTGGGGTGCCAAGTGCAGGGCCTCTGTCAGTCCTGGATTTGTTGGACTAGCGCCAGACATGAGAAGTGCGCCTTTGTGGGACAGGTGAATAGTGCGGATCCTGTTTCAGTCTAAAGACTGAGACAGGATCCCCACTTTTCACCATTCCTGTCAGAATCATTTGATTCATCAGCTAGGAATAGCGATTGCTTCACCAGACCAATCGAAGGCTAGGCCAAAGTAACTCGATGTTTCCAAGAGGTGTGTGGCCCAACTTTTGAAAGAACCGCTAAGTGGAGAACTATTTGGTATTTTTCCGAAGCACTTTTCACCGTAATTGTCATAAGGTTGGTCTCTGCATCCTTAAGCATACCAGAGTCTTCACAGACGAAACAGGCTGAGGCCCAGTAATCTTGGCATTTCCAATAGTTGGTCCTAGAGACTACCAAGAAAGTGTTCTTTTAAGTATTATTCCGTTGTGGTTTCAGCATTATTTTCAGAACCCCAGCAGGGTTCTGGCATTAGCATAAGAATCCTGCCTGGTAGTTGAGATTTCTGGGTGGGGTGTAAGTGCGGGGCTTCTGTCCGCCCTGCCTTTGATTTGTTTACCTCCAGAGTTGGAAAGTGCATATTTGTGTGAGATGGGAAAAGTGTGGATCGTGCTTCAGATTTCATCCTGACACTTTGAAATGACCAGTGTGTTGGTAATTATTTCCCACTTCCATGGGGTTTGGCACTGTAATAGTCATGAGGTCGGTCTCGGCATCCTGAAGCCTATGATGCTTTTTGCAGAGAAACCTCTGCTGCGGCCCAGGTAACTTGCTATTTCCCATAGCTGGCACAGGAGCCTTGGAAGATAAGATTGTTTTCAGTATTAATTCAGCATCCTTTCTCCACTGTTTCAAGAACGGGAGCCCTTTTCAACCGTTAGTGGAAGAATCCTTCTTTGGAGATGAGATATTTTTCTGGGGTGGCAAGTGCAGGGCCTCTGTCAGTCCTGGGTTTGTTGGACTAGTGCCAGACATGAGAAGTGCGCCTTTGTGGGACAGGTGAATAGTGCGGATCCTGTTTCAGTCTGAAGACTGAAACAGGATCCGCAATTTTCACCGTTCCTTTCAGAATCACTTGATTCATCAGCTAGGAATGCTGAATGATTCACCAGACCAATCGAAGGCTAGGCCAAAGTAACTCGATGTTTCCAAGTGGTGTGTGGCCCAACTATTGAAAGAACCGCTAAGTGGAGAACTATTTGGTATTTTTCCGAAGCACGTTTCACCGTAATTGTCATAAGGTTGGTCTCTGCATCCTTAAGCATACCAGAGTCTTCACAGACGAAACAGGCTGAGGCCCAGTAATCTTGGCATTTCCAATAGTTGGTCCTAGAGACTACCAAGAAAGTGTTCTTTTAAGTATTATTCCGTTGTGGTTTCAGCATTATTTTCAGAACCCGAGCAGGGTTCTGGCATTAGCATAAGAATCCTGCCTGGTAGCTGAGATTTCTGGGTGGGGTGTAAGTGCGGGGCTTCTGTCAGCCCTGCCTTTGATTTGTTTGCCTCCAGAGTTGGAAAGTGAATATTTGCGTGAGATGGGAAAAGTGTGGATCGTGCTTCAGATTTCATCCTGACACTTTGAAATGACCAGTGTGTTGGTAATTATTTGCCATTTCCATGGGGTTTGGCACCGTAATAGTCATGAGGTCGGTCTCTGCATCCTGAAGCCTATGATGCTTTTTGCAGAGAAACCTCTGCTGAGGCCCAGGTAACTTGCTATTTCCCATAGCTGGCACAGGAGCCTTGGAAGATAGGATTATTTTCAGTATTATTTCACCATCCTTTCACCACTGTTTCAAGAACGGGAGCCCTTTTCAACCGTTAGTGGAAGAATCCTTCTTTGGAGATGAGATATTTTTCTGGGGTGGCAAGTGCAGGGCCTCTGTCAGTCCTGGGTTTGTTGGACTAGCGCCAGACATGAGAAGTGCGCCTTTGTGGGACAGGTGAATAGTGCGGATCCTGTTTCAGTCTAAAGACTGAAACAGGATCCGCACTTTTCACCGTTCCTTTCAGAATCATTTGATTCATCAGCTAGGAATGGCGAATGCTTCACCAGACCAATCGAAGGCTAGGCCAAAGTAACTCGATGTTTCCAAGAGGTGTGTGGCCCAACTTTTGAAAGAACCGCTAAGTGGAGAACTATTTGGTATTTTTCCGAAGCACTTTTCACCGTAATTGTCATAAGGTTGGCCTCTGCATCCTTAAGCATACCAGAGTCTTCACAGACGAAACAGGCTGAGGCCCAGTAATCTTGGCATTTCCAATAGTTGGTCCTAGAGACTACCAAGAAAGTGTTCTTTTAAGTATTATTCCGTTGTGGTTTCAGCATTATTTTCAGAACCCGAGCAGGGTTCTGGCATTAGCATAAGAATCCTGCCTGGTAGCTGAGATTTCTGGGTGGGGTGTAAGTGCGGGGCTTCTGTCAGCCCTGCCTTTGATTTGTTTGCCTCCAGAGTTGGAAAGTGAATATTTGCGTGAGATGGGAAAAGTGTGGATCGTGCTTCAGATTTCATCCTGACACTTTGAAATGACCAGTGTGTTGGTAATTATTTGCCATTTCCATGGGGTTTGGCACCGTAATAGTCATGAGGTCGGTCTCTGCATCCTGAAGCCTATGATGCTTTTTGCAGAGAAACCTCTCCTGAGGCCCAGGTAACTTGCTATTTCCCATAGCTGGCACAGGAGCCTTGGAAGATAGGATTGTTTTCAGTATTATTTCACCATCCTTTCTCCACTGTTTCAAGAACGGGAGCCCTTTTCAACCGTTAGTGGAAGAATCCTTCTTTGGAGATGAGATATTTTTCTGGGGTGCCAAGTGCAGGGCCTCTGTCAGTCCTGGGTTTTTTGGACTAGCGCCAGACATGAGAAGTGCGCCTTTGTGGGACAGGTGAATAGTGCGGATCCTGTTTCAGTCTAAAGACTGAGACAGGATCCCCACTTTTCACCATTCCTGTCAGAATCATTTGATTCATCAGCTAGGAATAGCGATTGCTTCACCAGACCAATCGAAGGCTAGGCCAAAGTAACTCGATGTTTCCAAGAGGTGTGTGGCCCAACTTTTGAAAGAACCGCTAAGTGGAGAACTATTTGGTATTTTTCCGAAGCACTTTTCACCGTAATTGTCATAAGGTTGGTCTCTGCATCCTTAAGCATACCAGAGTCTTCACAGACGAAACAGGCTGAGGCCCAGTAATCTTGGCATTTCCAATAGTTGGTCCTAGAGACTACCAAGACAGTGTTCTTTTAAGTATTATTCTGTTGTGGTTTCAGCATTATTTTCAGAACCCGAGCAGGGTTCTCTCATTAGCATAAGAATCCTGCCTGGTAGTTGAGATTTCTGGGTGGGGTGTAATTGCGGGGCTTCTGTCAGCCCTGCCTTTGATTTGTTTACCTCCAGAGTTGGAAAGTGCATATTTGCGTGAGATGGGAAAAGTGTGGATCGTGCTTCAGATTTCATCCTGACACTTTGAAATGACCAGTGTGTTGGTAATTATTTGCATTTCCATGGCGTTTGGCACAGAAATAGTCATGAGGTCGGTCTCTGCATCCTGAAGCCTATGATGCTTTTTGCAGAGAAACCTCTGCTGAGGCCCAGGTAACTTGCTATTTCCCATAGCTGGCACAGGAGCCTTGGAAGATAGGATTGTTTTCAGTATTAATTCAGCATCCTTTCTCCACTGTTTCAAGAACGGGAGCCCTTTTCAACCGTTAGTGGAAGAATCCTTCTTTGGAGATGAGATATTTTTCTGGGGTGGCAAGTGCAGGGCCTCTGTCAGTCCTGGGTTTGTTGGACTAGCGCCAGACATGAGAAGTGCGCCTTTGTGGGACAGGTGAATAGTGAGGATCCTGTTTCAGTCTAAAGACTGAAACAGGATCCGCACTTTTCACCGTTCCTGTCAGAATCATTTGATTTATCAGCTAGGAATGGCGAATGCTTCACCAGACCAATCGAAGGCTAGGCCAAAGTAACTCGATGTTTCCAAGTGGTGTGTGGCCCAACTATTGAAAGAACCGCTAAGTGGAGAACTATTTGGTATTTTTCCGAAGCACTTTTCACCGTAATTGTCATAAGGTTGGTCTCTGCATCCTTAAGCATACCAGAGTCTTCACAGACGAAACAGGCTGAGGCCCAGTAATCTTGGCATTTCCAATAGTTGGTCCTAGAGACTACCAAGAAGTGTTCTTTTAAGTAGTATTCCGTTGTGGTTTCAGCATTATTTTCAGAACCCGAGCAGGGTTCTCGCATTAGCATAAGAATCCTGCCTGGTAGTTGAGATTTCTGGGTGGGGTGGACGTGGAGGACTTCTGTCAGCCCTGCCTTTCATTTGTTTACCTCCAGAGTTGGAAAGTGCATATTTGCGAGAGATGGGAAAAGTGTGGATCGTGCTTCAGATTTCATCCTGACACTTTGAAATGACCAGTGTGTTGGTAATTATTTGCCATTTCCATGGCGTTTGGCACCGTAATAGTCATGACGTCGGTCTCTGCATCCTGAAGCCTATGATGCTTTTTGCAGAGAAACCTCTGCTGCGGCCCAGGTAACTTGCTATTTCCCATAGCTGGCACAGGAGCCTTGGAAGATAGGATTGTTTTCAGTATTATTTCACCATTTTTTCACCACTGTTTCAAGAACGGGAGCCCTTTTCAACCGTTAGTGGAAGAATCCTTCTTTGGAGATGAGGTATTTTTCTGGGGTGGCAAGTTGCAGGGCCTCTGTCACTCCTGGGTTTGTTGGACTAGCGCCAGACATGAGAAGTGCGCCTTTGTGGGACAGGTGTATAATGCGGATCCTGTTTCAGTCTAAAGACTGAAACAGGATCCGCACTTTTCACCGTTCCTTTCAGAATCATTTGATTCATCAGCTAGGAATGGCGATTGCTTCACCAGACCAATCGAAGGCTAGGCCAAAGTAACTCGATGTTTCCAAGAGGTGTGTGGCCCAACTTTTGAAAGAACCGCTAAGTGGAGAACTATTTGGTATTTTTCCGAAGCACTTTTCACCGTAATTGTCCGAAGGTTGGTCTCTGCATCCTTAAGCATACCAGAGTCTTCACAGACGAAACAGGCTGAGGCCCAGTAATCTTGGCATTTCCAATAGTTGGTCCTAGAGACTACCAAGAAAGTGTTCTTTTAAGTATTATTCCGTTGTGGTTTCAGCATTATTTTCAGAACCCGAGCAGGGTTCTCGCATTAGCATAAGAATCCTGCCTGGTAGTTGAGATTTCTGGGTGGGGTGTAAGTGCAGGGCTTCTGTCAGCCCTGCCTTTGATTTGTTTACCTCCAGAGTTGGAAAGTGCATATTTGCGTGAGATGGGAAAAGTGTGGATCGTGCTTCAGATTTCATCCTGACACTTTGAAATGTCCAGTGTGTTGGTAATTATTTGCATTTCCATGGCGTTTGGCACCGTAATAGTCATGACGTCGGTCTCTGCATCCTGAAGCCTATGATGCTTTTTGCAGAGAAACCGCTGCTGAGGCCCAGGTAACTTGCTATTTCCCATAGCTGGCACAGGAGCCTTGGATGATAGGATTGTTTTCAGCATTATTTCACCATCCTTTCACCACTGTTTCAAGAACGGGAGCCCTTTTCAACCGTTAGTGGAAGAATCCTTCTTTGGAGATGAGATATTTTTCTGGGGTGGCAAGTGCAGGGCCTCTGTCAGTCCTGGGTTTGTTGGACTAGCGCCAGACATGAGAAGTGCGCCTTTGTGGGACAGGTGAATAGTGCGGATCCTGTTTCAGTCTAAAGACTGAAACAGGATCCGCACTTTTCACCGTTCCTGTCAGAATCATTTGATTCATCAGCTAGGAATAGCGATTGCTTCACCAGACCAACCGAAGGCTAGGGCAAAGTAACTCGATGTTTCCAAGAGGTGTGTGGCCCAACTATTGAAAGAACCGCTAAGTGGAGAACTATTTGGCATTTTTCCGAAGCACTTTTCAGCGTAATTGTCATAAGGTTGGTCTCTGCATCCTTAAGCATACCAGAGTCTTCACAGACGAACAGGCTGAGGCCCAGTAATCTTGGCATTTCCAATAGTTGGTCCTACAGACTACCAAGAAAGTGTTCTTTTAAGTATTATTCTGTTATGGTTTCAGCATTATTTTCAGAACCCCAGCAGGGTTCTCGCATTAGCATAAGAATCCTGCCTGGTAGTTGAGATTTCTGGGTGGGGTGTAAGTGCGGGGCTTCTGTCAGCCCTGCCTTTGATTTGTTTACCTCCAGAGTTGGAAAGTGCATATTTGCGTGAGATGGGAAAAGTGTGGATCGTGCTTCAGATTTCATCCTGACACTTTGAAATGACCAGCGTGTTGGTAATTATTTGCCATTTCCACGGCGTTTGGCACCGTAATAGTCATGAGGTCGGTCTCTGCATCCTGAAGCCTATGATGCTTTTTGCAGAGAAACCTCTGCTGAGGCCCAGGTAACTTGCTATTTCCCATAGCTGGCACAGGAGCCTTGGAAGAGAGGATTGTTTTCAGTATTATTTCACCATCCTTTCACCACTGTTTCAAGAACGGGAGCCCTTTTCAACCGTTAGCGGAAGAATCCTTCTTTGGAGATGAGATATTTTTCTGGGGTGGCAAGTGCAGGGCCTCTGTCAGTCCTGGGTTTGTTGGACTAGCGCCAGACATGAGAACTGCGCCTTTGTGGGACAGGTGAATAGTGCGGATCCTCTTTCAGTCTAAAGACTGAAACAGGATCCGCACTTTTCACCGTTCCTTTCAGAATCATTTGATTCATCAGCTAGGAATGGCGATTGCTTCTCCACACCAATCGAAGGCTAGGCCAAAGTAACTCGATGTTTCCAAGAGGTGTGTGGCCCAACTTTTGAAAGAAACGCTAAATGGAGAACTATTTGGTATTTTTCCGAAGCACTTTTCACCGTAATTGTCATAAGGTTGGTCTCTGCATCCTTAAGCATACCAGAGTCTTCACAGACGAAACAGGCTGATGCCCAGTAATCTTGGCATTTCCAATAGTTGGTCCTAGAGACTACCCAGAAAGTGTTCTTTTAAGTATTATTCCGTTGTGGTTTCGGCATTATTTTCAGAACCCGAGCAGGGTTCTCGCATTAGCATAAGAATCCTGCCTGGTAGTTGAGATTTCTGGGTGGGGTGTAAGTCCCCGCCTTCCCTAGGCCCTTCCTTTAATTTGTTTACCTCCAGAGTTTGAAAGTCCATATTTGCGTGAGATGGGAAAAGTGTGGATTGTGCTTCAGATTTCATCCTGACACTTTGAAATGACCAGTGTGTTGGTAATTATTTGCATTTCCATGGCGTTTGGCACCGTAATAGTCATGAGGTCGGTCTCTGCATCCTGAAGCCTATGATGCTTTTTGCAGAGAAACCTCTGCTGAGGCCCAGGTAACTTGCTATTTCCCATAGCTGGCACAGGAGCCTTGGAAGATAGGATTGTTTTCAGTATTAGTTCACCATTTTGTCACCACTGTTTCAAGAACGGGAGCCCTTTTCAACCGTTAGTGGAAGAATCCTTCTTTGGAGATGAGATATTTTTCTGGGGTGGCAAGTGCAGGGCCTCTGTCAGTCCAGGGTTTGCTGGACTAGAGCCAGACATGAGAAGTTCGCCTTTGTGGGACAGGTGAATAATGCGGATCCTGTTTCAGTCTAAAGACTGAAACTGGATCCGCACTTTTCACCGTTCCTTTCAGAATCATTTGATTCATCAGCTAGGAATGGCGATTGCTTCTCCAGACCAATCGAAGGCTAGGCCAAAGTAACTCGATCTTTCCAAGAGGTGTGTGGCCCAGCTTTTGAAAGAACCGCTAAGTGGAGAACTATTTGTTATTTTTCCGAAGCACTTTTCACCGTATTTGTCATAAGGTTGGTCTCTGCATCCTTAAGCATACGAGAGTCTTCACAGACTACACAGGCTGTGGCCCAGTAATCTTGGCATTTGCAATAGTTGGTCCTAGAGACTACCAAGAAAGTGTTCTTTTAAGTATTATTCCGTTGTGGTTTCAGCATTATTTTCAGAACCCGAGCAGGGTTCTCGCATTAGCATAAGAATCCTGCCTGGTAGTTGAGATTTCTGGGTGGGGTGTAAGTGCGGGGCTTGTGTCAGCCCTGCCATTGATTTGTTTACCTCCAGAGTTGGAAAGTGCATATTTGAGTGAGATGGGAAAAGTGTGGCTCGTGCTTCAGATTTCATCCTGACACTTTAAAATGACCAGTGTGTTGGTAATTATTTGCCATTTCCATGGCGTTTGGCAACGTCATAGTCATGAGGTCGGTCTCTGCATCCTGAAGCCTATGATGCTTTTTGCAGAGAAACCTCTGCTGAGGCCCAGGTAACTTGCTATTTCCCATAGCTGGCACAGGAGCCTTGGAAGATAGGATTGTTTTCAGTATTATTTCACCATCCTTTCACCACTGTTTCAAGAACGGGAGCCCTTTTCAACGGTTAGCGGAAGAATCCTTCTTTGGAGATGAGATATTTTTCTGGGGTGGCAAGTGCAGGGCCTCTGTCAGTCCTGGGTTTGTTGGACTAGCGCCAGACATGAGAGGTGCGCCTTTGTGGGCCAGGTGAATAGTGCGGATCCTGTTTCTGTCTAAAGACTGAAACAGGATCCGCACTTTTCACCGTTCCTTTCAGAATCATTTGATTCATCAGCTAGGAATGGTGATTGCTTCTCCCTACCAATCGAAGGCTAGGCCAAAGTAACTCGATCTTTCCAAGAGCTGTTTGGCCCAACTTTTGAAAGAACCGCTAAGTGGAGAACTATTTGGTATTTTTCCGAGGCACTTTTCACGGTAATTGTCATAAGGTTGGTCTCTGCATCCTTAAGCATACCAGAGTCTTCACAGACGAAACAGGCTGAGGCCCAGTAATCTTGGCATTTCCAATAGTTGGTCCTAGAGACTACCAAGAAAGTGTTCTTTTAAGCATTATTCCGTTGTGGTTTCAGCATTATTTTCAGAACCCGAGCAGGGTTCTCGCATTAGCATAAGAATCCTGCCTCGTAGTTGAGATTTCTGGGTGGGGTGTAAGTGCCGGGCTTCTGTCACCCCTGCCTTTGATTTGTTTACCTCCAGAGTTGGAAAGTGCATATTTGCGTGAGATGGGAAAAGTGTGGATCGTGCTTCAGATTTCACCGTGACACTTTGAAATGACCAGTGTGTTGGTAATTATTTGCCATTTCCATGGCGTTTGGCACCTTAATAGTCATGAGGTCGGACTCTGCATCCTGAAGCCTATGAAGCTTTTGGCAGAGAAACCTCTGCTGAGGCCCAGGTAACTTGCTATTTCCCATAGCTGGCACAGGAGCCTTGGAAGATAGGATTGTTTTCAGTATTATTTCACCAGTTTTTCACCACTGTTTCAAGAACAGGAGCCCTTTTCAACCGTTAGCGGAAGAATCCTTCTTTGAGATGAGATGCAGGGCCTCTGTCAGTCCTGGGTTTGTTGGACTAGCGCCAGACATGAGAAGTGCGCCTTTGTGGGAAAGGTGAATAGTGCGGATCCTGTTTCAGTCTAAAGACTGAAACAGGATCCGCACTTTTCACCGTTCCTTTCAGAATCATTTGATTCATCAACGAGGAGTGGCGATTGCTTCTCCAGACCAATCGAAGGCTAGGCCAAAGTAACTCGATCTTTCCAAGAGGTGTGTGGCCCAACTTTTGAAAGAACCGCTAAGTGGAGAACTATTTGTTATTTTTCCGAAGCACTTTTCACCGTATTTGTCATAAGGTTGGTCTCTGCATCCTTAAGCATACCAGAGTCTTCACAGACTAAACAGGCTGAGGCCCAGTAATCTTGGCATTTCCAATAGTTGGTCCTAGAGACTACCGAGAAAGTGTTCTTTTAAGTATTATTCCATTGTGGTTTCAGCATTATTTTCAGAACCCGAGCAGGGTTCTCGCATCAGCATAAGAATCCTGCCTGATAGTTGAGATTTCTGGGTGCAGTGTAACTGCGGGGCTTCTGTCAGGCCTGCCTTTGATTTGTTTACCTCCAGAGTTGGAAAGTGCATATTTGCATGAGATGGGAAAAGTGTGGATCGTGCTTCAGATTTCATCCTGACACTTTGAAATGACCAGTGTGTTGGTAATTATTTGCCATTTCCATGGCGTTTGGCACCGCAATAGTCATGAGGTCGGTCTCTGCATCCTGAAGCCTATGATGCTTTTTGGAGAGAAACCTCTGCTGAGGTCCAGGTAACTTGCTATTTCCCATAGCTGGCACAGGAGCCTTGGAAGATAGGATTGTTTTCAGTATTATTTCACCATCCTTTCACCACTGTCTCAATAAAGGGAGCCCTTTTCAACAGTTAGTGGAAGAATCCTTCTGTGGAGATGAGATATTTTTCTGGGGTGGCAAGTGCAGGGCCTCTGTCAGTCCTGGGTTTGTTGGACTAGCGCCAGACATGAGAAGTGCGCCTTTATGGGACAGGTGAATAGTGCGGATCCTGTTTCAGTCTAAAGACTGAAACAGGATCCGCACTTTTCACCGTTCCTTTCAGAATCATTTGATTCATCAGCTAGGAATGGCGATTGCTTCTCCAGACCGATTGAAGGCTAGGCCAAAGTATCTCGATCTTTCCAAGAGATGTGTGGCCCAACGTTTGAAAGAACCGCTAAGTGGGGAACTATTAGAAGTGTGCCTTTGTGGGACAGGTGAATAGTGCGGATCCTGTTTCAGTCTAAACAGTGAAACAGGATCCGCACTTTTCACCGTTCCTTTCAGAATGATTTGATTCATCAGCGAGGAATGGCGATTGCTTCTCCAGACCAATCGAAGGCTAGGCCAAAGTATCTCGATCTTTCCAAGAGGTGTGTGGCCCAACTTTTGAAAGAACCGCTAAGTGGAGTACTATTTGGTATTTTTCCGAGGCACTTTTCACCGTAATTGTCATAAGGTTGGTCTCTGCATCCTTAAGCATACCAGAGTCTTCACTGACGAAACAGGCTGAGGCCCAGTAATCCTGGCATTTCCAATAGTTGGTCCTAGAGACTACCAAGAAAGTGTTCTTTTAAGTATTATTCCGGTGTGGTTTCAGCATTATTTTCAGAACCCGAGCAGGGTTCTCGCATTAGCAAAAGAATCCTGCCTGGTAGTTGAGATTTCTGGGTGGGGTGTAAGTGCAGGGCTTCTGTCAGTCCTGCCTTTGATTTGTTTACCTCCAGAGTTGGAAAGTGCATATTTGCGTGAGATGGGAAAAGTTTGGATCGTGCTTCAGATTTCATCCTGACACTTTGAAGTGACCAGTGTGTTGGTAATTATTTGCATTTACATGGCGGTTCGGATCCTAATAGTCATGAGGTCGGTCTCTGCATCCTGAAGCCTATGATGGTTTTTGCAGAGAAACCTCTGCTGAGGCCCAGGTAACTTGCTATTTCCCATAGCTGGCACAGGAGCCTTGGAAGATAGGATTGTTTTCAGTATTATTTCACCATTTTGTCACCACTGTTTCAAGAACGGGAGCCCTTTTCAACCGTTAGTGGAAGAATCCTTCCTTGGACATGAGATATTTTTCTGGGGTGGCAAGTGCAGGGCCTCTGTCAGTCCTGGGTTTGCTGGACTAGAGCCAGACATGAGAAGTGCGCCTTTGTGGGACAGGTGAATAGTGCGGATCCTGTTTCAGTCTAAAGACTGAAACAGGATCCGCACTTTTCACCGTTCCTTTCAGAATCATTTGATTCATCAGCTAGGAATGGCGATTGCTTCTCCAGACCAATCGAAGGCTAGGCCAAAGTAACTCGATCTTTCCAAGAGGTGTGTGGCCCACCTTTGAAAGAACCGCTAAGTGGAGAACTATTTGTTATTTTTCCGAAGCACTTTTCACCGTATTTGTCATAAGGTTGGTCTCTGCATCCTTAAGCATACGAGAGTCTTCACAGACTAAACAGGCTGTGGCCCAGTAATCTTGGCATTTGCAATAATTGGTCCTAGAGACTACCAAGAAAGTGTTCTTTTAAGTATTATTCCGTTGTGGTTTCAGCATTATTTTCAGAACCCGAGCAGGGTTCTCGCATTAGCATAAGAATCCTGCCTGGTAGTTGAGATTTCTGGGTGGGGTGTAAGTGCGGGGCTTCTGTCAGCCCTGCCTTTGATTTGTTTACCTCCAGAGTTGGAAAGTGCATATTTGCGGGAGATGGGAAAAGTGTGGATCGTGCTTCAGATTTCATCCTGACACTTTGAAATGACCAGTGTCTTGGTAATTATTTGCCATTTCCATGGCGTTTGGCACCGTCATAGTCATGAGGTCGGTCTCTGCATCCTGAAGCCTATGATGCTTTTTGCAGAGAAACCTCTGCTGAGGCCCAGGTAACTTGCTATTTCCCATAGCTGGCACAGGAGCCTTGGAGGATAGGATTGTTTTCAGTATTATTTCACCATCCTTTCACCACTGTTTCAAGAACGGGAGCCCTTTTCAACGGTTAGCGGAAGAATCCTTCTTTGGAGATGAGATATTTTTCTGGGGTGGCAAGTGCAGGGCCTCTGTCAGTCCTGGGTTTGTTGGACTAGCGCCAGACATGAGAGGTGCGCCTTTGTGGGCCAGGTGAATAGTGCGGATCCTGTTTCTGTCTAAAGACTGTAACAGGATCCGCACTTTTCACCGTTCCTTTCAGAATCATTTGATTCATCAGCTAGGAATGGTGATTGCTTCTCCCTACCAATCGAAGGCTAGGCCAAAGTAACTCGATCTTTCCAAGAGCTGTTTGGCCCAACTTTTGAAAGAACCGCTAAGTGGAGAACTATTTGGTATTTTTCCGAGGCACTTTTCACGGTAATTGTCATAAGGTTGGTCTCTGCATCCTTAAGCATACCAGAGTCTTCACAGATGAAACAGGCTGAGGCCCAGTAATCTTGGCATTTCCAATAGTTGGTCCTAGAGACTACCAAGAAAGTGTTCTTTTAAGCATTATTCCGTTGTGGTTTCAGCATTATTTTCAGAACCCGAGCAGGGTTCTCGCATTAGCATAAGAATCCTGCCTGGTAGTTGAGATTTCTGGGTGGGGTGTAAGTGCCGGGCTTCTGTCACCCCTGCCTTTGATTTGTTTACCTCCAGAGTTGGAAAGTACATATTTGCGTGAGATGGGAAAAGTGTGGATCGTGCTTCAGATTTCACCGTGACACTTTGAAATGACCAGTGTGTTGGTAATTATTTGCCATTTCCATGGAGTTTGGCACCTTAATAGTCATGAGGTCGGACTCTGCATCCTGAAGCCTATGAAGCTTTTGGCAGAGAAACCTCTGCTGAGGCCCAGGTAACTTGCTATTTCCCATAGCTGGCACAGGAGCCTTGGAAGATAGGATTGTTTTCAGTATTATTTCACCAGTTTTTCACCACTGTTTCAAGAACAGGAGCCCTTTTCAACCGTTAGCGGAAGAATCCTTCTTTGAGATGAGATGCAGGGCCTCTGTCAGTCCTGGGTTTGTTGGACTAGCGCCAGACATGAGAAGTGCGCCTTTGTGGGAAAGGTGAATAGTGCGGATCCTGTTTCAGTCTAAAGACTGAAACAGGATCCGCACTTTTCACCGTTCCTTTCAGAATCATTTGATTCATCAGCGAGGAGTGGCGATTGCTTCTCCAGGCCAATCGAAGGCTAGGCCAAAGTAACTCGATCTTTCCAAGAGGTGTGTCGCCCAACTTTTGAAAGAACCGCTAAGTGGAGAACTATTTGTTATTTTTCCGAAGCACTTTTCACCGTATTTGTCATAAGGTTGGTCTCTGCATCCTTAAGCATACCAGAGTCTTCACAGACTAAACAGGCTGAGGCCCAGTAATCTTGGCATTTCCAATAGTTGGTCCTAGAGACTACCGAGAAAGTGTTCTTTTAAGTATTATTCCGTTGTGGTTTCAGCATTATTTTCAGAACCCGAGCAGGGTTCTCGCATCAGCATAAGAATCCTGCCTGATAGTTGAGATTTCTGGGTGCGGTGTAACTGCGGGGCTTCTGTCAGGCCTGCCTTTGATTTGTTTACCTCCAGAGTTGGAAAGTGCATATTTGCATGAGATGGGAAAAGTGTGGATCGTGCTTCAGATTTCATCCTGACACTTTGAAATGACCAGTGTGTTGGTAATTATTTGCCATTTCCATGGCGTTTGGCACCGCAACAGTCATGAGGTCGGTCTCTGCATCCTGAAGCCTATGATGCTTTTTGCAGAGAAACCTCTGCTGAGGCCCAGGTAACTTGCTATTTCCCATAGCTGGCACAGGAGCCTTGGAAGATAGGATTGTTTTCAGTATTATTTCACCATCCTTTCACCACTGTCTCAATATAGGGAGCCCTTTTCAATGGTTAGCGGAAGAATCCTTCTGTGGAGATGAGATATTTTTCTGGGGTGGCAAGTGCAGGGCCTCTGTCAGTCCTGGGTTTGTTGGACTAGCGCCAGACATGAGAAGTGCGCCTTTGTGGGACAGGTGAATAGTGCGGATCCTGTTCCAGTCTAAAGACTGAAACAGGATCCGCACTTTTCACCGTTCCTTTCAGAATCATTTGATTCATCAGCTAGGAATGGCGATTGCTTCTCCCGACCAATCGAAGGCTAGGCCAAAGTAACTCGATCTTTCCAAGAGGTGTGTGAGTCAACTTTTGAAAGAACCGCTAAGTGGAGAACTATTTGTTATTTTTCCAAAGCACTTTTCACCGTAATTGTCATGAGGTTGGTCTCTGCATCCTTAAGAATACCAGAGTCTTCACAGACGAAACAGGCTGAGGCCCAGTAATCATGGCATTTCCAATAGTGGGTCCTAGAGACTACCAAGAAAGTGTTCTTTTAAGTATTATTCCGTTGTGGTTTCAGCATTATTTTCAGAACCCGAGCAGGGTTCTCGCATTAGCAGAAGAATCCTGCCTGGTAGTTCAGATTTCTGGGTGGGGGGTAAGCGCGGGGCTTCTTTAGGCCCTGCCTTTGATTTGTTTACCTCCAGCGTTGGAAAATGCATATTTGCGTGAGATGGGAAAAGTGTGGATCGTGCTTCAGATTTCACCGTGACACTTTGAAATGACCAGTGTGTTGGTAATTATTTGCCATTTCCATGGCGTTTGGCACCGTAATAGTCATGAGGTCGGTCTCTGCATCCTGAAGCCTATGAAGCTTTTTGCAGAGAAACCTCTGCTGAGGCCCAGGTAACTTGCTATTTCCCATAGCTGGCACAGGAGCCTTGGAAGATAGGATTTTTTTCAGTATTATTTCACCATTTTTTCACCACTGTTTCAAGAACGGGAGCACTCTTCAACCGTTAGCGGAAGAATCCTTCTTTGGAGATGAGATATTTTTCTGGGGTGGCAAGTGCAGGGCCTCTGTCAGTCCTGGGTTGGTTGGACTAGCGCCAGACATGAGAAGTGCGCCTTTGTGGGACAGGTGAATAGTGCGGATCCTGTTTCAGTCTAAAGACTGAAACAGGATCCGCACTTTTCACCGTTCCTTTCAGAATCATTTGATTCATCAGCGAGGAGTGGCGACTGCTTCTCCAGACCAACCGAAGGCTAGGCCAAAGTAACTCGATCTTTCCAAGAGGTGTGTGGCCCAACTTTTGAAAGAACCGCTAAGTGGAGAACTATTTGTTATTTTTCCTAAGCACTTTTCACGGTAACTGTCTTAAGGTTGGTCTCTGCATCGTTAAGCATACCAGAGTCTTCACAGACGAAACAGGCTGAGGCCCAGTAATCTTGGCATTTCCAATAGTTGGTCCTAGAGACTACCAAGAAAGTGTTGTTTTAAGTATTATTCCGTTGTGGTTTCAGCACTATTTTCAGAACCCGAGCAGGGTTCTCGCATTAGCATAAGAATCCTGCATGGTAGTTGAGATTTCTGGGTGGGGTGTAAGTTCGGGGCTTCTGTAGGCCCTGCCTTTGATTTGTTTACCTCCAGAGTTGGAAAGTGCATATTTGCGTGAGATGGAAAAAGTGTGGATCGTGCTTCAGATTTCATCCTGACACTTTGAAATGACCAGTGTGTTGGTAATTATTTGCCATTTCCATGGCGTTTGGCACCGTAATAGTCATGAGGTCGGTCTCTGCAACCTGAAGCCTATGATGGTTTTTGCAGAGAAACCTCTGCTGAGGCCCAAGTAACTTGCTATTTCCCACAGCTGGCACAGGAGCCTTGGAAGATAGGATTGTTTTCAGTATTATTTCACCATTTTTTCACCAATGTTTCAAGAACGGGAGCCCTTTGCAACCGTTAGCGGAAGAATCCTTCTTTGGAGATGAGATATTTTTCTGGGGTGGCAAGTGCAGGGCCTCTGTCACTCCTGGGTTTGTTGGACTAGCGCCAGACATGAGAAGTGCGCCTTTGAGGGACAGGTGAATAGTGCGGATCCTGTTTCAGTCTAAAGACTGAAACAGGATCCGCACTTTTCACCGTTCCTTTCAGAATCATTTGACTCATCAGCTAGGAATGGCGATTGCTTGTCCAGACCAATCGAAGGCTAGGCCAAAGTAACTCGATCTTTCCAAGAGGTGTGTGGCCCACCTTTTAAAAGAACTGCTAAGTGGACAACTATTTGGTATTTTTCCTAAGCACTTTTCACCGTAATTGTCATAAGGCTGGTCTCTGCATCCTTAAGCATACCAGAGTCTTCACAGACGAAACAGGCTGAGGCCCAGTAATCTTGGCATTTCCAATAGTTGGTCCTAGAGACTACCAAGAAAGTGTTCTTTTAAGTATTATTCTGTTGTGGTTTCAGCATTATTTTCAGAACTCGAGCAGGGTTCTCGCATTAGCATAATAATACTGCCTGGTAGTTGACATTTCTGGTTGGTGTAAGCGCGAGGCTTCTGTCAGCCCTGCCTTTGATTTGTTTACCTCCAGAGTTGGAAAGTGCATATTTGCGGGAGATGGGAAAAGTATGGATCGTGCTTCATATTTCATCCTGACACTTTGAAATGACCAGTGTCTTGGTAATTATTTGCCATTTCCATGGCGTTTTGCACCGTAATAGTCATGAGGTCGGTCTCTGCATCCTGAAGGCTATGATGCTTTCTGCAGAAAAACCTCTGCTGAGGCCCAGGTAACTTGCTATTTCCCATAGCTGGCACAGGAGCCTTGGAAGATAGGATTGTTTTCAGTATTATTTCACCATCCTTTCACCACTGTTTCAAGAACGGGAGCACTTTTCAACCGTTAGCGGAAGAATCCTTCTTTGGAGATGAGATATTTTTCTGGGGTGGCATTGCAGGGCCTCTGTCAGTCCTGGGTTTGTTGGACTAGCGCCAGACATGACAAGTGCGCCTTTGTGGGACAGGTGAATAGTGCGGATCCTGTTTCAGTCTAAAGACTGAAACAGGATCCGCACTTTTCACCGTTCCTTTCAGAATCATTTGATTCATCAGCTAGGAATGGCGATTGCTTCTCCCGACGAATCGAAGGCTAGGCCAAAGTAACTTGATCTTTCCAAGAGGTGTGTGGCCCAACTTTTGAAAGAACCGCTAAGTGGAGAACTCTTTGGTATTTTTCCGAAGCACTTTTCACCGTAATTGTCATAAGGCTGGTCTCTGCATCCTTAAGCATACCAGAGTCTTCACAGACGAAACAGGCTGAGGCCCAGTAATCTTGGCATTTCCAATAGTGGGTCCTAGAAACTACCAAGAAAGTGTTCTTTTAAGTATTATTCCGTTGTGGTTTCAGCATTATTTTCAGTACCCGAGCAGGGTTCTCGCATTAGCATAAGAATCCTGCCTGGTAGTTGAGATTTCTGGGTGGGGTGTACGTGGAGGACTTCTGTCAGCCCTGCCTTTGATTTGTTTACCTCCAGAGTTGGAAAGTGCATATTTGCGTGAGATGGGAAAAGTGTGGATCGTGTTTCAGACTTCATCCTGACACTTTGAAATGACCAGTGTGTTGGTAATTATTTGCCATTTCCATGGCGTTTTGCACCGTAATAGTCATGAGGTCGGTCTCTGCATCCTGAAGGCTATGATGCTTTTTGCAGAGAAACCTCTGCTGAGGCCCAGGTAACTTGCTATTTCCCATAGCTGGCACAGGAGCATTGGAAGATAGGATTGTTTTCAGTATTATTTCACCATTTTTTCACCACTGTTACAAGAACGGGAGCACTTCTCAACCGTTAGCGGAAGAATCCTTCTTTGGAGATGAGATATTTTTCTGGGGTGGCAAGTGCAGGGCCTCTGTCAGTCCTGGTTTTGTTGGACTAGTGGCAGACAGTGGAAGGGCGCCTTTGTGGGTCAGGTGAATAGTGCGGATCTTGTTTCAGTCTAAAGACTGAAACAGGATCCGCACTTTTCACCGTTCCTTTCAGAATCATTTGATTCATCAACGAGGAGTGGCGATTGCTTCTCCAGACCAATCGAAGGCTAGGCCAAAGTAACTCGATCTTTCCAAGAGGTGTGTGAGTCAACTTTCGAAAGAACCGCTAAGTGGAGAACTATTTGTTATTTTTCCGAAGCACTTTTCACCATATTTGTCATAAGGTTGGTCTCTGCATCCTTAAGCATACGAGAGTCTTCACAGACGAAACAGGCTGAGGCCCAGTAATCTTGGCATTTCCAATAGTTGGTCCTAGAGACTACCAAGAAAGTGTTCTTTTAAGTATTATTCGGTAGTGGTTTCCGCATTATTTTCAGAACCCCGAGCAGGGTTCTCGCATTAGCAAAAGAATCCTGCCTGGTAGTTGAGATTTCTGGGTGGGGTGTAAGTTCGGGGCTACTGTCAGCCCTGCCTTTGATTTGTTTACCTCCAGAGTTGGAAAGAGCATATTTGCGTGAGATGGGAAAAGTGTGGATCGTGCTTCAGATTTCATCCTGACACTTTGAAATGACCAGTGTGTTGGTAATTATTTGCCATTTCCATGGCGTTTGGCACCGTAATAGTCATGAGGTCGGTCTCTGCATCCTGAAGCCTATGATGCTTTTTGCAGAGAAACCTGTGCTGAGGCCGAGGTAACTTCTATTTCCCATAGCTGGCACAGGAGCCTTGGAAGATAGGATTGTTTTCAGTATTATTTCACCATCCTTTCTCCACTGTTTCAAGAACGGGAACCCTTTTCAACCGTTAGGGGAAGAATCCTTCTTTGGAGATATTTTTCTGGGGTGGCAAGTGCAGGGCCTCTGTCAGTCCTGGGTTCGTTGGACTAGCGCCAGACATGAGAAGTGCGCCTTTGGGGGACAGGCGAATAGTGCGGATCCTTTTTCAGTCTAAAGACTGAAACAGGATCCGCACTTTTCACCGTTCCTTTCAGAATCATTTGATTCATCAGCTAGGAATGGGGATTGCTTCACCAGACCAATCGAAGGCTAGGCCAAAGTAACTCGATGTTTCCAAGAGGTGTGTTGCCCAACTTTTGAAAGAACCGCTAACTGGAGAACTATTTGGTATTTTTCCGAAGCACTTTTCACCGTAATTGTCATAAGGTTGGACTCTGCAACCTTAAGCATACCGGAGTCTTCACAGACTAAACAGGCTGAGGCCAAGTAATCTTGGCATTTCCAATAGTTGGTCCTAGAGACTACCAAGAAAGTGTTCTTTTAAGTATTATTCCGTTGTGGCTTCAGCATTATTTTCAGAACCCGAGCAGGGTTCTCGCATTAGCATAAGAATCCTGCCTGGTAGTTGAGATTTCTGGGTGGGGTGTAAGTGCGGAGCTTCTGTCTGCCCTGCCTTTGATTTGTTTACCTCCAGAGTTGGTAAGTGCATACTTGCGTGAGATGGGAAAAGTGTGGATCGTGTTTCAGATTTCAACCTGACACTTTGAAATGACCAGTGTGTTGGGTATTATTTGCCATTTCCATGGCGTTTGGCACCGTAATAGTCATGAGGTCGGTCTCTGCATCCTGAAGCCTATGATGCTTTCTGCCGAGAAACCTCTGCTGAGGCCCAGGTAACTTGCTATTTCCCATAGCTGGCTCAGGAGCCTTGGAAGATAGCATTGATTTCAGTATTATTTCACCATCCTTTCACCACTGTTTCAAGAATGGGAGCCCTTTTCAACCGTTAGCGGAAGAATCCTTCTTTGGAGATGAGATATTTTTCTGGGGTGGCAAGTGCAGGAGCTCTTAAAAGAGTGCAGGAGCACGTAAAAGTGCAGGAGCACTTAAAAGAACACTTTCTTTATAGTCTCTGGTACCAACTATTGGTAATGCCACGTTTACAGGGCCTCAGCATACTTTTGCTTGTGAAAACTGTCATATGCTTAAGGATGCAGAGACCAACCTTTTGACAATTATGGTGAAAAGTGGTACAAAAAAATACGAAAGAGTTCTCAACCTAGCGGTTATTTCAAAAGTTGTGCCACACCCCTCTTGGAAAGATCCAGTTACTTTGGCCTCGCCTTCGATTGGTCTAGAGAAGGAATCGCCATTCCTAGCCGATCAATCAAATCATTCTGAAAGGAACGGTGAAAAGTGCGGATCCTGTTTCAGTCTTTAGACTGAAACAGGATCCGCACTATTCACCTGTCCCACAAAGGCGCACTTCTCATGTCTGGCGCTAGTCCAACAAACCCAGGGCCGACAGAGCTCCTGCACTTGCCACCCCAGAAAAATATCTCCTCTCCAAAGAAGAATTCTTATGCTAACGGTTGAGAAGTGCTCCTGTCCTTGAAACAGTGGTGAAAGGTTTGTGCAATAATATTGAAAACAATCCTATCTTCAAAGGCTCTGGTGCCAGGTATGGGAAATACCAAGTTACTTAGGCCTCAGTAGAGTTTTCTCTGCGAAAAGCATCATAGGCTTAAGGATGCAGAGACCAACCTTATCACTATTACGGGGAAAAACCCTATGGAAATGGCAAATAATTGCCAACATGCTGGTTATTTCAAAAGCGTCAGGATGAATTCTGAAACAGGATCCACACTTTTCCCATCTCCCGCAAATATGCACTTACCAACTCCGGGGACAATGGAATGAAACGCAGGGCTGACAGAAGCCCCGCACTTACACCCCACACAGAAACCTCCACTAGGAGGAGGGATTCTGATGCTAATGCCTGAAACTTGCTTCGGTTCTGCAAATAGTGGTTACACCACAGTGGAATAACACTTAAAAGAACACTTTCTTTATACTCTCCAGTACCAACTATTGGAAATGGCAAGTTTACTGGGCCTCAGCATACTTTTGTCTTGAATACTTTCGTATGCCTAAGGATGCAGAGACCAAACTCATGACAATTATGGTGAAGAGTGCTACTAAAAAATATCAAAGAGTTCTCAACCTAGCGATTATTTCAAAAGTTGTGCCACACCCCTCTTGGAAAGATCGAGTCACTTTGGCCTCGCCTTCCATTGGTCTAGAGAAGGAATCGCCATTCCTCGCTGATGAAGCAAATTATTCTGAAAAGAATGGTGAAAAGTGCGGATTCTGTTTCAATCTTTAGAGTGAAACAGGATCCGCACTATTCACCTCTCACACAAAGGCACACTTCTCATGCCTGGCGTTAGTCCAATCCAACCCAGGACGGACAGAGGCCGTGCGCTTGCCACCTCAGAAAAATATCCCATCTCCAAAGAAGGATTCTTATGCTAAAGTGTGAAAAGTGCTCCCGTCCTTGAAAGCATGGTAAAAGGATGGCGAAATAATACTGAAATCAATGGTTTTTGCAAGGGCTATAGTACCAAGTATGAGAAATTCCAAGGCACCTGGGCCTCAGGAGAGTTTTCTGTGCGACAAGCATCCTAGGCTGAAGGAGGCAGAGACAAACCCTATCACGATTATTGTGAAAAATGCTATCAAAAATGGAAAATAATTATCAACATCCTGGTTATTTCAAAAGTGTCAGGCTAAAAGTGGAAACAGGATCTGCACTTCTCATCTCTGGAGATAATCAAATCAAACCCAGGGCTGAAAGAGGCCCTGCACCTACAGCCCACACAGAAATCTCAACTACAAGGGAGGAGTCTTATGCTAATGGCTGAAAATTGCTCCAGTTCTGACAATAATGGTTTAACGATGGTGCAATAATACTTAAAAGACTGACTTCCTCAAAGGCTCCAGTAGCAAGCATTGGAAAGGCCAAGGTACCTGGGCCTCAGCATAGTATTGTCTGCGAAACCACCTGAGGTTTAGGGATGCAGAGCCAAACCTTATCACCATTATGGTGAATAGTGCCATAAAAAATGGCAAATAATTCTCCAAAGACTGAGTGGTTATTCCAAAAGGTCTGCCACACACCGCTGGAAAAATACAGTTACCAGGGCCTAGCCTTAGATTGGTCTAGAGAACCCGTCGCGATTCCCAGCTGATGAATCCAGCGATTCTGAACGGAACAGTGAAAAGTGCAGATCCTGTTTCAGTCTTTAGACTGAAAAGGGTCCGCACTTTTCACCTCTCACACAAAGGCCCACTTCTCATGTCTGGCGCTAGTCCAACAAACCCAGGACTGACAGAGGCCCTGCACTTGCCACCCCAGAAAAATATCGCCTCTCCAAAGAAGGATTCTTATGCTAACGATTGAAAAGTGCTCCCATTCTTGAAACAGTGGTGAAAGGATGGTGAAATAATACTGAAAACAATCCTATCTTCAAAGGCTCCAGTGCCAGGTATGGGAAATACCAAGTTACCTGGGCCTCAGTAGAGTTTTCTCTGCGAAAAGCATCATAGGCTGAAGGATGCAGAGACCAACCGTATCACTATTACGGTGAAAAACGCCATGGAAATGGCAAATGATTACCAACATACTGGTCATTTCAAAAGTGTCAGCATGAAATCTGAAACAAGATCCACACTTTTCCCATCTCACGCAAATATGCACTTACCAACTCTGGGGACAATCGAATCAAACACAGGGCTGACCGAAGCCCCGCACTTACACCCCACACAGAAATCTCAACTACGAGGAGGGATTCTGATGCTAATGCGTGAAACTGGCTCCGGTTCTGAAAATCATGGTGACACCACAGTGGAATAACACTTAAAGAACACTTTCTTTATAGCCTCTAGTACCAACTATTGGTAATGCCAAGTTTACTGGGCCTCAGCATACTTTTGCCTGTGAAAACTATCGTACGCTTACGGATGCAGAGACCAACCTTTTGACAATTATGGTGAAAAGTGCTACAAAAAAATACCAAAGAGTTCTCTACCTAGCGGTTATTTCAAAAGTTGTGCCACACCCGTCTTGGAACGATCCAGTTACTGTGGCCTCGCCTTCGATTGGTCTACAGAAGGAGTCGCCATTCCTAGCCGATCAATCAAATGATTCTGAAAGGAACGGTGAAAAGTGCGGATCCTGTTTCAGTCTTTAGACTGAAAAGGGTCCGCACTATTCACCTGTCACACAAAGGCGCACTTCTCATGTCTGCCGCTAGTCCAACAAACCCAGGGCCGACAGAGCTCCTGCACTTGCCACCCCAGAAAAATATCTCCTCTCCAAGAAGAATTCTTATGCTAACGGTTGAGAAGTGCTCCTGTCCTTGAAACAGTGGTGAAAGGTTTGTGCAATAATATTGAAAACAATCCTATCTTCAAAGGCTCTGGTGCCAGGTATGGGAAATACCAAGTTACTTAGGCCTCAGTAGAGTGTTCTCTGCGAAAAGCATCATAGGCTTAAGGATGCAGAGACCAACCTTATCACTATTACGGGGAAAAACCCTATGGAAATGGCAAATAATTGCCAACATGCTGGTTATTTCAAAAGCGTCAGGATGAATTCTGAAACAGGATCCACACTTTTCCCATCTCCCGCAAATATGCACTTACCAACTCCGGGGACAATGGAATGAAACGCAGGGCTGACAGAAGCCCCGCACTTACACCCCACACAGAAACCTCCACTAGGAGGAGGGATTCTGATGCTAATGCCTGAAACTTGCTTCGGTTCTGCAAATAGTGGTTACACCACAGTGGAATAACACTTAAAAGAACACTTTCTTTATAGTCTCCAGTACCAACTATTGGAAATGCCAAGTTTACTGGGCCTCAGCATACTTTTGTCTTGAATACTTTCGTATGCCTAAGGATGCAGAGACCAAACTCATGACAATTATGCTGAAGAGTGCTACTAAAAAATATCAAAGAGTTCTCAACCTAGCGATTATTTCAAAAGTTGTGCCACACCCCTCTTGGAAAGATCGAGTCACTTTGGCCTCGCCTTCCATTGGTCTAGAGAAGGAATCGCCATTCCTCGCTGATGAAGCAAATTATTCTGAAAAGAATGGTGAAAAGTGCGGATTCTGTTTCAATCTTTAGAGTGAAACAGGATCCGCACTATTCACCTCTCACACAAAGGCACACTTCTCATGCCTGGCGTTAGTCCAATCCAACCCAGGACGGACAGAGGCCGTGCGCTTGCCACCTCAGAAAAATATCCCATCTCCAAAGAAGGATTCTTATGCTAAAGTGTGAAAAGTGCTCCCGTCCTTGAAAGCATGGTAAAAGGATGGCGAAATAATACTGAAATCAATGGTTTTTGCAAGGGCTATAGTACCAAGTATGAGAAATTCCAAGGCACCTGGGCCTCAGGAGAGTTTTCTGTGCGACAAGCATCCTAGGCTGAAGGAGGCAGAGACAAACCCTATCACGATTATTGTGAAAAATGCTATCAAAAATGGAAAATAATTATCAACATCCTGGTTATTTCAAAAGTGTCAGGCTAAAAGTGGAAACAGGATCTGCACTTCTCATCTCTGGAGATAATCAAATCAAACCCAGGGCTGAAAGAGGCCCTGCACCTACAGCCCACACAGAAATCTCAACTACAAGGGAGGAGTCTTATGCTAATGGCTGAAAATTGCTCCAGTTCTGACAATAATGGTTTAACGATGGTGCAATAATACTTAAAAGACTGACTTCCTCAAAGGCTCCAGTAGCAAGCATTGGAAAGGCCAAGGTACCTGGGCCTCAGCATAGTATTGTCTGCGAAACCACCTGAGGTTTAGGGATGCAGAGCCAAACCTTATCACCATTATGGTGAATAGTGCCATAAAAAATGGCAAATAATTCTCCAAAGACTGAGTGGTTATTCCAAAAGGTCTGCCACACACCGCTGGAAAAATACAGAAACCAGGGCCTAGCCTTAGATTGGTCTAGAGAACCCGTCGCGATTCCCAGCTGATGAATCCAGCGATTCTGAACGGAACAGTGAAAAGTGCAGATCCTGTTTCAGTCTTTAGACTGAAAAGGGTCCGCACTTTTCACCTCTCACACAAAGGCCCACTTCTCATGTCTGGCGCTAGTCCAACAAACCCAGGACTGACAGAGGCCCTGCACTTGCCACCCCAGAAAAATATCGCCTCTCCAAAGAAGGATTCTTATGCTAACGATTGAAAAGTGCTCCCATTCTTGAAACAGTGGTGAAAGGATGGTGAAATAATACTGAAAACAATCCTATCTTCAAAGGCTCCAGTGCCAGGTATGGGAAATACCAAGTTACCTGGGCCTCAGTAGAGTTTTCTCTGCGAAAAGCATCATAGGCTGAAGGATGCAGAGACCAACCGTATCACTATTACGGTGAAAAACGCCATGGAAATGGCAAATGATTACCAACATACTGGTCATTTCAAAAGTGTCAGCATGAAATCTGAAACAAGATCCACACTTTTCCCATCTCACGCAAATATGCACTTACCAACTCTGGGGACAATCGAATCAAACACAGGGCTGACCGAAGCCCCGCACTTACACCCCACACAGAAATCTCAACTACGAGGAGGGATTCTGATGCTAATGCGTGAAACTGGCTCCGGTTCTGAAAATCATGGTGACACCACAGTGGAATAACACTTAAAGAACACTTTCTTTATAGCCTCTAGTACCAACTATTGGTAATGCCAAGTTTACTGGGCCTCAGCATACTTTTGCCTGTGAAAACTATCGTACGCTTACGGATGCAGAGACCAACCTTGTGACAATTATGGTGAAAATTGCTACAAAAAAATACCAAAGAGTTCTCTACCTAGCGGTTATTTCAAAAGTTGTGCCACACCCGTCTTGGAACGATCCAGTTACTGTGGCCTCGCCTTCGATTGGTCTACAGAAGGAGTCGCCATTCCTAGCCGATCAATCAAATGATTCTGAAAGGAACGGTGAAAAGTGCGGATCCTGTTTCAGTCTTTAGACTGAAAAGGGTCCGCACTATTCACCTGTCACACAAAGGCGCACTTCTCATGTCTGACGCTAGTCCAACAAACCCAGGGCCGACAGAGCTCCTGCACTTGCCACCCCAGAAAAATATCTCCTCTCCAAGAAGAATTCTTATGCTAACGGTTGAGAAGTGCTCCTGTCCTTGAAACAGTGGTGAAAGGTTTGTGCAATAATATTGAAAACAATCCTATCTTCAAAGGCTCTGGTGCCAGGTATGGGAAATACCAAGTTACTTAGGCCTCAGTAGAGTTTTCTCTGCGAAAAGCATCATAGGCTTAAGGATGCAGAGACCAACCTTATCACTATTACGGGGAAAAACGCTATGGAAATGGCAAATAATTGCCAACATGCTGGTTATTTCAAAAGCGTCAGGATGAATTCTGAAACAGGATCCACACTTTTCCCATCTCCCGCAAATATGCACTTACCAACTCCGGGGACAATGGAATGAAACGCAGGGCTGACAGAAGCCCCGCACTTACACCCCACACAGAAACCTCCACTAGGAGGAGGGATTCTGATGCTAATGCCTGAAACTTGCTTCGGTTCTGCAAATAGTGGTTACACCACAGTGGAATAACACTTAAAAGAACACTTTCTTTATAGTCTCCAGTACCAACTATTGGAAATGCCAAGTTTACTGGGCCTCAGCATACTTTTGTCTTGAATACTTTCGTATGCCTAAGGATGCAGAGACCAAACTCATGACAATTATGGTGAAGAGTGCTACTAAAAAATATCAAACAGATCTCAACCTAGCGATTATTTCAAAAGTTGTGCCACACCCCTCTTGGAAAGATCGAGTCACTTTGGCCTCGCCTTCCATTGGTCTAGAGAAGGAATCGCCATTCCTCGCTGATGAAGCAAATTATTCTGAAAAGAATGGTGAAAAGTGCGGATTCTGTTTCAATCTTTAGAGTGAAACAGGATCCGCACTATTCACCTCTCACACAAAGGCACACTTCTCATGCCTGGCGTTAGTCCAATCCAACCCAGGACGGACAGAGGCCGTGCGCTTGCCACCTCAGAAAAATATCCCATCTCCAAAGAAGGATTCTTATGCTAAAGTGTGAAAAGTGCTCCCGTCCTTGAAAGCATGGTAAAAGGATGGCGAAATAATACTGAAATCAATGGTTTTTGCAAGGGCTATAGTACCAAGTATGAGAAATTCCAAGGCACCTGGGCCTCAGGAGAGTTTTCTGTGCGACAAGCATCCTAGGCTGAAGGAGGCAGAGACAAACCCTATCACGATTATTGTGAAAAATGCTATCAAAAATGGAAAATAATTATCAACATCCTGGTTATTTCAAAAGTGTCAGGCTAAAAGTGGAAACAGGATCTGCACTTCTCATCTCTGGAGATAATCAAATCAAACCCAGGGCTGAAAGAGGCCCTGCACCTACAGCCCACACAGAAATCTCAACTACAAGGGAGGAGTCTTATGCTAATGGCTGAAAATTGCTCCAGTTCTGACAATAATGGTTTAACGATGGTGCAATAATACTTAAAAGATTGACTTCCTCAAAGGCTCCAGTAGCAAGCATTGGAAAGGCCAAGATACCTGGGCCTCAGCATAGTATTGTCTGCGAAACCACCTGAGGTTTAGGGATGCAGAGCCAAAACTTATCACCATTATGGTGAATAGTGCCATAAAAAATGGCAAATAATTCTCCAACGAGTGGTTATTTCAAAAGGTCTGCCACACACCGCTGGAAAAATACAGTTACCAGGGCCTAGCCTTAGATTGGTCTAGAGAACCCGTCGCGATTCCCAGCTGATGAATCCAGCGATTCTGAAAGGAACCGTGAAAAGTGCAGATCCTGTTTCAGTCTTTAGACTGAAAAGGGTCCGCACTTTTCACCTCTCACACAAAGGCCCACTTCTCATGTCTGGCGCTAGTCCAAAAAACCCAGGACTGACAGAGGCCCTGCACTGGCCACCCCAGAAAAATATCGCCTCTCCAAAGAAGGATTCTTATGCTAACGATTGAAAAGTGCTCCCATTCTTGAAACAGTGGTGAAAGGATGGTGAAATAATACTGAAAACAATCCTATCTTCAAAGGCTCCAGTGCCAGGTATGGGAAATACCAAGTTACCTGGGCCTCAGTAGAGTTTTCTCTGCGAAAAGCATCATAGGCTGAAGGATGCAGAGACCAACCGTATCACTATTACGGTGAAAAACGCCATGGAAATGGCAAATGATTACCAACATACTGGTCATTTCAAAAGTGTCAGGATGAAATCTGAAACAAGATCCACACTTTTCCCATCTCACGCAAATATGCACTTACCAACTCTGGGGACAATCGAATCAAACACAGGGCTGACCGAAGCCCCGCACTTACACCCCACACAGAAATCTCAACTACGAGGAGGGATTCTGATGCTAATGCGTGAAACTGGCTCCGCTTCTGAAAATCATGGTGACACCACAGTGGAATAACACTTAAAGAACACTTTCTTTATAGCCTCTAGTACCAACTATTGGTAATGCCAAGTTTACTGGGCCTCAGCATACTTTTGCCTGTGAAAACTATCCTACGCTTAAGGATGCAGAGACCAAACTTTTGACAATTATGGAGAAAAGTGCTACAAAAAAATACCAAAGAGTTCTCAACCTAGCGGTTATTTCAAAAGTTGTGCCACACCCCTCTTGGAAAGATCCAGTTACTGTGGCCTCGCCTTCGATTGGTCTAGAGAAGGAGTCGCCATTCCTAGCCGATCAATCAAATGATTCTGAAAGGAACGGTGAAAAGTGCGGATCCTGCTTCAGTCTTTAGACTGAAACAGGATCCGCACTATTCACCTGTCACACAAAGGCACACTTCTCATGTCTGGCGCTAGTCCAACAAACCCAGGGCAGACAGAGCTCCTGCACTTGCCACCCCAGAAAAATATCTCCTCTCCAAAGAAGAATTCTTATGCTAACGGTGGAGAAGTACTCCTGTCCTTGAAACAGTGGTGAAAGGTTTGTGCAATAATATTGAAAACAATCCTATCTTCAAAGGCTCTGGTGCCAGGTATGGGAAATACCAAGTTACTTAGGCCTCAGTAGAGTGTTCTCTGCGAAAAGCATCATAGGCTTAAGGATGCAGAGACCAACCTTATCACTATTACGGGGAAAAACCCTATGGAAATGGCAAATAATTGCCAACATGCTGGTTATTTCAAAAGCGTCAGGATGAATTCTGAAACAGGATCCACACTTTTCCCATCTCCCGCAAATATGCACTTACCAACTGAGGGAAAATGGAATGAAACGCAGGGCTGACAGAAGCCCCGCACTTACACCCCACACAGAAATCTCCACTAGGAGGGGGGATTCTGATGCTAATGCCTGAAACTTGCTTCGGTTCTGCAAATAGTGGTTACACCACAGTGGAATAACAATTAAAAGAACACTTTCTTTATAGTCTCCAGTACCAACTATTGCAAATGCCAAGTTTACTGGGCCTCAGCATACTTTTGTCTTGAATACTTTCGTATGCCTAAGGATGCAGAGACCAAACTCATGACAATTATGGTGAAGAGTGCTACTAAAAAATATCAAAGAGTTCTCAACCTAGCGATTATTTCAAAAGTTGTGCCACACCCCTCTTGGAAAGATCGAGTCACTTTGGCCTCGCCTTCCATTGGTCTAGAGAAGGAATCGCCATTCCTCGCTGATGAAGCAAATTATTCTGAAAAGAATGGTGAAAAGTGCGGATTCTGTTTCAATCTTTAGAGTGAAACAGGATCCGCACTATTCACCTCTCACACAAAGGCACACTTCTCATGCCTGGCGTTAGTCCAATCCAACCCAGGACGGACAGAGGCCGTGCGCTTGCCACCTCAGAAAAATATCCCATCTCCAAAGAAGGATTCTTATGCTAAAGTGTGAAAAGTGCTCCCGTCCTTGAAAGCATGGTAAAAGGATGGCGAAATAATACTGAAATCAATGGTTTTTGCAAGGGCTATAGTACCAAGTATGAGAAATTCCAAGGCACCTGGGCCTCAGGAGAGTTTTCTGTGCGACAAGCATCCTAGGCTGAAGGAGGCAGAGACAAACCCTATCACGATTATTGTGAAAAATGCTATCAAAAATGGAAAATAATTATCAACATCCTGGTTATTTCAAAAGTGTCAGGCTAAAAGTGGAAACAGGATCTGCACTTCTCATCTCTGGAGATAATCAAATCAAACCCAGGGCTGAAAGAGGCCCTGCACCTACAGCCCACACAGAAATCTCAACTACAAGGGAGGAGTCTTATGCTAATGGCGAAAATTGCTCCAGTTCTGACAATAATGGTTTAACGATGGTGCAATAATACTTAAAGACTGACTTCCTCAAAGGCTCCAGTAGCAAGCATTGGAAATGCCAAGGTACCTGGGCCTCAGCATAGTATTGTCTGCGAAACCACCTGAGGTTTAGGGATGCAGAGCCAAACCTTATCACCATTATGGTGAATAGTGCCATAAAAAATGGCAAATAATTCTCCAACGAGTGGTTATTCCAAAAGGTCTGCCACACACCGCTGGAAAAATACAGTTACCAGGGCCTAGCCTTAAATTGGTCTAGAGAACCCGTCGCGATTCCCAGCTGATGAATCCAGCGATTCTGAAAGGAACCGTGAAAAGTGCAGATCCTGTTTCAGTCTTTAGACTGAAAAGGGTCCGCACTTTTCACCTCTCACACAAAGGCCCACTTCTCATGTCTGGCGCTAGTCCAAAAAACCGAGGACTGACAGAGGCCCTGCACTGGCCACCCCAGAAAAATATCGCCTCTCCAAAGAAGGATTCTTATGCTAACGATTGAAAAGTGCTCCCATTCTTGAAACAGTGGTGAAAGGATGGTGAAATAATACTGAAAACAATCCTATCTTCAAAGGCTCCAGTTCCAGGTATGGGAAATACCAAGTTACCTGGGCCTCAGTAGAGTTTTCTCTGCGAAAAGCTTCATAGGCTGAAGGATGCAGAGACCAACCGTATCACTATTACGGTGAAAAACGCCATGGAAATGGCAAATGATTACCAACATACTGGTCATTTCAAAAGTGTCAGGATGAAATCTGAAACAAGATCCACACTTTTCCCATCTCACGCAAATATGCACTTACGAACTCTGGGGAAAATCGAATCAAACACAGGGCTGACCGAAGCCCCGCACTTACACCCCACACAGAAATCTCAACTACGAGGAGGGATTCTGATGCTAATGCGTGAAACTGGCTCCGGTTCTGAAAATCATGGTGACACCACAGTGGAATAACACTTAAAGAACACTTTCTTTATAGCCTCTAGTACCAACTATTGGTAATGCCAAGTTTACTGGGCCTCAGCATACTTTTGCCTGTGAAAACTATCCTACGCTTAAGGATGCAGAGACCAACCTTTTGAAAATTATGGTGAAAAGTGCTACAAAAAAATACCAAAGAGTTCTCAACCTAGCGGTTATTTCAAAAGTTGTGCCACACCCCTCTTGGAAAGATCCAGTTACTGTGGCCTCGCCTTCGATTGGTCTAGAGAAGGAGTCGCCATTCCTAGCCGATCAATCAAATGATTCTGAAAGGAACGGTGAAAAGTGCGGATCCTGTTTCAGTCTTTAGACTGAAACAGGATCCGCACTATTCACCTGGCACACAAAGGCGCACTTCTCATGTCTGGCGCTAGTCCAACAAACCCAGGGCCGACAGAGCTCCTGCACTTGCTACCCCAGAAAAATATCTCCTCTTCAAAGAAGAATTCTTATGCTAACGGTGGAGAAGTGCTCCTGTCCTTGAAACAGTGGTGAAAGGTTTGTGCAATAATATTGAAAACAATCCTATCTTCAAAGGCTCTGGTGCCAGGTATGGGAAATACCAAGTTACTTACGCCTCAGTAGAGTGTTCTCTGCGAAAAGCATCATAGGCTGAAGGATGCAGGGACCAACCGTATCACTATTACGGTGAAAAACGCCATGGAAATGGCAAATGATTACCAACATACTGGTCATTTCAAAAGTTCAGGATGAAATCTGAAACAAGATCCACACTTTTACCATCTCCCGCAAATATGCACTTACCAACTCCGGGGACAATGGAATGAAACGCAGGGCTGACAGAAGCCCCACACTTACACCCCACACAGAAACCTCCACTAGGAGGAGGGATTATGATGCTAATGCCTGAAACTTGCTTCGGTTCTGCAAATAGTGGTTACACCACAGTGGAGTAACACTTAAAAGAACACTTTCTTTTTAGTCTCCAGTACCAACTATTGGAAATGCCAAGTTTACTGGGCCTCAGCATACTTTTGTCTTGAATACTTTCGTATGCCTAAGGATGCAGAGACCAAACTTATGACAATTATGGTGAAGAGTGCTACTAAAAAATATCAAAGATTTCTCAACCTAGCGATTATTTCAAAAGTTGTGCCACACCCCTCTTGGAAAGATCGAGTCACTTTGGCCTCGCCTTCCATTGGTCTAGAGAAGGAATCGCCATTCCTCGCTGATGAAGCAAATTATTCTGAAAAGAACGGTGAAAAGTGCGGATTCTGTTTCAATCTTTAGAGTGAAACAGGATCCGCACTATTCACCTCTCACACAAAGGCACACTTCTCATGCCTGGCGTTAGTCCAATCCAACCCAGGACGGACAGAGGCCGTGCGCTTGCCACCTCAGAAAAATATCCCATCTGCAAAGAAGGATTCTTATGCTAAAGTGTGAAAAGTGCTCCCGTCCTTGAAAGCATGGTAAAAGGATGGCGAAATAATACTGAAATCAATGGTTTTTGCAAGGGCTATAGTACCAAGTATGAGAAATTCCAAGGCACCTGGGCCTCAGGAGAGTTTTCTGTGCGACAAGCATCCTAGGCTGAAGGAGGCAGAGACAAACCCTATCACGATTATTGTGAAAAATGCTATCAAAAATGGAAAATAATTATCAACATCCTGGTTATTTCAAAAGTGTCAGGCTAAAAGTGGAAACAGGATCTGCACTTCTCATCTCTGGAGATAATCAAATCAAACCCAGGGCTGAAAGAGGCCCTGCACCTACAGCCCACACAGAAATCTCAACTACAAGGGAGGATTCTTATGCTAATGGCTGAAAATTGCTCCAGTTCTGACAATAATGGTTTAACGATGGTGCAATAATACTTAAAAGACTGACTTCCTCAAAGGCTCCAGTAGCAAGCATTGGAAATGCCAAGGTACCTGGGCCTCAGCATAGTATTGTCTGCGAAACCACCTGAGGTTTAGGGATGCAGAGCCAAACCTTATCACCATTATGGTGAATAGTGCCATAAAAAATGGCAAATAATTCTCCAACGAGTGAGTGGTTATTCCAAAAGGTCTGCCACACACCGCTGGAAAAATACAGTTACCAGGGCCTAGCCTTAGATTGGTCTAGAGAACCCGTGGCGATTCCCAGCTGAAGAATCCAGCGATTCTGAAAGGAACCGTGAAAAGTGCAGATCCTGTTTCAGTCTTTAGACTGAAAAGGGTCCGCACTTTTCACCTCTCACACAAAGGCCCACTTCTCATGTCTGGCGCTAGTCCAAAAAACCGAGGACTGACAGAGGCCCTGCACTTGCCACCCCAGAAAAATATCGCCTCTCCAAAGAAGGATTCTTATGCTAACGATTGAAAAGTGCTCCCATTCTTGAAACAGTGGTGAAAGGATGGTGAAATAATACTGAAAACAATCCTATCTTCAAAGGCTCCAGTGCCAGGTATGGGAAATACCAAGTTACCTGAGCCTCAGTAGAGTTTTCTCTGCGAAAAGCATCATAGGCTGAAGGATGCAGAGACCAACCGTATCACTATTACGGTGAAAAACGCCATGGAAATGGCAAATGATTACCAACATACTGGTCATTTCAAAAGTGTCAGAATGAAATCTGAAACAAGATCCACACTTTTCCCATCTCACGCAAATATCCACTTACCAACTCTGGGGACAATCGAATCAAACACAGGGCTGACCGAAGCCCCGCACTTACACCCCACACAGAAATCTCAACTACGAGGAGGGATTCTGATGCTAATGCGTGAAACTGGCTCCGCTTCTGAAAATCATGGTGACACCACAGTGGAATAACACTTAAAGAACACTTTCTTTATAGCCTCTAGTACCAACTATTGGTAATGCCAAGTTTACTGGGCCTCAGCATACTTTTGCCTGTGAAAACTATCGTACGCTTAAGGATGCAGAGACCAACCTTTTGACAATTATGGTGAAAAGTGCCACAAAAAAATACCAAAGAGTTCTCAACCTAGCGGTTATTTCAAAAGTTGTGCCACACCCCTCTTGGAAAGATCGAGTCACTTTGGCCTCGCCTTCCATTGGTCTAGAGAAGGAATCGCCATTCCTCGCTGAAGAAGCAAATTATTCTGACAAGAACGGTGAAAAGTGCGGATTCTGTTTCAATCTTTAGAGTGAAACAGGATCCGCCCTATTCACCTCTCACACAAAGGCACACTTCTCATGCCTGGCGTTAGTCCAATCCAACCCAAGGACGGACAGAGGCCGTGCGCTTGCCACCTCAGAAAAATATCCCATCTGCAAAGAAGGATTCTTATGCTAAAGTGTGAAAAGTGCTCCCGTCCTTGAAAGCATGGTAAAAGGATGGCGAAATAATACTGAAATCAATGGTTTTTGCAAGGGCTATAGTACCAAGTATGAGAAATTCCAAGGCACCTGGGCCTCAGGAGAGTTTTCTGTGCGACAAGCATCCTAGGCTGAAGGAGGCAGAGACAAACCCTATCACGATTATTGTGAAAAATGCTATCAAAAATGGAAAATAATTATCAACATCCTGGTTATTTCAAAAGTGTCAGGCTAAAAGTGGAAACAGGATCTGCACTTCTCATCTCTGGAGATAATCAAATCAAACCCAGGGCTGAAAGAGGCCCTGCACCTACAGCCCACACAGAAATCTCAACTACAAGGGAGGATTCTTATGCTAATGGCTGAAAATTGCTCCAGTTCTGACAATAATGGTTTAACGATGGTGCAATAATACTTAAAAGACTGACTTCCTCAAAGGCTCCAGTAGCAAGCATTGGAAATGCCAAGGTACCTGGGCCTCAGCATAGTATTGTCTGCGAAACCACCTGAGGTTTAGGGATGCAGAGCCAAACCTTATCACCATTATGGTGAATGGTGCCATAAAAAATGGCAAATAATTCTCCAACGAGTGGTTATTCCAAAAGGTCTGCCACACACCGCTGGAAAAATACAGTTACCAGGGCCTAGCCTTAGATTGGTCTAGAGAACCCGTCGCGATTCCCAGCTGATGAATCCAGCGATTCTGAAAGGAACCGTGAAAAGTGCAGATCCTGTTTCAGTCTTTAGACTGAAAAGGGTCCGCACTTTTCACCTCTCACACAAAGGCCCACTTCTCATGTCTGGCGCTAGTCCAACAAACCCAGGACTGACAGAGGCCCTGCACTTGCCACCCCAGAAAAATATCGCCTCTCCAAAGAAGAATTCTTATGCTAACGATTGGAAAGTGCTCCCATTCTTGAAACAGTGGTGAAAGGTTTGTGAAATAATACTGAAAACAATCCTATCTTCAAAGGCTCCAGTGCCAGGTATGGGAAATACCAAGTTACCTGGGCCTCAGTAGAGTTTTGTCTGCGAAAAGCATCATAGGCTGAAGGATGTAGGGACCAACCGTATCACTATTACGGTGAAAAACGCCATGGAAATGGCAAATGATTACCAACATACTGGTCATTTCAAAAGTTCAGGATGAAATCTGAAACAAGATCCACACTTTTACCATCTCCCGCAAATATGCACTTACCAACTCCGGGGACAATGGAATGAAACGCAGGGCTGACAGAAGCCCCGCACTTACACCCCACACAGAAACCTCCACTAGGAGGAGGGATTATGATGCTAATGCCTGAAACTTGCTTCCGTTCTGCAAATAGTGGTTACACCACAGTGGAGTAACACTTAAAAGAACACTTTCTTTTTAGTCTCCAGTACCAACTATTGGAAATGCCAAGTTTACTGGGCCTCAGCATACTTTTGTCTTGAATACTTTCGTATGCCTAAGGATGCAGAGACCAAACTTATGACAATTATGGTGAAGAGTGCTACTAAAAAATATCAAAGATTTCTCAACCTAGCGATTATTTCAAAAGTTGTGCCACACCCCTCTTGGAAAGATCGAGTCACTTTGGCCTCGCCTTCCATTGGTCTAGAGAAGGAATCGCCATTCCTCGCTGATGAAGCAAATTATTCTGAAAAGAACGGTGAAAAGTGCGGATTCTGTTTCAATCTTTAGAGTGAAACAGGATCCGCACTATTCACCTCTCACACAAAGGCACACTTCTCATGCCTGGCGTTAGTCCAATCCAACCCAGGACGGACAGAGGCCGTGCGCTTGCCACCTCAGAAAAATATCCCATCTGCAAAGAAGGATTCTTATGCTAAAGTGTGAAAAGTGCTCCCGTCCTTGAAAGCATGGTAAAAGGATGGCGAAATAATACTGAAATCAATGGTTTTTGCAAGGGCTATAGTACCAAGTATGAGAAATTCCAAGGCACCTGGGCCTCAGGAGAGTTTTCTGTGCGACAAGCATCCTAGGCTGAAGGAGGCAGAGACAAACCCTATCACGATTATTCTGAAAAATGCTATCAAAAATGGAAAATAATTATCAACCTCCTGGTTATTTCAAAAGTGTCAGGCTAAAAGTGGAAACAGGATCTGCACTTCTCATCTCTGGAGATAATGAAATCAAACCCAGGGCTGAAAGAGGCCCTGCACCTACAGCCCACACAGAAATCTCAACTACAAGGGAGGATTCTTATGCTAATGGCTGAAAATTGCTCCAGTTCTGACAATAATGGTTTAACGATGGTGCAATAATACTTAAAAGACTGACTTCCTCAAAGGCTCCAGTAGCAAGCATTGGAAAGGCCAAGGTACCTGGGCCTCAGCATAGTATTGTCTGCGAAACCACCTGAGGGTTAGGGATGCAGAGCCAAACCTTATCACCATTATGGTGAATAGTGCCATAAAAAATGGCAAATAATTCTCCAAAGACTGACTGGTTATTCCAAAAGGTCTGCCACACACCGCTGGAAAAATACAGTTACCAGGGCCTAGCCTTAGATTGGTCTAGAGAACCCGTCGCGATTCCCAGCTGATGAATCCAGCGATTCTGAAAGGAACCGTGAAAAGTGCAGATCCTGTTTCAGTCTTTAGACTGAAAAGGGTCCGCACTTTTCACCTCTCACACAAAGGCCCACTTCTCATGTCTGGCGCTAGTCCAAAAAACCCAGGACTGACAGAGGCCCTGCACTGGCCACCCCAGAAAAATATCGCCTCTCCAAAGAAGGATTCTTATGCTAACGATTGAAAAGTGCTCCCATTCTTGAAACAGTGGTGAAAGGATGGTGAAATAATACTGAAAACAATCCTATCTTCAAAGGCTCCAGTGCCAGGTATGGGAAATACCAAGTTACCTGGGCCTCAGTAGAGTTTTCTCTGCGAAAAGCATCATAGGCTGAAGGATGCAGAGACCAACCGTATCACTATTACGGTGAAAAACGCCATGGAAATGGCAAATGATTACCAACATACTGGTCATTTCAAAAGTGTCAGAATGAAATCTGAAACAAGATCCACACTTTTCCCATCTCACGCAAATATCCACTTACCAACTCTAGGGAAAATCGAATCAAACACAGGGCTGACCGAAGCCCCGCACTTACACCCCACACAGAAATCTCAACTACGAGGAGGGATTCTGATGCTAATGCGTGAAACTGGCTCCGCTTCTGAAAATCATGGTGACACCACAGTGGAATAACACTTAAAGAACACTTTCTTTATAGCCTCTAGTACCAACTATTGGTAATGCCAAGTTTACTGGGCCTCAGCATACTTTTGCCTGTGAAAACTATCCTACGCTTAAGGATGCAGAGACCAACCTTTTGACAATTATGGTGAAAAGTGCTACAAAAAAATACCAAAGAGTTCTCAACCTAGCGGTTATTTCAAAAGTTGTGCCACACCCCTCTTGGAAAGATCCAGTTACTGTGGCCTCGCCTTCGATTGGTCTAGAGAAGGAATCGCCATTCCTAGCCGATCAATCAAATGATTCTGAAAGGAACGGTGAAAAGTGCGGATCCTGTTTCAGTCTTTAGACTGAAACAGGATCCGCACTATTCACCTGTCACACAAAGGCGCACTTCTCATGTCTGGCGCTAGTCCAACAAACCCAGGGCCGACAGAGCTCCTGCACTTGCCACCCCAGAAAAATATCTCCTCTCCAAAGAAGAATTCTTATGCTAACGGTGGAGAAGTGCTCCTGTCCTTGAAACAGTGGTGAAAGGTTTGTGCAATAATATTGAAAACAATCCTATCTTCAAAGGCTCTGGTGCCAGGTATGGGAAATACCAAGTTACTTAGGCCTCAGTAGAGTGTTCTCTGCGAAAAGCATCATAGGCTTAAGGATGCAGAGACCAACCTTATCACTATTACGGGGAAAAACCCTATGGAAATGGCAAATAATTGCCAACATGCTGGTTATTTCAAAAGCGTCAGGATGAATTCTGAAACAGGATCCACACTTTTCCCATCTCCCGCAAATATGCACTTACCAACTCCGGGGACAATGGAATGAAACGCAGGGCTGACAGAAGCCCCGCACTTACACCCCACACAGAAACCTCCACTAGGAGGAGGGATTCTGATGCTAATGCCTGAAACTTGCTTCGGTTCTGCAAATAGTGGTTACACCACAGTGGAATAACACTTAAAAGAACACTTTCTTTATACTCTCCAGTACCAACTATTGGAAATGCCAAGTTTACTGGGCCTCAGCATACTTTTGTCTTGAATACTTTCGTATGCCTAAGGATGCAGAGACCAAACTCATGACAATTATGGTGAAGAGTGCTACTAAAAAATATCAAAGAGTTCTCAACCTAGCGATTATTTCAAAAGTTGTGCCACACCCCTCTTGGAAAGATCGAGTCACTTTGGCCTCGCCTTCCATTGGTCTAGAGAAGGAATCGCCATTCCTCGCTGATGAAGCAAATTATTCTGAAAAGAATGGTGAAAAGTGCGGATTCTGTTTCAATCTTTAGAGTGAAACAGGATCCGCACTATTCACCTCTCACACAAAGGCACACTTCTCATGCCTGGCGTTAGTCCAATCCAACCCAGGACGGACAGAGGCCGTGCGCTTGCCACCTCAGAAAAATATCCCATCTCCAAAGAAGGATTCTTATGCTAAAGTGTGAAAAGTGCTCCCGTCCTTGAAAGCATGGTAAAAGGATGGCGAAATAATACTGAAATCAATGGTTTTTGCAAGGGCTATAGTACCAAGTATGAGAAATTCCAAGGCACCTGGGCCTCAGGAGAGTTTTCTGTGCGACAAGCATCCTAGGCTGAAGGAGGCAGAGACAAACCCTATCACGATTATTGTGAAAAATGCTATCAAAAATGGAAAATAATTATCAACATCCTGGTTATTTCAAAAGTGTCAGGCTAAAAGTGGAAACAGGATCTGCACTTCTCATCTCTGGAGATAATCAAATCAAACCCAGGGCTGAAAGAGGCCCTGCACCTACAGCCCACACAGAAATCTCAACTACAAGGGAGGATTCTTCTGCTAATGGCTGAAAATTGCTCCAGTTCTGACAATAATGGTTTAACGATGGTGCAATAATACTTAAAAGACTGACTTCCTCAAAGGCTCCAGTAGCAAGCATTGGAAATGCCAAGGTACCTGGGCCTCAGCATAGTATTGTCTGCGAAACCACCTGAGGTTTAGGGATGCAGAGCCAAACCTTATCACCATTATGGTGAATAGTGCCATAAAAAATGGCAAATAATTCTCCAATGAGTGGTTATTCCAAAAGGTCTGCCACACACCGCTGGAAAAATACAGTTACCAGGGCCTAGCCTTAGATTGGTCTAGAGAACCCGTCGCGATTCCCAGCTGATGAATCCAGCGATTCTGAAAGGAACCGTGAAAAGTGCAGATCCTGTTTCAGTCTTTAGACTGAAAAGGGTCCGCACTTTTCACCTCTCACACAAAGGCCCACTTCTCATGTCTGGCGCTAGTCCAACAAACCCAGGACTGACAGAGGCCCTGCACTTGCCACCCCAGAAAAATATCGCCTCTCCAAAGAAGGATTCTTATGCTAACGATTGAAAAGTGCTCCCATTCTTGAAACAGTGGTGAAAGGTTTGTGAAATAATACTGAAAACAATCCTATCTTCAAAGGCTCCAGTGCCAGGTATGGGAAATACCAAGTTACCTGGGCCTCAGTAGAGTTTTCTCTGCGAAAAGCATCATAGGCTGAAGGATGCAGGGACCAACCGTATCAATATTACGGTGAAAAACGCCATGGAAATGGCAAATGATTACCAACATACTGGTCATTTCAAAAGTTCAGGATGAAATCTGAAACAAGATCCACACTTTTACCATCTCCCGCAAATATGCACTTACCAACTCCGGGGACAATGGAATGAAACGCAGGGCTGACAGAAGCCCCGCACTTACACCCCACACAGAAACCTCCACTAGGAGGAGGGATTCTGATGCTAATGCCTGAAACTTGCTTCGGTTCTGCAAATAGTGGTTACACCACAGTGGAATAACACTTAAAAGAACACTTTCTTTATAGTCTCCAGTACCAACTATTGGAAATGCCAAGTTTACTGGGCCTCAGCATACTTTTGTCTTGAATACTTTCGTATGCCTAAGGATGCAGAGAACAAACTCATGACAATTATGGTGAAGAGTGCTACTAAAAAATATCAAAGAGTTCTCAACCTAGCGATTATTTCAAAAGTTGTGCCACACCCCTCTTGGAAAGATCGAGTCACTTTGGCCTCGCCTTCCATTGGTCTAGAGAAGGAATCGCCATTCCTCGCTGATGAAGCAAATTATTCTGAAAAGAATGGTGAAAAGTGCGGATTCTGTTTCAATCTTTAGAGTGAAACAGGATCCGCACTATTCACCTCTCACACAAAGGCACACTTCTCATGCCTGGCGTTAGTCCAATCCAACCCAGGACGGACAGAGGCCGTGCGCTTGCCACCTCAGAAAAATATCCCATCTCCAAAGAAGGATTCTTATGCTAAAGTGTGAAAAGTGCTCCCGTCCTTGAAAGCATGGTAAAAGGATGGCGAAATAATACTGAAATCAATGGTTTTTGCAAGGGCTATAGTACCAAGTATGAGAAATTCCAAGGCACCTGGGCCTCAGGAGAGTTTTCTGTGCGACAAGCATCCTAGGCAGAAGGAGGCAGAGACAAACCCTATCACGATTATTGTGAAAAATGCTATCAAAAATGGAAAATAATTATCAACATCCTGGTTATTTCAAAAGTGTCAGGCTAAAAGTGGAAACAGGATCTGCACTTCTCACCTCTGGAGATAATCAAATCAAACCCAGGGCTGAAAGAGGCCCTGCACCTACAGCCCACACAGAAATCTCAACTACAAGGGAGGATTCTTATGCTAATGGCTGAAAATTGCTCCAGTTCTGACAATAATGGTTTAACGATGGTGCAATAATACTTAAAAGACTGACTTCCTCAAAGGCTCCAGTAGCAAGCATTGGAAATGCCAAGGTACCTGGGCCTCAGCATAGTATTGTCTGCGAAACCACCTGAGGTTTAGGGATGCAGAGCCAAACCTTATCACCATTATGGTGAATGGTGCCATAAAAAATGGCAAATAATTCTCCAACGAGTGGTTATTCCAAAAGGTCTGCCACACACCGCTGGAAAAATACAGTTACCAGGGCCTAGCCTTAGATTGGTCTAGAGAACCCGTCGCGATTCCCAGCTGATGAATCCAGCGATTCTGAAAGGAACCGTGAAAAGTGCAGATCCTGTTTCAGTCTTTAGACTGAAAAGGGTCCGCACTTTTCACCTCTCACACAAAGGCCCACTTCTCATGTCTGGCGCTAGTCCAACAAACCCAGGACTGACAGAGGCCCTGCACTTGCCACCCCAGAAAAATATCGCCTCTCCAAAGAAGGATTCTTATGCTAACGATTGAAAAGTGCTCCCATTCTTGAAACAGTGGTGAAAGGATGGTGAAATAATACTGAAAACAATCCTATCTTCAAAGGCTCCAGTGCCAGGTATGGGAAATACCAAGTTACCTGGGCCTCAGTAGAGTTTTCTCTGCGAAAAGCATCATAGGCTGAAGGATGCAGAGACCAACCGTATCACTATTACGGTGAAAAACGCCATGGAAATGGCAAATGATTACCAACACACTGGTCATTTCAAAAGTGTCAGCATGAAATCTGAAACAAGATCCACACTTTTCCCATCTCACGCAAATATCCACTTACCAACTCTGGGGACAATCGAATCAAACACAGGGCTGACCGAAGCCCCGCACTTACACCCCACACAGAAATCTCAACTACGAGGAGGGATTCTGATGCTAATGCGTGAAACTGGCTCCGCTTCTGAAAATCATGGTGACACCACAGTGGAATAACACTTAAAGAACACTTTCTTTATAGCCTCTAGTACCAACTATTGGTAATGCCAAGTTTACTGGGCCTCAGCATACTTTTGCCTGTGAAAACTATCGTACGCTTAAGGATGCAGAGACCAACCTTTTGACAATTATGGTGAAAAGTGCTACAAAAAAATACCAAAGACTTCTCAACCTAGCGGTTATTTCAAAAGTTGTGCCACACCCCTCTTGGAAAGATCCAGTTACTTTGGCCTCGCCTTCGATTGGTCTAGAGAAGGAATCGCCATTCCTAGCCGATCAATCAAATGATTCTGAAAGGAACGGTGAAAAGTGCGGATCCTGTTTCAGTCTTTAGACTGAAACAGGATCCGCACTATTCACCTGTCACACAAAGGCGCACTTCTCATGTCTGGCGCTAGTCCAACAAACCCAGGGCCGACAGAGCTCCTGCACTTGCCACCCCAGAAAAATATCTCCTCTCCAAAGAAGAATTCTTATGCTAACGGTTGAGAAGTGCTCCTGTCCTTCAAACAGTGGTGAAAGGTTTGTGAAATAATATTGAAAACAATCCTGTCTTCAAAGGCTCTGGTGCCAGGTATCGGAAATACCAAGTTACTTAGGCCTCAGTAGAGTGTTCTCTGCGAAAAGCATCATAGGCTTAAGGATGCAGAGACCAACCTTATCACTATTACGGGGAAAAACCCTATGGAAATGGCAAATAATTGCCAACATGCTGGTTATTTCAAAAGCGTCAGGATGAATTCTGAAACAGGATCCACACTTTTCCCATCTCCCGCAAATATGCACTTACCAACTCCGGGGACAATGGAATGAAACGCAGGGCTGACAGAAGCCCCGCACTTACACCCCACACAGAAACCTCCACTAGGAGGAGGGATTCTGATGCTAATGCCTGAAACTTGCTTCGGTTCTGCAAATAGTGGTTACACCACAGTGGAATAACACTTAAAAGAACACTTTCTTTATAGTCTCCAGTACCAACTACTGCAAATGCCAAGTTTACTGGGCCTCAGCATACTTTTGTCTTGAATACTTTCGTATGCCTAAGGATGCAGAGACCAAACTCATGACAATTATGGTGAAGAGTGCTACTAAAAAATATCAAAGAGTTCTCAACCTAGCGATTATTTCAAAAGTTGTGCCACACCCCTCTTGGAAAGATCGAGTCACTTTGGCCTCGCCTTCCATTGGTCTAGAGAAGGAATCGCCATTCCTCGCTGATGAAGCAAATTATTCTGAAAAGAATGGTGAAAAGTGCGGATTCTGTTTCAATCTTTAGAGTGAAACAGGATCCGCACTATTCACCTCTCACACAAAGGCACACTTCTCATGCCTGGCGTTAGTCCAATCCAACCCAGGACGGACAGAGGCCGTGCGCTTGCCACCTCAGAAAAATATCCCATCTGCAAAGAAGGATTCTTATGCTAAAGTGTGAAAAGTGCTCCCGTCCTTGAAAGCATGGTAAAAGGATGGCGAAATAATACTGAAATCAATGGTTTTTGCAAGGGCTATAGTACCAAGTATGAGAAATTCCAAGGCACCTGGGCCTCAGGAGAGTTTTCTGTGCGACAAGCATCCTAGGCAGAAGGAGGCAGAGACAAACCCTATCACGATTATTGTGAAAAATGCTATCAAAAATGGAAAATAATTATCAACATCCTGGTTATTTCAAAAGTGTCAGGCTAAAAGTGGAAACAGGATCTGCACTTCTCATCTCTGGAGATAATCAAATCAAACCCAGGGCTGAAAGAGGCCCTGCACCTACAGCCCACACAGAAATCTCAACTACAAGGGAGGATTCTTATGCTAATGGCTGAAAATTGCTCCAGTTCTGACAATAATGGTTTAACGATGGTGCAATAATACTTAAAAGACTGACTTCCTCAAAGGCTCCAGTAGCAAGCATTGGAAAGGCCAAGGTACCTGGGCCTCAGCATAGTATTGTCTGCGAAACCACCTGAGGGTTAGGGATGCAGAGCCAAACCTTATCACCATTATGGTGAATAGTGCCATAAAAAATGGCAAATAATTCTCCAAAGACTGACTGGTTATTCCAAAAGGTCTGCCACACACCGCTGGAAAAATACAGTTACCAGGGCCTAGCCTTAGATTGGTCTAGAGAACCCGTCGCGATTCCCAGCTGATGAATCCAGCGATTCTGAAAGGAACCGTGAAAAGTGCAGATCCTGTTTCAGTCTTTAGACTGAAAAGGGTCCGCACTTTTCACCTCTCACACAAAGGCCCACTTCTCATGTCTGGCGCTAGTCCAACAAACCCAGGACTGACAGAGGCCCTGCACTGGCCACCCCAGAAAAATATCGCCTCTCCAAAGAAGGATTCTTATGCTAACGATTGAAAAGTGCTCCCATTCTTGAAACAGTGGTGAAAGGATGGTGAAATAATACTGAAAACAATCCTATCTTCAAAGGCTCCAGTGCCAGGTATGGGAAATACCAAGTTACCTGGGCCTCAGTAGAGTTTTCTCTGCGAAAAGCATCATAGGCTGAAGGATGCAGAGACCAACCGTATCACTATTACGGTGAAAAACGCCATGGAAATGGCAAATGATTACCAACACACTGGTCATTTCAAAAGTGTCAGCATGAAATCTGAAACAAGATCCACACTTTTCCCATCTCACGCAAATATCCACTTACCAACTCTGGGGACAATCGAATCAAACACAGGGCTGACCGAAGCCCCGCACTTACACCCCACACAGAAATCTCAACTACGAGGAGGGATTCTGATGCTAATGCGTGAAACTGGCTCCGCTTCTGAAAATCATGGTGACACCACAGTGGAATAACACTTAAAGAACACTTTCTTTATAGCCTCTAGTACCAACTATTGGTAATGCCAAGTTTACTGGGCCTCAGCATACTTTTGCCTGTGAAAACTATCGTACGCTTAAGGATGCAGAGACCAACCTTTTGACAATTATGGTGAAAAGTGCTACAAAAAAATACCAAAGACTTCTCAACCTAGCGGTTATTTCAAAAGTTGTGCCACACCCCTCTTGGAAAGATCCAGTTACTTTGGCCTCGCCTTCGATTGGTCTAGAGAAGGAATCGCCATTCCTAGCCGATCAATCAAATGATTCTGAAAGGAACGGTGAAAAGTGCGGATCCTGTTTCAGTCTTTAGACTGAAACGGGATCCGCACTATTCACCTGTCACACAAAGGCGCACTTCTCATGTCTGGCGCTAGTCCAACAAACCCAGGGCCGACAGAGCTCCTGCACTTGCCACCCCAGAAAAATATCTCCTCTCCAAAGAAGAATTCTTATGCTAACGGTTGAGAAGTGCTCCTGTCCTTGAAACAGTGGTGAAAGGTTTGTGAAATAATATTGAAAACAATCCTATCTTCAAAGGCTCTGGTGCCAGGTATCGGAAATACCAAGTTACTTAGGCCTCAGTAGAGTGTTCTCTGCGAAAAGCATCATAGGCTTAAGGATGCAGAGACCAACCTTATCACTATTACGGGGAAAAACCCTATGGAAATGGCAAATAATTGCCAACATGCTGGTTATTTCAAAAGCGTCAGGATGAATTCTGAAACAGGATCCACACTTTTCCCATCTCCCGCAAATATGCACTTACCAACTCCGGGGACAATGGAATGAAACGCAGGGCTGACAGAAGCCCCGCACTTACACCCCACACAGAAACCTCCACTAGGAGGAGGGATTCTGATGCTAATGCCTGAAACTTGCTTCGGTTCTGCAAATAGTGGTTACACCACAGTGGAATAACACTTAAAAGAACACTTTCTTTATAGTCTCCAGTACCAACTACTGCAAATGCCAAGTTTACTGGGCCTCAGCATACTTTTGTCTTGAATACTTTCGTATGCCTAAGGATGCAGAGACCAAACTCATGACAATTATGGTGAAGAGTGCTACTAAAAAATATCAAAGAGTTCTCAACCTAGCGATTATTTCAAAAGTTGTGCCACACCCCTCTTGGAAAGATCGAGTCACTTTGGCCTCGCCTTCCATTGGTCTAGAGAAGGAATCGCCATTCCTCGCTGATGAAGCAAATTATTCTGAAAAGAATGGTGAAAAGTGCGGATTCTGTTTCAATCTTTAGAGTGAAACAGGATCCGCACTATTCACCTCTCACACAAAGGCACACTTCTCATGCCTGGCGTTAGTCCAATCCAACCCAGGACGGACAGAGGCCGTGCGCTTGCCACCTCAGAAAAATATCCCATCTGCAAAGAAGGATTCTTACGCTAAAGTGTGAAAAGTGCTCCCGTCCTTGAAAGCATGGTAAAAGGATGGCGAAATAATACTGAAATCAATGGTTTTTGCAAGGGCTATAGTACCAAGTATGAGAAATTCCAAGGCACCTGGACCTCAGGAGAGTTTTCTGTGCGACAAGCATCCTAGGCTGAAGGAGGCAGAGACAAACCCTATCACGATTATTGTGAAAAATGCTATCAAAAATGGAAAATAATTATCAACATCCTGGTTATTTCAAAAGTGTCAGGCTAAAAGTGGAAACAGGATCTGCACTTCTCACCTCTGGAGATAATCAAATCAAACCCAGGGCTGAAAGAGGCCCTGCACCTACAGCCCACACAGAAATCTCAACTACAAGGGAGGATTCTTATGCTAATGGCTGAAAATTGCTCCAGTTCTGACAATAATGGTTTAACGATGGTGCAATAATACTTAAAAGAGTGACTTCCTCAAAGGCTCCAGTAGCAAGCATTGGAAATGCCAAGGTACCTGGGCCTCAGCATAGTATTGTCTGCGAAACCACCTGAGGTTTAGGGATGCAGAGCCAAACCTTATCACCATTATGGTGAATGGTGCCATAAAAAATGGCAAATAATTCTCCAACGAGTGGTTATTCCAAAAGGTCTGCCACACACCGCTGGAAAAATACAGTTACCAGGGCCTAGCCTTAGATTGGTCTAGAGAACCCGTCGCGATTCCCAGCTGATGAATCCAGCGATTCTGAAAGGAACCGTGAAAAGTGTAGATCCTGTTTCAGTCTTTAGACTGAAAAGGGTCCGCACTTTTCACCTCTCACACAAAGGCCCACTTCTCATGTCTGGCGCTAGTCCAACAAACCCAGGACTGACAGAGGCCCTGCACTTGCCACCCCAGAAAAATATCGCCTCTCCAAAGAAGGATTCTTATGCTAACGATTGAAAAGTGCTCCCATTCTTGAAACAGTGGTGAAAGGATGGTGAAATATTACTGAAAACAATCCTATCTTCAAAGGCTCCAGTGCCAGGTATGGGAAATACCAAGTTACCTGGGCCTCAGTAGAGTTTTCTCTGCGAAAAGCATCATAGGCTGAAGGATGCAGAGACCAACCGTATCACTATTACGGTGAAAAACGCCATGGAAATGGCAAATGATTACCAACACACTGGTCATTTCAAAAGTGTCAGCATGAAATCTGAAACAAGATCCACACTTTTCCCATCTCACGCAAATATGCACTTACCAACTCTGGGGACAATCGAATCAAACACAGGGCTGACCGAAGCCCCGCACTTACACCCCACACAGAAATCTCAACTACGAGGAGGGATTCTGATGCTAATGCGTGAAACTGGCTCCGCTTCTGAAAATCATGGTGACACCACAGTGGAATAACACTTAAAGAACACTTTCTTTATAGCCTCTAGTACCAACTATTGGTAATGCCAAGTTTACTGGGCCTCAGCATACTTTTGCCTGTGAAAACTATCGTACGCTTAAGGATGCAGAGACCAACCTTTTGACAATTATGGTGAAAAGTGCTACAAAAAAATACCAAAGACTTCTCAACCTAGCGGTTATTTCAAAAGTTGTGCCACACCCCTCTTGGAAAGATCCAGTTACTTTGGCCTCGCCTTCGATTGGTCTAGAGAAGGAATCGCCATTCCTAGCCGATCAATCAAATGATTCTGAAAGGAACGGTGAAAAGTGCGGATCCTGTTTCAGTCTTTAGACTGAAACAGGATCCGCACTATTCACCTGTCACACAAAGGCGCACTTCTCATGTCTGGCGCTAGTCCAACAAACCCAGGGCCGACAGAGCTCCTGCACTTGCCACCCCAGAAAAATATCTCCTCTCCAAGAAGAATTCTTATGCTAACGGTGGAGAAGTGCTCCTGTCCTTGAAACAGTGGTGAAAGGTTTGTGAAATAATATTGAAAACAATCCTATCTTCAAAGGCTCTGGTGCCAGGTATGGGAAATACCAAGTTACTTAGGCCTCAGTAGAGTGTTCTCTGCGAAAAGCATCATAGGCTTAAGGATGCAGAGACCAACCTTATCACTATTACGGGGAAAAACGCTATGGAAATGGCAAATAATTGCCAACATGCTGGTTATTTCAAAAGCGTCAGGATGAATTCTGAAACAGGATCCACACTTTTCCCATCTCCCGCAAATATGCACTTACCAACTCCGGGGACAATGGAATGAAACGCAGGGCTGACAGAAGCCCCGCACTTACACCCCACACAGAAACCTCCACTAGGAGGAGGGATTCTGATGCTAATGCCTGAAACTTGCTTCGGTTCTGCAAATAGTGGTTACACCACAGTGGAATAACACTTAAAAGAACACTTTCTTTATAGTCTCCAGTACCAACTATTGGAAATGCCAAGTTTACTGGGCCTCAGCATACTTTTGTCTTGAATACTTTCGTATGCCTAAGGATGCAGAGAACAAACTCATGACAATTATGGTGAAGAGTGCTACTAAAAAATATCAAAGAGTTCTCAACCTAGCGATTATTTCAAAAGTTGTGCCACACCCCTCTTGGAAAGATCGAGTCACTTTGGCCTCGCCTTCCATTGGTCTAGAGAAGGAATCGCCATTCCTCGCTGATGAAGCAAATTATTCTGAAAAGAATGGTGAAAAGTGCGGATTCTGTTTCAATCTTTAGAGTGAAACAGGATCCGCACTATTCACCTCTCACACAAAGGCACACTTCTCATGCCTGGCGTTAGTCCAATCCAACCCAGGACGGACAGAGGCCGTGCGCTTGCCACCTCAGAAAAATATCCCATCTCCAAAGAAGGATTCTTATGCTAAAGTGTGAAAAGTGCTCCCGTCCTTGAAAGCATGGTAAAAGGATGGCGAAATAATACTGAAATCAATGGTTTTTGCAAGGGCTATAGTACCAAGTATGAGAAATTCCAAGGCACCTGGGCCTCAGGAGAGTTTTCTGTGCGACAAGCATCCTAGGCAGAAGGAGGCAGAGACAAACCCTATCACGATTATTGTGAAAAATGCTATCAAAAATGGAAAATAATTATCAACATCCTGGTTATTTCAAAAGTGTCAGGCTAAAAGTGGAAACAGGATCTGCACTTCTCACCTCTGGAGATAATCAAATCAAACCCAGGGCTGAAAGAGGCCCTGCACCTACAGCCCACACAGAAATCTCAACTACAAGGGAGGATTCTTATGCTAATGGCTGAAAATTGCTCCAGTTCTGACAATAATGGTTTAACGATGGTGCAATAATACTTAAAAGACTGACTTCCTCAAAGGCTCCAGTAGCAAGCATTGGAAATGCCAAGGTACCTGGGCCTCAGCATAGTATTGTCTGCGAAACCACCTGAGGTTTAGGGATGCAGAGCCAAACCTTATCACCATTATGGTGAATGGTGCCATAAAAAATGGCAAATAATTCTCCAACGAGTGGTTATTCCAAAAGGTCTGCCACACACCGCTGGAAAAATACAGTTACCAGGGCCTAGCCTTAGATTGGTCTAGAGAACCCGTCGCGATTCCCAGCTGATGAATCCAGCGATTCTGAAAGGAACCGTGAAAAGTGCAGATCCTGTTTCAGTCTTTAGACTGAAAAGGGTCCGCACTTTTCACCTCTCACACAAAGGCCCACTTCTCATGTCTGGCGCTAGTCCAACAAACCCAGGACTGACAGAGGCCCTGCACTTGCCACCCCAGAAAAATATCGCCTCTCCAAAGAAGGATTCTTATGCTAACGATTGAAAAGTGCTCCCATTCTTGAAACAGTGGTGAAAGGATGGTGAAATAATACTGAAAACAATCCTATCTTCAAAGGCTCCAGTGCCAGGTATGGGAAATACCAAGTTACCTGGGCCTCAGTAGAGTTTTCTCTGCGAAAAGCATCATAGGCTGAAGGATGCAGAGACCAACCGTATCACTATTACGGTGAAAAACGCCATGGAAATGGCAAATGATTACCAACACACTGGTCATTTCAAAAGTGTCAGGATGAAATCTGAAACAAGATCCACACTTTTCCCATCTCACGCAAATATCCACTTACCAACTCTGGGGACAATCGAATCAAACACAGGGCTGACCGAAGCCCCGCACTTACACCCCACACAGAAATCTCAACTACGAGGAGGGATTCTGATGCTAATGCGTGAAACTGGCTCCGCTTCTGAAAATCATGGTGACACCACAGTGGAATAACACTTAAAGAACACTTTCTTTATAGCCTCTAGTACCAACTATTGGTAATGCCAAGTTTACTGGGCCTCAGCATACTTTTGCCTGTGAAAACTATCGTACGCTTAAGGATGCAGAGACCAACCTTTTGACAATTATGGTGAAAAGTGCTACAAAAAAATACCAAAGACTTCTCAACCTAGCGGTTATTTCAAAAGTTGTGCCACACCCCTCTTGGAAAGATCCAGTTACTTTGGCCTCGCCTTCGATTGGTCTAGAGAAGGAATCGCCATTCCTAGCCGATCAATCAAATGATTCTGAAAGGAACGGTGAAAAGTGCGGATCCTGTTTCAGTCTTTAGACTGAAACAGGATCCGCACTATTCACCTGTCACACAAAGGCGCACTTCTCATGTCTGGCGCTAGTCCAACAAACCCAGGGCCGACAGAGCTCCTGCACTTGCCACCCCAGAAAAATATCTCCTCTCCAAGAAGAATTCTTATGCTAACGGTGGAGAAGTGCTCCTGTCCTTGAAACAGTGGTGAAAGGTTTGTGAAATAATATTGAAAACAATCCTGTCTTCAAAGGCTCTGGTGCCAGGTATGGGAAATACCAAGTTACTTAGGCCTCAGTAGAGTGTTCTCTGCGAAAAGCATCATAGGCTTAAGGATGCAGAGACCAACCTTATCACTATTACGGGGAAAAACGCTATGGAAATGGCAAATAATTGCCAACATGCTGGTTATTTCAAAAGCGTCAGGATGAATTCTGAAACAGGATCCACACTTTTCCCATCTCCCGCAAATATGCACTTACCAACTCCGGGGACAATGGAATGAAACGCAGGGCTGACAGAAGCCCCGCACTTACACCCCACACAGAAACCTCCACTAGGAGGAGGGATTCTGATGCTAATGCCTGAAACTTGCTTCGGTTCTGCAAATAGTGGTTACACCACAGTGGAATAACACTTAAAAGAACACTTTCTTTATAGTCTCCAGTACCAACTATTGGAAATGCCAAGTTTACTGGGCCTCAGCATACTTTTGTCTTGAATACTTTCGTATGCCTAAGGATGCAGAGACCAAACTCATGACAATTATGGTGAAGAGTGCTACTAAAAAATATCAAAGAGTTCTCAACCTAGCGATTATTTCAAAAGTTGTGCCACACCCCTCTTGGAAAGATCGAGTCACTTTGGCCTCGCCTTCCATTGGTCTAGAGAAGGAATCGCCATTCCTCGCTGATGAAGCAAATTATTCTGAAAAGAATGGTGAAAAGTGCGGATTCTGTTTCAATCTTTAGAGTGAAACAGGATCCGCACTATTCACCTCTCACACAAAGGCACACTTCTCATGCCTGGCGTTAGTCCAATCCAACCCAGGACGGACAGAGGCCGTGCGCTTGCCACCTCAGAAAAATATCCCATCTCCAAAGAAGGATTCTTATGCTAAAGTGTGAAAAGTGCTCCCGTCCTTGAAAGCATGGTAAAAGGATGGCGAAATAATACTGAAATCAATGGTTTTTGCAAGGGCTATAGTACCAAGTATGAGAAATTCCAAGGCACCTGGGCCTCAGGAGAGTTTTCTGTGCGACAAGCATCCTAGGCAGAAGGAGGCAGAGACAAACCCTATCACGATTATTGTGAAAAATGCTATCAAAAATGGAAAATAATTATCAACATCCTGGTTATTTCAAAAGTGTCAGGCTAAAAGTGGAAACAGGATCTGCACTTCTCATCTCTGGAGATAATCAAATCAAACCCAGGGCTGAAAGAGGCCCTGCACCTACAGCCCACACAGAAATCTCAACTACAAGGGAGGATTCTTATGCTAATGGCTGAAAATTGCTCCAGTTCTGACAATAATGGTTTAACGATGGTGCAATAATACTTAAAAGACTGACTTCCTCAAAGGCTCCAGTAGCAAGCATTGGAAAGGCCAAGGTACCTGGGCCTCAGCATAGTATTGTCTGCGAAACCACCTGAGGGTTAGGGATGCAGAGCCAAACCTTATCACCATTATGGTGAATAGTGCCATAAAAAATGGCAAATAATTCTCCAAAGACTGACTGGTTATTCCAAAAGGTCTGCCACACACCGCTGGAAAAATACAGTTACCAGGGCCTAGCCTTAGATTGGTCTAGAGAACCCGTCGCGATTCCCAGCTGATGAATCCAGCGATTCTGAAAGGAACCGTGAAAAGTGCAGATCCTGTTTCAGTCTTTAGACTGAAAAGGGTCCGCACTTTTCACCTCTCACACAAAGGCCCACTTCTCATGTCTGGCGCTAGTCCAAAAAACCCAGGACTGACAGAGGCCCTGCACTGGCCACCCCAGAAAAATATCGCCTCTCCAAAGAAGGATTCTTATGCTAACGATTGAAAAGTGCTCCCATTCTTGAAACAGTGGTGAAAGGATGGTGAAATAATACTGAAAACAATCCTATCTTCAAAGGCTCCAGTGCCAGGTATGGGAAATACCAAGTTACCTGGGCCTCAGTAGAGTTTTCTCTGCGAAAAGCATCATAGGCTGAAGGATGCAGAGACCAACCGTATCACTATTACGGTGAAAAACGCCATGGAAATGGCAAATGATTACCAACATACTGGTCATTTCAAAAGTGTCAGGATGAAATCTGAAACAAGATCCACACTTTTCCCATCTCACGCAAATATGCACTTACCAACTCTGGGGACAATCGAATCAAACACAGGGCTGACCGAAGCCCCGCACTTACACCCCACACAGAAATCTCAACTACGAGGAGGGATTCTGATGCTAATGCGTGAAACTGGCTCCGCTTCTGAAAATCATGGTGACACCACAGTGGAATAACACTTAAAGAACACTATCTTTATAGCCTCTAGTACCAACTATTGGTAATGCCAAGTTTACTGGGCCTCAGCATACTTTTGCCTGTGAAAACTATCCTACGCTTAAGGATGCAGAGACCAACCTTTTGACAATTATGGTGAAAAGTGCTACAAAAAAATACCAAAGAGTTCTCAACCTAGCGGTTATTTCAAAAGTTGTGCCACACCCCTCTTGGAAAGATCCAGTTACTGTGGCCTCGCCTTCGATTGGTCTAGAGAAGGAATCGCCATTCCTAGCCGATCAATCAAATGATTCTGAAAGGAACGGTGAAAAGTGCGGATCCTGTTTCAGTCTTTAGACTGAAACAGGATCCGCACTATTCACCTGTCACACAAAGGCGCACTTCTCTTGTCTGGCGCTAGTCCAACAAACCCAGGGCCGACAGAGCTCCTGCACTTGCCACCCCAGAAAAATATCTCCTCTCCAAAGAAGAATTCTTATGCTAACGGTGGAGAAGTGCTCCTGTCCTTGAAACAGTGGTGAAAGGTTTGTGCAATAATATTGAAAACAATCCTATCTTCAAAGGCTCTGGTGCCAGGTATGGGAAATACCAAGTTACTTAGGCCTCAGTAGAGTTTTCTCTGCGAAAAGCATCATAGGCTTAAGGATGCAGAGACCAACCTTATCACTATTACGGGGAAAAACGCTATGGAAATGGCAAATAATTGCCAACATGCTGGTTATTTCAAAAGCGTCAGGATGAATTCTGAAACAGGATCCACACTTTTCCCATCTCCCGCAAATATGCACTTACCAACTCCGGGGACAATGGAATGAAACGCAGGGCTGACAGAAGCCCCGCACTTACACCCCACACAGAAACCTCCACTAGGAGGAGGGATTCTGATGCTAATGCCTGAAACTTGCTTCGGTTCTGCAAATAGTGGTTACACCACAGTGGAATAACACTTAAAAGAACACGTTCTTTATAGTCTCCAGTACCAACTATTGGAAATGCCAAGTTTACTGGGCCTCAGCATACATTTGTCTTGAATACTTTCGTATGCCTAAGGATGCAGAGACCAAACTCATGACAATTATGGTGAAGAGTGCTACTAAAAAATATCAAAGAGTTCTCAACCTAGCGATTATTTCAAAAGTTGTGCCACACCCCTCTTGGAAAGATCGAGTCACTTTGGCCTCGCCTTCCATTGGTCTAGAGAAGGAATCGCCATTCCTCGCTGATGAAGCAAATTATTCTGAAAAGAATGGTGAAAAGTGCGGATTCTGTTTCAATCTTTAGAGTGAAACAGGATCCGCACTATTCACCTCTCACACAAAGGCACACTTCTCATGCCTGGCGTTAGTCCAATCCAACCCAGGACGGACAGAGGCCGTGCGCTTGCCACCTCAGAAAAATATCCCATCTGCAAAGAAGGATTCTTATGCTAAAGTGTGAAAAGTGCTCCCGTCCTTGAAAGCATGGTAAAAGGATGGCGAAATAATACTGAAATCAATGGTTTTTGCAAGGGCTATAGTACCAAGTATGAGAAATTCCAAGGCACCTGGGCCTCAGGAGAGTTTTCTGTGCGACAAGCATCCTAGGCTGAAGGAGGCAGAGACAAACCCTATCACGATTATTGTGAAAAATGCTATCAAAAATGGAAAATAATTATCAACATCCTGGTTATTTCAAAAGTGTCAGGCTAAAAGTGGAAACAGGATCTGCACTTCTCATCTCTGGAGATAATCAAATCAAACCCAGGGCTGAAAGAGGCCCTGCACCTACAGCCCACACAGAAATCTCAACTACAAGGGAGGAGTCTTATGCTAATGGCTGAAAATTGCTCCAGTTCTGACAATAATGGTTTAACGATGGTGCAATAATACTTAAAAGACTGACTTCCTCAAAGGCTCCAGTAGCAAGCATTGGAAAGGCCAAGGTACCTGGGCCTCAGCATAGTATTGTCTGCGAAACCACCTGAGGGTTAGGGATGCAGAGCCAAACCTTATCACCATTATGGTGAATAGTGCCATAAAAAATGGCAAATAATTCTCCAAAGACTGAGTGGTTATTCCAAAAGGTCTGCCACACACCGCTGGAAAAATACAGTTACCAGGGCCTAGCCTTGGATTGGTCTAGAGAACCCGTCGCGATTCCCAGCTGATGAATCCAGCGATTCTGAAAGGAACCGTGAAAAGTGCAGATCCTGTTTCAGTCTTTAGACTGAAAAGGGTCCGCACTTTTCACCTCTCACACAAAGGCCCACTTCTCATGTCTGGCGCTAGTCCAAAAAACCCAGGACTGACAGACGCCCTGCACTTGCCACCCCAGAAAAATATCGCCTCTCCAAAGAAGGATTCTTATGCTAACGATTGAAAAGTGCTCCCATTCTTGAAACAGTGGTGAAAGGATGGTGAAATAATACTGAAAACAATCCTATCTTCAAAGGCTCCAGTGCCAGGTATGGGAAATACCAAGTTACCTGGGCCTCAGTAGAGTTTTCTCTGCGAAAAGCATCATAGGCTGAAGGATGCAGAGACCAACCGTATCACTATTACGGTGAAAAACGCCATGGAAATGGCAAATGATTACCAACATACTGGTCATTTCAAAAGTGTCAGGATGAAATCTGAAACAAGATCCCCACTTTTCCCATCTCACGCAAATATGCACTTACCAACTCTGGGGACAATCGAATCAAACACAGGGCTGACCGAAGCCCCGCACTTACACCCCACACAGAAATCTCAACTACGAGGAGGGATTCTGATGCTAATGCGTGAAACTGGCTCCGGTTCTGAAAATCATGGTGACACCACAGTGGAATAACACTTAAAGAACACTATCTTTATAGCCTCTAGTACCAACTATTGGTAATGCCAAGTTTACTGGGCCTCAGCATACTTTTGCCTGTGAAAACTATCCTACGCTTAAGGATGCAGAGACCAAACTTTTGACAATTATGGAGAAAAGTGCTACAAAAAAATACCAAAGAGTTCTCAACCTAGCGGTTATTTCAAAAGTTGTGCCACACCCCTCTTGGAAAGATCCAGTTACTGTGGCCTCGCCTTCGATTGGTCTAGAGAAGGAATCGCCATTCCTAGCCGATCAATCAAATGATTCTGAAAGGAACGGTGAAAAGTGCGGATCCTGTTTCAGTCTTTAGACTGAAACAGGATCCGCACTATTCACCTGTCACACAAAGGCGCACTTCTCTTGTCTGGCGCTAGTCCAACAAACCCAGGGCCGACAGAGCTCCTGCACTTGCCACCCCAGAAAAATATCTCCTCTCCAAAGAAGAATTCTTATGCTAACGGTGGAGAAGTGCTCCTGTCCTTGAAACAGTGGTGAAAGGTTTGTGCAATAATATTGAAAACAATCCTATCTTCAAAGGCTCTGGTGCCAGGTATGGGAAATACCAAGTTACTTAGGCCTCAGTAGAGTTTTCTCTGCGAAAAGCATCATAGGCTTAAGGATGCAGAGACCAACCTTATCACTATTACGGGGAAAAACGCTATGGAAATGGCAAATAATTGCCAACATGCTGGTTATTTCAAAAGCGTCAGGATGAATTCTGAAACAGGATCCACACTTTTCCCATCTCCCGCAAATATGCACTTACCAACTCCGGGGACAATGGAATGAAACGCAGGGCTGACAGAAGCCCCGCACTTACACCCCACACAGAAACCTCCACTAGGAGGAGGGATTCTGATGCTAATGCCTGAAACTTGCTTCGGTTCTGCAAATAGTGGTTACACCACAGTGGAATAACACTTAAAAGAACACGTTCTTTATAGTCTCCAGTACCAACTATTGGAAATGCCAAGTTTACTGGGCCTCAGCATACTTTTGTCTTGAATACTTTCGTATGCCTAAGGATGCAGAGACCAAACTCATGACAATTATGGTGAAGAGTGCTACTAAAAAATATCAAAGAGTTCTCAACCTAGCGATTATTTCAAAAGTTGTGCCACACCCCTCTTGGAAAGATCGAGTCACTTTGGCCTCGCCTTCCATTGGTCTAGAGAAGGAATCGCCATTCCTCGCTGATGAAGCAAATTATTCTGAAAAGAATGGTGAAAAGTGCGGATTCTGTTTCAATCTTTAGAGTGAAACAGGATCCGCACTATTCACCTCTCACACAAAGGCACACTTCTCATGCCTGGCGTTAGTCCAATCCAACCCAGGACGGACAGAGGCCGTGCGCTTGCCACCTCAGAAAAATATCCCATCTCCAAAGAAGGATTCTTATGCTAAAGTGTGAAAAGTGCTCCCGTCCTTGAAAGCATGGTAAAAGGATGGCGAAATAATACTGAAATCAATGGTTTTTGCAAGGGCTATAGTACCAAGTATGAGAAATTCCAAGGCACCTGGGCCTCAGGAGAGTTTTCTGTGCGACAAGCATCCTAGGCTGAAGGAGGCAGAGACAAACCCTATCACGATTATTGTGAAAAATGCTATCAAAAATGGAAAATAATTATCAACATCCTGGTTATTTCAAAAGTGTCAGGCTAAAAGTGGAAACAGGATCTGCACTTCTCATCTCTGGAGATAATCAAATCAAACCCAGGGCTGAAAGAGGCCCTGCACCTACAGCCCACACAGAAATCTCAACTACAAGGGAGGATTCTTATGCTAATGGCTGAAAATTGCTCCAGTTCTGACAATAATGGTTTAACGATGGTGCAATAATACTTAAAAGACTGACTTCCTCAAAGGCTCCAGTAGCAAGCATTGGAAAGGCCAAGGTACCTGGGCCTCAGCATAGTATTGTCTGCGAAACCACCTGAGGGTTAGGGATGCAGAGCCAAACCTTATCACCATTATGGTGAATAGTGCCATAAAAAATGGCAAATAATTCTCCAAAGACTGAGTGGTTATTCCAAAAGGTCTGCCACACACCGCTGGAAAAATACAGTTACCAGGGCCTAGCCTTAGATTGGTCTAGAGAACCCGTCGCGATTCCCAGCTGATGAATCCAGCGATTTTGAAAGGAACCGTGAAAAGTGCAGATCCTGTTTCAGTCTTTAGACTGAAAAGGGTCCGCACTTTTCACCTCTCACACAAAGGCCCACTTCTCATGTCTGGCGCTAGTCCAAAAAACCCAGGACTGACAGAGGCCCTGCACTGGCCACCCCAGAAAAATATCGCCTCTCCAAAGAAGGATTCTTACGCTAACGATTGAAAAGTGCTCCCATTCTCGAAACAGTGGTGAAAGGATGGTGAAATAATACTGAAAACAATCCTATCTTCAAAGGCTCCAGTGCCAGGTATGGGAAATACCAAGTTACCTGGGCCTCAGTAGAGTTTTCTCTGCGAAAAGCATCATAGGCTGAAGGATGCAGAGACCAACCGTATCACTATTACGGTGAAAAACGCCATGGAAATGGCAAATGATTACCAACATACTGGTCATTTCAAAAGTGTCAGGATGAAATCTGAAACAAGATCCCCACTTTTCCCATCTCACGCAAATATGCACTTAGCAACTCTGGGGACAATCGAATCAAACACAGGGCTGACCGAAGCCCCGCACTTACACCCCACACAGAAATCTCAACTACGAGGAGGGATTCTGATGCTAATGCGTGAAACTGGCTCCGCTTCTGAAAATCATGGTGACACCACAGTGGAATAACACTTAAAGAACACTTTCTTTATAGCCTCTAGTACCAACTATTGGTAATGCCAAGTTTACTGGGCCTCAGCATACTTTTGCCTGTGAAAACTATCCTACGCTTAAGGATGCAGAGACCAAACTTTTGACAATTATGGAGAAAAGTGCTACAAAAAAATACCAAAGAGTTCTCAACCTAGCGGTTATTTCAAAAGTTGTGCCACACCCCTCTTGGAAAGATCCAGTTACTGTGGCCTCGCCTTCGATTGGTCTAGAGAAGGAATCGCCATTCCTAGCCGATCAATCAAATGATTCTGAAAGGAACGGTGAAAAGTGCGGATCCTGTTTCAGTCCTTACACTGAAACAGGATCCACACTATTCACCTGTCACACAAAGGCGCACTTCTCATGTCTGGCGCTAGTCCAACAAACCCAGGGCCGACAGAGCTCCTGCACTTGCCACCCCAGAAAAATATCTCCTCTCCAAAGAAGAATTCTTATGCTAACGGTGGAGAAGTGCTCCTGTCCTTGAAACAGTGGTGAAAGGTTTGTGCAATAATATGGAAAACAATCCTATCTTCAAAGGCTCTGGTGCCAGGTATGGGAAATACCAAGTTACTTAGGCCTCCGTAGAGTTTTCTCTGCGAAAAGCATCATAGGCTTAAGGATGCAGAGACCAACCTTATCACTATTACGGGGAAAAACGCTATGGAAATGGCAAATAATTGCCAACATGCTGGTTATTTCAAAAGCGTCAGGATGAATTCTGAAACAGGATCCACACTTTTCCCATCTCCCGCAAATATGCACTTACCAACTCCGGGGACAATGGAATGAAACGCAGGGCTGACAGAAGCCCCGCACTTACACCCCACACAGAAACCTCCACTAGGAGGAGGGATTCTGATGCTAATGCCTGAAACTTGCTTCGGTTCTGCAAATAGTGGTTACACCACAGTGGAATAACACTTAAAAGAACACTTTCTTTATACTCTCCAGTACCAACTATTGGAAATGCCAAGTTTACTGGGCCTCAGCATACTTTTGTCTTGAATACTTTCGTATGCCTAAGGATGCAGAGACCAAACTCATGACAATTATGGTGAAGAGTGCTACTAAAAAAAATCAAAGAGTTCTCAACCTAGCGATTATTTCAAAAGTTGTGCCACACCCCTCTTGGAAAGATTGAGTCACTTTGGCCTCGCCTTCCATTGGTCTAGAGAAGGAATCGCCATTCCTCGCTGATGAAGCAAATTATTCTGAAAAGAATGGTGAAAAGTGCGGATTCTGTTTCAATCTTTAGAGTGAAACAGGATCCGCACTATTCACCTCTCACACAAAGGCACACTTCTCATGCCTGGCGTTAGTCCAATCCAACCCAGGACGGACAGAGGCCGTGCGCTTGCCACCTCAGAAAAATATCCCATCTCCAAAGAAGGATTCTTATGCTAAAGTGTGAAAAGTGCTCCCGTCCTTGAAAGCATGGTAAAAGGATGGCGAAATAATACTGAAATCAATGGTTTTTGCAAGGGCTATAGTACCAAGTATGAGAAATTCCAAGGCACCTGGGCCTCAGGAGAGTTTTCTGTGCGACAAGCATCCTAGGCTGAAGGAGGCAGAGACAAACCCTATCACGATTATTGTGAAAAATGCTATCAAAAATGGAAAATAATTATCAACATCCTGGTTATTTCAAAAGTGTCAGGCTAAAGGTGGAAACAGGATCTGCACTTCTCATCTCTGGAGATAATCAAATCAAACCCAGGGCTGAAAGAGGCCCTGCACCTACAGCCCACACAGAAATCTCAACTACAAGGGAGGATTCTTATGCTAATGGCTGAAAATTGCTCCAGTTCTGACAATAATGGTTTAACGATGGTGCAATAATACTTAAAAGACTGACTTCCTCAAAGGCTCCAGTAGCAAGCATTGGAAAGGCCAAGGTACCTGGGCCTCAGCATAGTATTGTCTGCGAAACCACCTGAGGTTTAGGGATGCAGAGCCAAACCTTACCACCATTATGGTGAATAGTGCCATAAAAAATGGCAAATAATTCTCCAAAGACTGAGTGGTTATCCCTAAAGGTCTGCCACACACCGCTGGAAAAATACAGTTACCAGGGCCTAGCCTTGGATTGGTCTAGAGAACCCGTCGCGATTCCCAGCTGATGAATCCAGCGATTCTGAAAGGAACCGTGAAAAGTGCAGATCCTGGTCCGCACTTTTCACCTCTCACACAAAGGCCCACTTCTCATGTCTGGCGCTAGTCCAAAAAACCCAGGACTGACAGAGGCCCTGCACTTGCCACCCCAGAATAATATCGCCTCTCCAAAGAAGGATTCTTATGCTAACGATTGAAAAGTGCTCCCATTCTTGAAACAGTGGTGAAAGGATGGTGAAATAATACTGAAAACAATCCTATCTTCAAAGGCTCCAGTGCCAGGTATGGGAAATACCAAGTTACCTGGGCCTCAGTAGAGTTTTCTCTGCGAAAAGCATCATAGGCTGAAGGATGCAGAGACCAACCGTATCACTATTACGGTGAAAAACGCCATGGAAATGGCAAATGATTACCAACATACTGGTCATTTCAAAAGTGTCAGGATGAAATCTGAAACAAGATCCCCACTTTTCCCATCTCACGCAAATATGCACTTACCAACTCTGGGGACAATCGAATCAAACACAGGGCTGACCGAAGCCCCGCACTTACACCCCACACAGAAATCTCAACTACGAGGAGGGATTCTGATGCTAATGCGTGAAACTGGCTCCGGTTCTGAAAATCATGGTGACACCACAGTGGAATAACACTTAAAGAACACTTTCTTTATAGCCTCTAGTACCAACTATTGGTAATGCCAAGTTTACTGGGCCTCAGCATACTTTTGCCTGTGAAAACTATAATACGCTTAAGGATGCAGAGACCAAACTTTTGACAATTAAGGAGAAAAGTGCTACAAAAAAATACCAAAGAGTTCTCAACCTAGCGGTTATTTCAAAAGTTGTGCCACATCCCTCTTGGAAAGATCCAGTTACTGTGGCCTTGCCTTCGATTGGTCTAGAGAAGGAATCGCCATTCCTAGCCGATCAAATGATTCTGAAAGGAACGGTGAAAAGTGCGGATCCTGTTTCAGTCTTTAGACTGAAACAGGATCCGCACTATTCACCTGTCACACAAAGGCGCACTTCTCATGTCTGGCGCTAGTCCAACAAACCCAGGGCCGACAGAGCTCCTGCACTTGCCACCCCAGAAAAATATCTCCTCTCCAAAGAAGAATTCTTATGCTAACGATGGAGAAGTGCTCCTGTCCTTGAAACAGTGGTGAAAGGTTTGTGCAATAATATTGAAAACAATCCTATCTTCAAAGGCTCTGGTGCCAGGTATGGGAAATACCAAGTTACTTAGGCCTCAGTAGAGTTTTCTCTGCGAAAAGCATCATAGGCTTAAGGATGCAGAGACCAACCTTATCACTATTACGGGGAAAAACGCTATGGAAATGGCAAATAATTGCCAACATGCTGGTTATTTCAAAAGCGTCAGGATGAATTCTGAAACAGGATCCACACTTTTCCCATCTCCCGCAAATATGCACTTACCAACTCCGGGGACAATGGAATGAAACGCAGGGCTGACAGAAGCCCCGCACTTACACCCCACACAGAAACCTCCACTAGGAGGAGGGATTCTGATGCTAATGCCTGAAACTTGCTTCGGTTCTGCAAATAGTGGTTACACCACAGTGGAATAACACTTAAAAGAACACTTTCTTTATACTCTCCAGTACCAACTATTGGAAATGCCAACTTTACTGGGCCTCAGCATACTTTTGTCTTGAATACTTTCGTATGCCTAAGGATGCAGAGACCAAACTCATGACAATTATGGTGAAGAGTGCTACTAAAAAAAATCAAAGAGTTCTCAACCTAGCGATTATTTCAAAAGTTGTGCCACACCCCTCTTGGAAAGATTGAGTCACTTTGGCCTCGCCTTCCATTGGTCTAGAGAAGGAATCGCCATTCCTCGCTGATGAAGCAAATTATTCAGAAAAGAATGGTGAAAAGTGCGGATTCTGTTTCAATCTTTAGAGTGAAACAGGATCCGCACTATTCACCTCTCACACAAAGGCACACTTCTCATGCCTGGCGTTAGTCCAATCCAACCCAGGACGGACAGAGGCCGTGCGCTTGCCACCTCAGAAAAATATCCCATCTCCAAAGAAGGATTCTTATGCTAAAGTGTGAAAAGTGCTCCCGTCCTTGAAAGCATGGTAAAAGGATGGCGAAATAATACTGAAATCAATGGTCTTTGCAAGGGCTATAGTACCAAGTATGAGAAATTCCAAGGCACCTGGGCCTCAGGAGAGTTTTCTGTGCGACAAGCATCCTAGGCTGAAGGAGGCAGAGACAAACCCTATCACGATTATTGTGAAAAATGCTATCAAAAATGGAAAATAATTATCAACATCCTGGTTATTTCAAAAGTGTCAGGCTAAAGGTGGAAACAGGATCTGCACTTCTCATCTCTGGAGATAATCAAATCAAACCCAGGGCTGAAAGAGGCCCTGCACCTACAGCCCACACAGAAATCTCAACTACAAGGGAGGATTCTTATGCTAATGGCTGAAAATTGCTCCAGTTCTGACAATAATGGTTTAACGATGGTGCAATAATACTTAAAAGACTGACTTCCTCAAAGGCTCCAGTAGCAAGCATTGGAAAGGCCAAGGTACCTGGGCCTCAGCATAGTATTGTCTGCGAAACCACCTGAGGTTTAGGGATGCAGAGCCAAACCTTATCACCATTATGGTGAATAGTGCCATAAAAAATGGCAAATAATTCTCCAAAGACTGAGTGGTTATCCCTAAAGGTCTGCCACACACCGCTGGAAAAATACAGTTACCAGGGCCTAGCCTTGGATTGGTCTAGAGAACCCGTCGCGATTCCCAGCTGATGAATCCAGCGATTCTGAAAGGAACCGTGAAAAGTGCAGATCCTGGTCCGCACTTTTCACCTCTCACACAAAGGCCCACTTCTCATGTCTGGCGCTAGTCCAAAAAACCCAGGACTGACAGAGGCCCTGCACTTGCCACCCCAGAATAATATCGCCTCTCCAAAGAAGGATTCTTATGCTAACGATTGAAAAGTGCTCCCATTCTTGAAACAGTGGTGAAAGGATGGTGAAATAATACTGAAAACAATCCTATCTTCAAAGGCTCCAGTGCCAGGTATGGGAAATACCAAGTTACCTGGGCCTCAGTAGAGTTTTCTCTGCGAAAAGCATCATAGGCTGAAGGATGCAGAGACCAACCGTATCACTATTACGGTGAAAAACGCCATGGAAATGGCAAATGATTACCAACATACTGGTCATTTCAAAAGTGTCAGGATGAAATCTGAAACAAGATCCCCACTTTTCCCATCTCACGCAAATATGCACTTAGCAACTCTGGGGACAATCGAATCAAACACAGGGCTGACCGAAGCCCCGCACTTACACCCCACACAGAAATTTCAACTACGAGGAGGGATTCTGATGCTAATGCGTGAAACTGGCTCCGGTTCTGAAAATCATGGTGACACCACAGTGGAATAACACTTAAAGAACACTTTCTTTATAGCCTCTAGTACCAACTATTGGTAATGCCAAGTTTACTGGGCCTCAGCATACTTTTGCCTGTGAAAACTATAATACGCTTAAGGATGCAGAGACCAACCTGTTGACAATTATGGAGAAAAGTGCTACAAAAAAATACCAAAGAGTTCTCAACCTAGCGGTTATTTCAAAAGTTGTGCCACACCCCTCTTGGAAAGATCCAGTTACTGTGGCCTCGCCTTCGATTGGTCTAGAGAAGGAATCGCCATTCCTAGCCGATCAATCAAATGATTCTGAAAGGAACGGTGAAAAGTGCGGATCCTGTTTCAGTCTTTAGACTGAAACAGGATCCGCACTATTCACCTGTGACACAAAGGCGCACTTCTCATGTCTGGCGCTAGTCCAACAAACCCAGGGCCGACAGAGCTCCTGCACTTGCCACCCCAGAAAAATATCTCCTCTCCAAAGAAGAATTCTTATGCTAACGGTGGAGAAGTGCTCCTGTCCTTGAAACAGTGGTGAAAGGTTTGTGCAATAATATTGAAAACAATCCTATCTTCAAAGGCTCTGGTGCCAGGTATGGGAAATACCAAGTTACTTAGGCCTCAGTAGAGTTTTCTCTGCGAAAAGCATCATAGGCTTAAGGATGCAGAGACCAACCTTATCACTATTACGGGGAAAAACGCTATGGAAATGGCAAATAATTGCCAACATGCTGGTTATTTCAAAAGCGTCAGGATGAATTCTGAAACAGGATCCACACTTTTCCCATCTCCCGCAAATATGCACTTACCAACTCCGGGGACAATGGAATGAAACGCAGGGCTGACAGAAGCCCCGCACTTACACCCCACACAGAAACCTCCACTAGGAGGAGGGATTCTGATGCTAATGCCTGAAACTTGCTTCGGTTCTGCAAATAGTGGTTACACCACAGTGGAATAACACTTAAAAGAACACTTTCTTTATAGTCTCCAGTACCAACTATTGGAAATGCCAAGTTTACTGGGCCTCAGCATACTTTTGTCTTGAATACTTTCGTATGCCTAAGGATGCAGAGACCAAACTCATGACAATTATGGTGAAGAGTGCTACTAAAAAATATCAAAGAGTTCTCAACCTAGCGATTATTTCAAAAGTTGTGCCACACCCCTCTTGGAAAGATCGAGTCACTTTGGCCTCGCCTTCCATTGGTCTAGAGAAGGAATCGCCATTCCTCGCTGATGAAGCAAATTATTCTGAAAAGAATGGTGAAAAGTGCGGATTCTGTTTCAATCTTTAGAGTGAAACAGGATCCGCACTATTCACCTCTCACACAAAGGCACACTTCTCATGCCTGGCGTTAGTCCAATCCAACCCAGGACGGACAGAGGCCGTGCGCTTGCCACCTCAGAAAAATATCCCATCTCCAAAGAAGGATTCTTATGCTAAAGTGTGAAAAGTGCTCCCGTCCTTGAAAGCATGGTAAAAGGATGGCGAAATAATACTGAAATCAATGGTTTTTGCAAGGGCTATAGTACCAAGTATGAGAAATTCCAAGGCACCTGGGCCTCAGGAGAGTTTTCTGTGCGACAAGCATCCTAGGCAGAAGGAGGCAGAGACAAACCCTATCACGATTATTGTGAAAAATGCTATCAAAAATGGAAAATAATTATCAACATCCTGGTTATTTCAAAAGTGTCAGGCTAAAAGTGGAAACAGGATCTGCACTTCTCACCTCTGGAGATAATCAAATCAAACCCAGGGCTGAAAGAGGCCCTGCACCTACAGCCCACACAGAAATCTCAACTACAAGGGAGGATTCTTATGCTAATGGCTGAAAATTGCTCCAGTTCTGACAATAATGGTTTAACGATGGTGCAATAATACTTAAAAGACTGACTTCCTCAAAGGCTCCAGTAGCAAGCATTGGAAAGGCCAAGGTACCTGGGCCTCAGCATAGTATTGTCTGCGAAACCACCTGAGGGTTAGGGATGCAGAGCCAAACCTTATCACCATTATGGTGAATAGTGCCATAAAAAATGGCAAATAATTCTCCAAAGACTGAGTGGTTATTCCAAAAGGTCTGCCACACACCGCTGGAAAAATACAGTTACCAGGGCCTAGCCTTGGATTGGTCTAGAGAACCCGTCGCGATTCCCAGCTGATGAATCCAGCGATTCTGAAAGGAACCGTGAAAAGTGCAGATCCTGTTTCAGTCTTTAGACTGAAAAGGGTCCGCACTTTTCACCTCTCACACAAAGGCCCACTTCTCATGTCTGGCGCTAGTCCAAAAAACCCAGGACTGACAGAGGCCCTGCACTGGCCACCCCAGAAAAATATCGCCTCTCCAAAGAAGGATTCTTATGCTAACGATTGAAAAGTGCTCCCATTCTTGAAACAGTGGTGAAAGGATGGTGAAATAATACTGAAAACAATCCTATCTTCAAAGGCTCCAGTGCCAGGTATGGGAAATACCAAGTTACCTGGGCCTCAGTAGAGTTTTCTCTGCGAAAAGCATCATAGGCTGAAGGATGCAGAGACCAACCGTATCACTATTACGGTGAAAAACGCCATGGAAATGGCAAATGATTACCAACATACTGGTCATTTCAAAAGTGTCAGGATGAAATCTGAAACAAGATCCCCACTTTTCCCATCTCACGCAAATATGCACTTACCAACTCTGGGGACAATCGAATCAAACACAGGGCTGACCGAAGCCCCGCACTTACACCCCACACAGAAATCTCAACTACGAGGAGGGATTCTGATGCTAATGCGTGAAACTGGCTCCGGTTCTGAAAATCATGGTGACACCACAGTGGAATAACACTTAAAGAACACTTTCTTTATAGCCTCTAGTACCAACTATTGGTAATGCCAAGTTTACTGGGCCTCAGCATACTTTTTCCTGTGAAAACTATCCTACGCTTAAGGATGCAGAGACCAAACTTTTGACAATTATGGAGAAAAGTGCTACAAAAAAATACCAAAGAGTTCTCAACCTAGCGGTTATTTCAAAAGTTGTGCCACACCCCTCTTGGAAAGATCCAGTTACTGTGGCCTCGCCTTCGATTGGTCTAGAGAAGGAATCGCCATTCCTAGCCGATCAATCAAATGATTCTGAAAGGAACGGTGAAAAGTGCGGATCCTGTTTCAGTCTTTAGACTGAAACAGGATCCGCACTATTCACCTGTGACACAAAGGCGCACTTCTCATGTCTGGCGCTAGTCCAACAAACCCAGGGCCGACAGAGCTCCTGCACTTGCCACCCCAGAAAAATATCTCCTCTCCAAAGAAGAATTCTTATGCTAACGGTGGAGAAGTGCTCCTGTCCTTGAAACAGTGGTGAAAGGTTTGTGCAATAATATTGAAAACAATCCTATCTTCAAAGGCTCTGGTGCCAGGTATGGGAAATACCAAGTTACTTAGGCCTCAGTAGAGTTTTCTCTGCGAAAAGCATCAGAGGCTTAAGGATGCAGAGACCAACCTTATCACTATTACGGGGAAAAACGCTATGGAAATGGCAAATAATTGCCAACATGCTGGTTATTTCAAAAGCGTCAGGATGAATTCTGAAACAGGATCCACACTTTTCCCATCTCCCGCAAATATGCACTTACCAACTCCGGGGACAATGAAATGAAACGCAGGGCTGACAGAAGCCCCGCACTTACACCCCACACAGAAACCTCCACTAGGAGGAGGGATTCTGATGCTAATGCCTGAAACTTGCTTCGGTTCTGCAAATAGTGGTTACACCACAGTGGAATAACACTTAAAAGAACACTTTCTTTATAGTCTCCAGTACCAACTATTGCAAATGCCAAGTTCACTGGGCCTCAGCATACTTTTGTCTTGAATACTTTCGTATGCCTAAGGATGCAGAGACCAAACTCATGACAATTATGGTGAAGAGTGCTACTAAAAAATATCAAAGAGTTCTCAACCTAGCGATTATTTCAAAAGTTGTGCCACACCCCTCTTGGAAAGATCGAGTCACTTTGGCCTCGCCTTCCATGGGTCTAGAGAAGGAATCGCCATTCCTCGCTGATGAAGCAAATTATTCTGAAAAGAACGGTTAAAAGTGCGGATTCTGTTTCAATCTTTAGAGTGAAACAGGATCCGCACTATTCACCTCTCACACAAAGGCACACTTCTCATGCCTGGCATTAGTCCAATCCAACCCAGGACGGACAGAGGCCGTGCGCTTGCCACCTCAGAAAAATATCCCATCTCCAAAGAAGGATTCTTATGCTAAAGTGTGAAAAGTGCTCCCGTCCTTGAAAGCATGGTAAAAGGATGGCGAAATCATACTGAAATCAATGGTTTTTGCAAGGGCTATAGTACCAAGTATGAGAAATTCCAAGGCACCTGGGCCTCAGGACAGTTTTCTGTGCGACAAGCATCCTAGGCAGAAGGAGGCAGAGACAAACCCTATCACGATTATTGTGAAAAATGCTATCAAAAATGGAAAATAATTATCAACATCCTGGTTATTTCAAAAGTGTCAGGCTAAAAGTGGAAACAGGATCTGCACTTCTCATCTCTGGAGATAATCAAATCAAACCCAGGGCTGAAAGAGGCCCTGCACCTACAGCCCACACAGAAATCTCAACTACAAGGGAGGATTCTTATGCTAATGGCTGAAAATTGCTCCAGTTCTGACAATAATGGTTTAACGATGGTGCAATAATACTTAAAAGACTGACTTCCTCAAAGGCTCCAGTAGCAAGCATTGGAAAGGCCAAGGTACCTGGGCCTCAGCATAGTATTGTCTGCGAAACCACCTGAGGGTTAGGGATGCAGAGCCAAACCTTATCACCATTATGGTGAATAGTGCCATAAAAAATGGCAAATAATTCTCCAAAGACTGAGTGGTTATTCCAAAAGGTCTGCCACACACCGCTGGAAAAATACAGTTACCAGGGCCTAGCCTTGGATTGGTCTAGAGAACCCGTCGCGATTCCCAGCTGATGAATCCAGCGATTCTGAAAGGAACCGTGAAAAGTGCAGATCCTGTTTCAGTCTTTAGACTGAAAAGGGTCCGCACTTTTCACCTCTCACACAAAGGCCCACTTCTCATGTCTGGCGCTAGTCCAAAAAACCCAGGACTGACAGAGGCCCTGCACTGGCCACCCCAGAAAAATATCGCCTCTCCAAAGAAGGATTCTTATGCTAACGATTGAAAAGTGCTCCCATTCTTGAAACAGTGGTGAAAGGATGGTGAAATAATACTGAAAACAATCCTATCTTCAAAGGCTCCAGTGCCAGGTATAGGAAATACCAAGTTACCTGGGCCTCAGTAGAGTTTTCTCTGAGAAAAGCTTCATAGGCTGAAGGATGCAGAGACCAACCGTATCACTATTACGGTGAAAAACGCCATGGAAATGGCAAATGATTACCAACATACTGGTCATTTCAAAAGTGTCAGGATGAAATCTGAAACAAGATCCACACTTTTCCCATCTCAAGCAAATATCCACTTACCAACTCTGGGGACAATCGAATCAAACACAGGGCTGACCGAAGCCCCGCACTTACACCCCACACAGAAATCTCAACTAAGAGGAGGGATTCTGATGCTAATGCGTGAAACTGGCTCCGCTTCTGAAAATCATGGTGACACCACAGTGGAATAACACTTAAAGAACACTTTCTTTATAGCCTCTAGTACCAACTATTGGTAATGCCAAGTTTACTGGGCCTCAGCATACTTTTGCCTGTGAAAACTATCCTACGCTTAAGGATGCAGAGACCAAACTTTTGACAATTATGGAGAAAAGTGCTACAAAAAAATACCAAAGAGTTCTCAACCTAGCGGTTATTTCAAAAGTTGTGCCACACCCCTCTTGGAAAGATCCAGTTACTGTGGCCTCGCCTTCGATTGGTCTAGAGAAGGAATCGCCATTCCTAGCCGATCAATCAAATGATTCTGAAAGGAACGGTGAAAAGTGCGGATCCTGTTTCAGTCTTTAGACTGAAACAGGATCCGCACTATTCACCTGTGACACAAAGGCGCACTTCTCATGTCTGGCGCTAGTCCAACAAACCCAGGGCCGACAGAGCTCCTGCACTTGCCACCCCAGAAAAATATCTCCTCTCCAAAGAAGAATTCTTATGCTAACGGTGGAGAAGTGCTCCTGTCCTTGAAACAGTGGTGAAAGGTTTGTGCAATAATATTGAAAACAATCCTATCTTCAAAGGCTCTGGTGCCAGGTATGGGAAATACCAAGTTACTTAGGCCTCAGTAGAGTGTTCTCTGCGAAAAGCATCATAGGCTTAAGGATGCAGAGACCAACCTTATCACTATTATGGGGAAAAACGCTATGGAAATGGCAAATAATTGCCAACATGCTGGTTATTTCAAAAGCGTCAGGATGAATTCTGAAACAGGATCCACACTTTTCCCATCTCCCGCAAATATGCACTTACCAACTCCGGGGACAATGGAATGAAACGCAGGGCTGACAGAAGCCCCGCACTTACACCCCACACAGAAATCTCCACTAGGAGGAGGGATTCTGATGCTAATGCCTGAAACTTGCTTCGGTTCTGCAAATAGTGGTTACACCACAGTGGAATAACACTTAAAAGAACACTTTCTTTATAGTCTCCAGTACCAACTATTGGAAATGCCAAGTTTACTGGGCCTCAGCATACTTTTGTCTTGAATACTTTCGTATGCCTAAGGATGCAGAGACCAAACTCATGACAATTATGGTGAAGAGTGCTACTAAAAAAATATCAAACAGATCTCAACCTAGCGATTATTTCAAAAGTTGTGCCACACCCCTCTTGGAAAGATCGAGTCACTTTGGCCTCGCCTTCCATTGGTCTAGAGAAGGAATCGCCATTCCTCGCTGATGAAGCAAATTATTCTGAAAAGAATGGTGAAAAGTGCGGATTCTGTTTCAATCTTTAGAGTGAAACAGGATCCGCACTATTCACCTCTCACACAAAGGCACACTTCTCATGCCTGGCGTTAGTCCAATCCAACCCAGGACGGACAGAGGCCGTGCGCTTGCCACCTCAGAAAAATATCCCATCTCCAAAGAAGGATTCTTATGCTAAAGTGTGAAAAGTGCTCCCGTCCTTGAAAGCATGGTAAAAGGATGGCGAAATAATACTGAAATCAATGGTTTTTGCAAGGGCTATAGTACCAAGTATGAGAAATTCCAAGGCACCTGGGCCTCAGGAGAGTTTTCTGTGCGACAAGCATCCTAGGCTGAAGGAGGCAGAGACAAACCCTATCACGATTATTGTGAAAAATGCTATCAAAAATGGAAAATAATTATCAACATCCTGGTTATTTCAAAAGTGTCAGGCTAAAGGTGGAAACAGGATCTGCACTTCTCATCTCTGGAGATAATCAAATCAAACCCAGGGCTGAAAGAGGCCCTGCACCTACAGCCCACACAGAAATCTCAACTACAAGGGAGGAGTCTTATGCTAATGGCTGAAAATTGCTCCAGTTCTGACAATAATGGTTTAACGATGGTGCAATAATACTTAAAAGACTGACTTCCTCAAAGGCTCCAGTAGCAAGCATTGGAAAGGCCAAGGTACCTGGGCCTCAGCATAGTATTGTCTGCGAAACCACCTGAGGTTTAGGGATGCAGAGCCAAACCTTACCACCATTATGGTGAATAGTGCCATAAAAAATGGCAAATAATTCTCCAAAGACTGAGTGGTTATTCCAAAAGGTCTGCCACACACCGCTGGAAAAATACAGTTACCAGGGCCTAGCCTTAGATTGGTCTAGAGAACCCGTCGCGATTCCCAGCTGATGAATCCAGCGATTCTGAAAGGAACCGTGAAAAGTGCAGATCCTGTTTCAGTCTTTAGACTGAAAAGGGTCCGCACTTTTCACCTCTCACACAAAGGCCCACTTCTCATGTCTGGCGCTAGTCCAAAAAACCCAGGACTGACAGAGGCCCTGCACTGGCCACCCCAGAAAAATATCGCCTCTCCAAAGAAGGATTCTTATGCTAACGATTGAAAAGTGCTCCCATTCTTGAAACAGTGGTGAAAGGATGGTGAAATAATACTGAAAACAATCCTATCTTCAAAGGCTCCAGTGCCAGGTATAGGAAATACCAAGTTACCTGGGCCTCAGTAGAGTTTTCTCTGAGAAAAGCTTCATAGGCTGAAGGATGCAGAGACCAACCGTATCACTATTACGGTGAAAAACGCCATGGAAATGGCAAATGATTACCAACATACTGGTCATTTCAAAAGTGTCAGGATGAAATCTGAAACAAGATCCACACTTTTCCCATCTCAAGCAAATATCCACTTACCAACTCTGGGGACAATCGAATCAAACACAGGGCTGACCGAAGCCCCGCACTTACACCCCACACAGAAATCTCAACTACGAGGAGGGATTCTGATGCTAATGCGTGAAACTGGCTCCGCTTCTGAAAATCATGGTGACACCACAGTGGAATAACACTTAAAGAACACTTTCTTTATAGCCTCTAGTACCAACTATTGGTAATGCCAAGTTTACTGGGCCTCAGCATACTTTTGCCTGTGAAAACTATAATACGCTTAAGGATGCAGAGACCAACCTGTTGACAATTATGGAGAAAAGTGCTACAAAAAAATACCAAAGAGTTCTCAACCTAGCGGTTATTTCAAAAGTTGTGCCACACCCCTCTTGGAAAGATCCAGTTACTGTGGCCTCGCCTTGGATTGGTCTAGAGAAGGAATCGCCATTCCTAGCCGATCAATCAAATGATTCTGAAAGGAACGGTGAAAAGTGCGGATCCTGTTTCAGTCTTTAGACTGAAACAGGATCCGCACTATTCACCTGTCACACAAAGGCGCACTTCTCATGTCTGGCGCTAGTCCAACAAACCCAGGGCCGACAGAGCTCCTGCACTTGCCACCCCAGAAAAATATCTCCTCTCCAAAGAAGAATTCTTATGCTAACGGTGGAGAAGTGCTCCTGTCCTTGAAACAGTGGTGAAAGGTTTGTGCAATAATATTGAAAACAATCCTATCTTCAAAGGCTCTGGTGCCAGGTATGGGAAATACCAAGTTACTTAGGCCTCAGTAGAGTGTTCTCTGCGAAAAGCATCATAGGCTTAAGGATGCAGAGACCAACCTTATCACTATTACGGGGAAAAACGCTATGGAAATGGCAAATAATTGCCAACATGCTGGTTATTTCAAAAGCGTCAGGATGAATTCTGAAACAGGATCCACACTTTTCCCATCTCCCGCAAATATGCACTTACCAACTCCGGGGACAATGGAATGAAACGCAGGGCTGACAGAAGCCCCGCACTTACACCCCACACAGAAACCTCCACTAGGAGGAGGGATTCTGATGCTAATGCCTGAAACTTGCTTCGGTTCTGCAAATAGTGGTTACACCACAGTGGAATAACACTTAAAAGAACACTTTCTTTATAGTCTCCAGTACCAACTATTGCAAATGCCAAGTTCACTGGGCCTCAGCATACTTTTGTCTTGAATACTTTCGTATGCCTAAGGATGCAGAGACCAAACTCATGACAATTATGGTGAAGAGTGCTACTAAAAAATATCAAAGAGTTCTCAACCTAGCGATTATTTCAAAAGTTGTGCCACACCCCTCTTGGAAAGATCGAGTCACTTTGGCCTCGCCTTCCATTGGTCTAGAGAAGGAATCACCATTCCTCGCTGATGAAGCAAATTATTCTGAAAAGAACGGTGAAAAGTGCGGATTCTGTTTCAATCTTTAGAGTGAAACAGGATCCGCACTATTCACCTCTCACACAAAGGCACACTTCTCATGCCTGGCGTTAGTCCAATCCAACCCAGGACGGACAGAGGCCGTGCGCTTGCCACCTCAGAAAAATATCCCATCTCCAAAGAAGGATTCTTATGCTAAAGTGTGAAAAGTGCTCCCGTCCTTGAAAGCATGGTAAAAGGATGGCGAAATAATACTGAAATCAATGGTTTTTGCAAGGGCTATAGTACCAAGTATGAGAAATTCCAAGGCACCTGGGCCTCAGGACAGTTTTCTGTGCGACAAGCATCCTAGGCAGAAGGAGGCAGAGACAAACCCTATCACGATTATTGTGAAAAATGCTATCAAAAATGGAAAATAATTATCAACATCCTGGTTATTTCAAAAGTGTCAGGCTAAAAGTGGAAACAGGATCTGCACTTCTCATCTCTGGAGATAATCAAATCAAACCCAGGGCTGAAAGAGGCCCTGCACCTACAGCCCACACAGAAATCTCAACTACAAGGGAGGAGTCTTATGCTAATGGCTGAAAATTGCTCCAGTTCTGACAATAATGGTTTAACGATGGTGCAATAATACTTAAAAGACTGACTTCCTCAAAGGCTCCAGTAGCAAGCATTGGAAAGGCCAAGGTACCTGGGCCTCAGCATAGTATTGTCTGCGAAACCACCTGAGGTTTAGGGATGCAGAGCCAAACCTTATCACCATTATGGTGAATAGTGCCATAAAAAATGGCAAATAATTCTCCAAAGACTGAGTGGTTATTCCAAAAGGTCTGCCACACACCGCTGGAAAAATACAGTTACCAGGGCCTAGCCTTAGATTGGTCTAGAGAACCCGTCGCGATTCCCAGCTGATGAATCCAGCGATTCTGAAAGGAACCGTGAAAAGTGCAGATCCTGTTTCAGTCTTTAGACTGAAAAGGGTCCGCACTTTTCACCTCTCACACAAAGGCCCACTTCTCATGTCTGGCGCTAGTCCAAAAAACCCAGGACTGACAGAGGCCCTGCACTGGCCACCCCAGAAAAATATCGCCTCTCCAAAGAAGGATTCTTATGCTAACGATTGAAAAGTGCTCCCATTCTTGAAACAGTGGTGAAAGGATGGTGAAATAATACTGAAAACAATCCTATCTTCAAAGGCTCCAGTGCCAGGTATAGGAAATACCAAGTTACCTGGGCCTCAGTAGAGTTTTCTCTGAGAAAAGCTTCATAGGCTGAAGGATGCAGAGACCAACCGTATCACTATTACGGTGAAAAACGCCATGGAAATGGCAAATGATTACCAACATACTGGTCATTTCAAAAGTGTCAGGATGAAATCTGAAACAAGATCCACACTTTTCCCATCTCAAGCAAATATCCACTTACCAACTCTGGGGACAATCGAATCAAACACAGGGCTGACCGAAGCCCCGCACTTACACCCCACACAGAAATCTCAACTACGAGGAGGGATTCTGATGCTAATGCGTGAAACTGGCTCCGCTTCTGAAAATCATGGTGACACCACAGTGGAATAACACTTAAAGAACACTTTCTTTATAGCCTCTAGTACCAACTATTGGTAATGCCAAGTTTACTGGGCCTCAGCATACTTTTGCCTGTGAAAACTATCCTACGCTTAAGGATGCAGAGACCAAACTTTTGACAATTATGGAGAAAAGTGCTACAAAAAAATACCAAAGAGTTCTCAACCTAGCGGTTATTTCAAAAGTTGTGCCACACCCCTCTTGGAAAGATCCAGTTACTGTGGCCTCGCCTTCGATTGGTCTAGAGAAGGAATCGCCATTCCTAGCCGATCAATCAAATGATTCTGAAAGGAACGGTGAAAAGTGCGGATCCTGTTTCAGTCTTTAGACTGAAACAGGATCCGCACTATTCACCTGTGACACAAAGGCGCACTTCTCATGTCTGGCGCTAGTCCAACAAACCCAGGGCCGACAGAGCTCCTGCACTTGCCACCCCAGAAAAATATCTCCTCTCCAAAGAAGAATTCTTATGCTAACGGTGGAGAAGTGCTCCTGTCCTTGAAACAGTGGTGAAAGGTTTGTGCAATAATATTGAAAACAATCCTATCTTCAAAGGCTCTGGTGCCAGGTATGGGAAATACCAAGTTACTTAGGCCTCAGTAGAGTGTTCTCTGAGAAAAGCATCATAGGCTTAAGGATGCAGAGACCAACTTTATCACTATTATGGGGAAAAACGCTATGGAAATGGCAAATAATTGCCAACATGCTGGTTATTTCAAAAGCGTCAGGATGAATTCTGAAACAGGATCCACACTTTTCCCATCTCCCGCAAATATGCACTTACCAACTCCGGGGACAATGGAATGAAACGCAGGGCTGACAGAAGCCCCGCACTTACACCCCACACAGAAATCTCCACTAGGAGGAGGGATTCTGATGCTAATGCCTGAAACTTGCTTCGGTTCTGCAAATAGTGGTTACACCACAGTGGAATAACACTTAAAAGAACACTTTCTTTATAGTCTCCAGTACCAACTATTGGAAATGCCAAGTTTACTGGGCCTCAGCATACTTTTGTCTTGAATACTTTCGTATGCCTAAGGATGCAGAGACCAAACTCATGACAATTATGGTGAAGAGTGCTACTAAAAAATATCAAACAGATCTCAACCTAGCGATTATTTCAAAAGTTGTGCCACACCCCTCTTGGAAAGATCGAGTCACTTTGGCCTCGCCTTCCATTGGTCTAGAGAAGGAATCGCCATTCCTCGCTGATGAAGCAAATTATTCTGAAAAGAATGGTGAAAAGTGCGGATTCTGTTTCAATCTTTAGAGTGAAACAGGATCCGCACTATTCACCTCTCACACAAAGGCACACTTCTCATGCCTGGCGTTAGTCCAATCCAACCCAGGACGGACAGAGGCCGTGCGCTTGCCACCTCAGAAAAATATCCCATCTCCAAAGAAGGATTCTTATGCTAAAGTGTGAAAAGTGCTCCCGTCCTTGAAAGCATGGTAAAAGGATGGCGAAATAATACTGAAATCAATGGTTTTTGCAAGGGCTATAGTACCAAGTATGAGAAATTCCAAGGCACCTGGGCCTCAGGAGAGTTTTCTGTGCGACAAGCATCCTAGGCTGAAGGAGGCAGAGACAAACCCTATCACGATTATTGTGAAAAATGCTATCAAAAATGGAAAATAATTATCAACATCCTGGTTATTTCAAAAGTGTCAGGCTAAAGGTGGAAACAGGATCTGCACTTCTCATCTTTGGAGATAATCAAATCAAACCCAGGGCTGAAAGAGGCCCTGCACCTACAGCCCACACAGAAATCTCAACTACAAGGGAGGAGTCTTATGCTAATGGCTGAAAATTGCTCCAGTTCTGACAATAATGGTTTAACGATGGTGCAATAATACTTAAAAGACTGACTTCCTCAAAGGCTCCAGTAGCAAGCATTGGAAAGGCCAAGGTACCTGGGCCTCAGCATAGTATTGTCTGCGAAACCACCTGAGGTTTAGGGATGCAGAGCCAAACCTTACCACCATTATGGTGAATAGTGCCATAAAAAATGGCAAATAATTCTCCAAAGACTGAGTGGTTATTCCAAAAGGTCTGCCACACACCGCTGGAAAAATACAGTTACCAGGGCCTAGCCTTAGATTGGTCTAGAGAACCCGTCGCGATTCCCAGCTGATGAATCCAGCGATTCTGAAAGGAACCGTGAAAAGTGCAGATCCTGTTTCAGTCTTTAGACTGAAAAGGGTCCGCACTTTTCACCTCTCACACAAAGGCCCACTTCTCATGTCTGGCGCTAGTCCAAAAAACCCAGGACTGACAGAGGCCCTGCACTGGCCACCCCAGAAAAATATCGCCTCTCCAAAGAAGGATTCTTATGCTAACGATTGAAAAGTGCTCCCATTCTTGAAACAGTGGTGAAAGGATGGTGAAATAATACTGAAAACAATCCTATCTTCAAAGGCTCCAGTGCCAGGTATAGGAAATACCAAGTTACCTGGGCCTCAGTAGAGTTTTCTCTGAGAAAAGCTTCATAGGCTGAAGGATGCAGAGACCAACCGTATCACGATTACGGTGAAAAACGCCATGGAAATGGCAAATGATTACCAACATACTGGTCATTTCAAAAGTGTCAGGATGAAATCTGAAACAAGATCCACACTTTTCCCATCTCAAGCAAATATCCACTTACCAACTCTGGGGACAATCGAATCAAACACAGGGCTGACCGAAGCCCCGCACTTACACCCCACACAGAAATCTCAACTACGAGGAGGGATTCTGATGCTAATGCGTGAAACTGGCTCCGGTTCTGAAAATCATGGTGACACCACAGTGGAATAACACTTAAAGAACACTTTCTTTATAGCCTCTAGTACCAACTATTGGTAATGCCAAGTTTACTGGGCCTCAGCATACTTTTGCCTGTGAAAACTATCCTACGCTTAAGGATGCAGAGACCAACCTTTTGACAATTATGGAGAAAAGTGCTACAAAAAAATACCAAAGAGTTCTCAACCTAGCGGTTATTTCAAAAGTTGTGCCACACCCCTCTTGGAAAGATCCAGTTACTGTGGCCTCGCCTTCGATTGGTCTAGAGAAGGAATCGCCATTCCTAGCCGATCAATCAAATGATTCTGAAAGGAACGGTGAAAAGTGCGGATCCTGTTTCAGTCTTTAGACTGAAACAGGATCCGCACTATTCACCTGTCACACAAAGGCGCACTTCTCATGTCTGGCGCTAGTCCAACAAACCCAGGGCCGACAGAGCTCCTGCACTTGCCACCCCAGAAAAATATCTCCTCTCCAAAGAAGAATTCTTATGCTAACGGTGGAGAAGTGCTCCTGTCCTTGAAACAGTGGTGAAAGGTTTGTGCAATAATATTGAAAACAATCCTATCTTCAAAGGCTCTGGTGCCAGGTATGGGAAATACCAAGTTACTTAGGCCTCAGTAGAGTGTTCTCTGCGAAAAGCATCATAGGCTTAAGGATGCAGAGACCAACCTTATCACTATTACGGGGAAAAACACTATGGAAATGGCAAATAATTGCCAACATGCTGGTTATTTCAAAAGCGTCAGGATGAATTCTGAAACAGGATCCACACTTTTCCCATCTCCCGCAAATATGCACTTACCAACTCCGGGGACAATGGAATGAAACGCAGGGCTGACAGAAGCCCCGCACTTACACCCCACACAGAAACCTCCACTAGGAGGAGGGATTCTGATGCTAATGCCTGAAACTTGCTTCGGTTCTGCAAATAGTGGTTACACCACAGTGGAATAACACTTAAAAGAACACTTTCTTTATAGTCTCCAGTACCAACTATTGGAAATGCCAAGTTTACTGGGCCTCAGCATACTTTTGTCTTGAATACTTTCGTATGCCTAAGGATGCAGAGACCAAACTCATGACAATTATGGTGAAGAGTGCTACTAAAAAATATCAAACAGATCTCAACCTAGCGATTATTTCAAAAGTTGTGCCACACCCCTCTTGGAAAGATCGAGTCACTTTGGCCTCGCCTTCCATTGGTCTAGAGAAGGAATCGCCATTCCTCGCTGATGAAGCAAATTATTCTGAAAAGAATGGTGAAAAGTGCGGATTCTGTTTCAATCTTTAGAGTGAAACAGGATCCGCACTATTCACCTCTCACACAAAGGCACACTTCTCATGCCTGGCGTTAGTCCAATCCAACCCAGGACGGACAGAGGCCGTGCGCTTGCCACCTCAGAAAAATATCCCATCTCCAAAGAAGGATTCTTATGCTAAAGTGTGAAAAGTGCTCCCGTCCTTGAAAGCATGGTAAAAGGATGGCGAAATCATACTGAAATCAATGGTTTTTGCAAGGGCTATAGTACCAAGTATGAGAAATTCCAAGGCACCTGGGCCTCAGGAGAGTTTTCTGTGCGACAAGCATCCTAGGCTGAAGGAGGCAGAGACAAACCCTATCACGATTATTGTGAAAAATGCTATCAAAAATGGAAAATAATTATCAACATCCTGGTTATTTCAAAAGTGTCAGGCTAAAAGTGGAAACAGGATCTGCACTTCTCATCTCTGGAGATAATCAAATCAAACCCAGGGCTGAAAGAGGCCCTGCACCTACAGCCCACACAGAAATCTCAACTACAAGGGAGGATTCTTATGCTAATGGCTGAAAATTGCTCCAGTTCTGACAATAATGGTTTAACGATGGTGCAATAATACTTAAAAGACTGACTTCCTCAAAGGCTCCAGTAGCAAGCATTGGAAAGGCCAAGGTACCTGGGCCTCAGCATAGTATTGTCTGCGAAACCACCTGAGGGTTAGGGATGCAGAGCCAAACCTTATCACCATTATGGTGAATAGTGCCATAAAAAATGGCAAATAATTCTCCAAAGACTGAGTGGTTATTCCAAAAGGTCTGCCACACACCGCTGGAAAAATACAGTTACCAGGGCCTAGCCTTGGATTGGTCTAGAGAACCCGTCGCGATTCCCAGCTGATGAATCCAGCGATTCTGAAAGGAACCGTGAAAAGTGCAGATCCTGTTTCAGTCTTTAGACTGAAAAGGGTCCGCACTTTTCACCTCTCACACAAAGGCCCACTTCTCATGTCTGGCGCTAGTCCAAAAAACCCAGGACTGACAGAGGCCCTGCACTGGCCACCCCAGAAAAATATCGCCTCTCCAAAGAAGGATTCTTATGCTAACGATTGAAAAGTGCTCCCATTCTTGAAACAGTGGTGAAAGGATGGTGAAATAATACTGAAAACAATCCTATCTTCAAAGGCTCCAGTGCCAGGTATAGGAAATACCAAGTTACCTGGGCCTCAGTAGAGTTTTCTCTGAGAAAAGCTTCATAGGCTGAAGGATGCAGAGACCAACCGTATCACTATTACGGTGAAAAACGCCATGGAAATGGCAAATGATTACCAACATACTGGTCATTTCAAAAGTGTCAGGATGAAATCTGAAACAAGATCCACACTTTTCCCATCTCAAGCAAATATCCACTTACCAACTCTGGGGACAATCGAATCAAACACAGGGCTGACCGAAGCCCCGCACTTACACCCCACACAGAAATCTCAACTAAGAGGAGGGATTCTGATGCTAATGCGTGAAACTGGCTCCGCTTCTGAAAATCATGGTGACACCACAGTGGAATAACACTTAAAGAACACTTTCTTTATAGCCTCTAGTACCAACTATTGGTAATGCCAAGTTTACTGGGCCTCAGCATACTTTTGCCTGTGAAAACTATCCTACGCTTAAGGATGCAGAGACCAAACTTTTGACAATTATGGAGAAAAGTGCTACAAAAAAATACCAAAGAGTTCTCAACCTAGCGGTTATTTCAAAAGTTGTGCCACACCCCTCTTGGAAAGATCCAGTTACTGTGGCCTCGCCTTCGATTGGTCTAGAGAAGGAATCGCCATTCCTAGCCGATCAATCAAATGATTCTGAAAGGAACGGTGAAAAGTGCGGATCCTGTTTCAGTCTTTAGACTGAAACAGGATCCGCACTATTCACCTGTGACACAAAGGCGCACTTCTCATGTCTGGCGCTAGTCCAACAAACCCAGGGCCGACAGAGCTCCTGCACTTGCCACCCCAGAAAAATATCTCCTCTCCAAAGAAGAATTCTTATGCTAACGGTGGAGAAGTGCTCCTGTCCTTGAAACAGTGGTGAAAGGTTTGTGCAATAATATTGAAAACAATCCTATCTTCAAAGGCTCTGGTGCCAGGTATGGGAAATACCAAGTTACTTAGGCCTCAGTAGAGTGTTCTCTGCGAAAAGCATCATAGGCTTAAGGATGCAGAGACCAACCTTATCACTATTATGGGGAAAAACGCTATGGAAATGGCAAATAATTGCCAACATGCTGGTTATTTCAAAAGCGTCAGGATGAATTCTGAAACAGGATCCACACTTTTCCCATCTCCCGCAAATATGCACTTACCAACTCCGGGGACAATGGAATGAAACGCAGGGCTGACAGAAGCCCCGCACTTACACCCCACACAGAAATCTCCACTAGGAGGAGGGATTCTGATGCTAATGCCTGAAACTTGCTTCGGTTCTGCAAATAGTGGTTACACCACAGTGGAATAACACTTAAAAGAACACTTTCTTTATAGTCTCCAGTACCAACTATTGGAAATGCCAAGTTTACTGGGCCTCAGCATACTTTTGTCTTGAATACTTTCGTATGCCTAAGGATGCAGAGACCAAACTCATGACAATTATGGTGAAGAGTGCTACTAAAAAAATATCAAACAGATCTCAACCTAGCGATTATTTCAAAAGTTGTGCCACACCCCTCTTGGAAAGATCGAGTCACTTTGGCCTCGCCTTCCATTGGTCTAGAGAAGGAATCGCCATTCCTCGCTGATGAAGCAAATTATTCTGAAAAGAATGGTGAAAAGTGCGGATTCTGTTTCAATCTTTAGAGTGAAACAGGATCCGCACTATTCACCTCTCACACAAAGGCACACTTCTCATGCCTGGCGTTAGTCCAATCCAACCCAGGACGGACAGAGGCCGTGCGCTTGCCACCTCAGAAAAATATCCCATCTCCAAAGAAGGATTCTTATGCTAAAGTGTGAAAAGTGCTCCCGTCCTTGAAAGCATGGTAAAAGGATGGCGAAATAATACTGAAATCAATGGTTTTTGCAAGGGCTATAGTACCAAGTATGAGAAATTCCAAGGCACCTGGGCCTCAGGAGAGTTTTCTGTGCGACAAGCATCCTAGGCTGAAGGAGGCAGAGACAAACCCTATCACGATTATTGTGAAAAATGCTATCAAAAATGGAAAATAATTATCAACATCCTGGTTATTTCAAAAGTGTCAGGCTAAAGGTGGAAACAGGATCTGCACTTCTCATCTCTGGAGATAATCAAATCAAACCCAGGGCTGAAAGAGGCCCTGCACCTACAGCCCACACAGAAATCTCAACTACAAGGGAGGAGTCTTATGCTAATGGCTGAAAATTGCTCCAGTTCTGACAATAATGGTTTAACGATGGTGCAATAATACTTAAAAGACTGACTTCCTCAAAGGCTCCAGTAGCAAGCATTGGAAAGGCCAAGGTACCTGGGCCTCAGCATAGTATTGTCTGCGAAACCACCTGAGGTTTAGGGATGCAGAGCCAAACCTTACCACCATTATGGTGAATAGTGCCATAAAAAATGGCAAATAATTCTCCAAAGACTGAGTGGTTATTCCAAAAGGTCTGCCACACACCGCTGGAAAAATACAGTTACCAGGGCCTAGCCTTAGATTGGTCTAGAGAACCCGTCGCGATTCCCAGCTGATGAATCCAGCGATTCTGAAAGGAACCGTGAAAAGTGCAGATCCTGTTTCAGTCTTTAGACTGAAAAGGGTCCGCACTTTTCACCTCTCACACAAAGGCCCACTTCTCATGTCTGGCGCTAGTCCAAAAAACCCAGGACTGACAGAGGCCCTGCACTGGCCACCCCAGAAAAATATCGCCTCTCCAAAGAAGGATTCTTATGCTAACGATTGAAAAGTGCTCCCATTCTTGAAACAGTGGTGAAAGGATGGTGAAATAATACTGAAAACAATCCTATCTTCAAAGGCTCCAGTGCCAGGTATAGGAAATACCAAGTTACCTGGGCCTCAGTAGAGTTTTCTCTGAGAAAAGCTTCATAGGCTGAAGGATGCAGAGACCAACCGTATCACTATTACGGTGAAAAACGCCATGGAAATGGCAAATGATTACCAACATACTGGTCATTTCAAAAGTGTCAGGATGAAATCTGAAACAAGATCCACACTTTTCCCATCTCAAGCAAATATCCACTTACCAACTCTGGGGACAATCGAATCAAACACAGGGCTGACCGAAGCCCCGCACTTACACCCCACACAGAAATCTCAACTACGAGGAGGGATTCTGATGCTAATGCGTGAAACTGGCTCCGCTTCTGAAAATCATGGTGACACCACAGTGGAATAACACTTAAAGAACACTTTCTTTATAGCCTCTAGTACCAACTATTGGTAATGCCAAGTTTACTGGGCCTCAGCATACTTTTGCCTGTGAAAACTATAATACGCTTAAGGATGCAGAGACCAACCTGTTGACAATTATGGAGAAAAGTGCTACAAAAAAATACCAAAGAGTTCTCAACCTAGCGGTTATTTCAAAAGTTGTGCCACACCCCTCTTGGAAAGATCCAGTTACTGTGGCCTCGCCTTGGATTGGTCTAGAGAAGGAATCGCCATTCCTAGCCGATCAATCAAATGATTCTGAAAGGAACGGTGAAAAGTGCGGATCCTGTTTCAGTCTTTAGACTGAAACAGGATCCGCACTATTCACCTGTCACACAAAGGCGCACTTCTCATGTCTGGCGCTAGTCCAACAAACCCAGGGCCGACAGAGCTCCTGCACTTGCCACCCCAGAAAAATATCTCCTCTCCAAAGAAGAATTCTTATGCTAACGGTGGAGAAGTGCTCCTGTCCTTGAAACAGTGGTGAAAGGTTTGTGCAATAATATTGAAAACAATCCTATCTTCAAAGGCTCTGGTGCCAGGTATGGGAAATACCAAGTTACTTAGGCCTCAGTAGAGTGTTCTCTGCGAAAAGCATCATAGGCTTAAGGATGCAGAGACCAACCTTATCACTATTACGGGGAAAAACGCTATGGAAATGGCAAATAATTGCCAACATGCTGGTTATTTCAAAAGCGTCAGGATGAATTCTGAAACAGGATCCACACTTTTCCCATCTCCCGCAAATATGCACTTACCAACTCCGGGGACAATGGAATGAAACGCAGGGCTGACAGAAGCCCCGCACTTACACCCCACACAGAAACCTCCACTAGGAGGAGGGATTCTGATGCTAATGCCTGAAACTTGCTTCGGTTCTGCAAATAGTGGTTACACCACAGTGGAATAACACTTAAAAGAACACTTTCTTTATAGTCTCCAGTACCAACTATTGCAAATGCCAAGTTCACTGGGCCTCAGCATACTTTTGTCTTGAATACTTTCGTATGCCTAAGGATGCAGAGACCAAACTCATGACAATTATGGTGAAGAGTGCTACTAAAAAATATCAAAGAGTTCTCAACCTAGCGATTATTTCAAAAGTTGTGCCACACCCCTCTTGGAAAGATCGAGTCACTTTGGCCTCGCCTTCCATTGGTCTAGAGAAGGAATCACCATTCCTCGCTGATGAAGCAAATTATTCTGAAAAGAACGGTGAAAAGTGCGGATTCTGTTTCAATCTTTAGAGTGAAACAGGATCCGCACTATTCACCTCTCACACAAAGGCACACTTCTCATGCCTGGCGTTAGTCCAATCCAACCCAGGACGGACAGAGGCCGTGCGCTTGCCACCTCAGAAAAATATCCCATCTCCAAAGAAGGATTCTTATGCTAAAGTGTGAAAAGTGCTCCCGTCCTTGAAAGCATGGTAAAAGGATGGCGAAATAATACTGAAATCAATGGTTTTTGCAAGGGCTATAGTACCAAGTATGAGAAATTCCAAGGCACCTGGGCCTCAGGACAGTTTTCTGTGCGACAAGCATCCTAGGCAGAAGGAGGCAGAGACAAACCCTATCACGATTATTGTGAAAAATGCTATCAAAAATGGAAAATAATTATCAACATCCTGGTTATTTCAAAAGTGTCAGGCTAAAAGTGGAAACAGGATCTGCACTTCTCATCTCTGGAGATAATCAAATCAAACCCAGGGCTGAAAGAGGCCCTGCACCTACAGCCCACACAGAAATCTCAACTACAAGGGAGGAGTCTTATGCTAATGGCTGAAAATTGCTCCAGTTCTGACAATAATGGTTTAACGATGGTGCAATAATACTTAAAAGACTGACTTCCTCAAAGGCTCCAGTAGCAAGCATTGGAAAGGCCAAGGTACCTGGGCCTCAGCATAGTATTGTCTGCGAAACCACCTGAGGTTTAGGGATGCAGAGCCAAACCTTATCACCATTATGGTGAATAGTGCCATAAAAAATGGCAAATAATTCTCCAAAGACTGAGTGGTTATTCCAAAAGGTCTGCCACACACCGCTGGAAAAATACAGTTACCAGGGCCTAGCCTTAGATTGGTCTAGAGAACCCGTCGCGATTCCCAGCTGATGAATCCAGCGATTCTGAAAGGAACCGTGAAAAGTGCAGATCCTGTTTCAGTCTTTAGACTGAAAAGGGTCCGCACTTTTCACCTCTCACACAAAGGCCCACTTCTCATGTCTGGCGCTAGTCCAAAAAACCCAGGACTGACAGAGGCCCTGCACTGGCCACCCCAGAAAAATATCGCCTCTCCAAAGAAGGATTCTTATGCTAACGATTGAAAAGTGCTCCCATTCTTGAAACAGTGGTGAAAGGATGGTGAAATAATACTGAAAACAATCCTATCTTCAAAGGCTCCAGTGCCAGGTATAGGAAATACCAAGTTACCTGGGCCTCAGTAGAGTTTTCTCTGAGAAAAGCTTCATAGGCTGAAGGATGCAGAGACCAACCGTATCACTATTACGGTGAAAAACGCCATGGAAATGGCAAATGATTACCAACATACTGGTCATTTCAAAAGTGTCAGGATGAAATCTGAAACAAGATCCACACTTTTCCCATCTCAAGCAAATATCCACTTACCAACTCTGGGGACAATCGAATCAAACACAGGGCTGACCGAAGCCCCGCACTTACACCCCACACAGAAATCTCAACTACGAGGAGGGATTCTGATGCTAATGCGTGAAACTGGCTCCGCTTCTGAAAATCATGGTGACACCACAGTGGAATAACACTTAAAGAACACTTTCTTTATAGCCTCTAGTACCAACTATTGGTAATGCCAAGTTTACTGGGCCTCAGCATACTTTTGCCTGTGAAAACTATCCTACGCTTAAGGATGCAGAGACCAAACTTTTGACAATTATGGAGAAAAGTGCTACAAAAAAATACCAAAGAGTTCTCAACCTAGCGGTTATTTCAAAAGTTGTGCCACACCCCTCTTGGAAAGATCCAGTTACTGTGGCCTCGCCTTCGATTGGTCTAGAGAAGGAATCGCCATTCCTAGCCGATCAATCAAATGATTCTGAAAGGAACGGTGAAAAGTGCGGATCCTGTTTCAGTCTTTAGACTGAAACAGGATCCGCACTATTCACCTGTCACACAAAGGCGCACTTCTCATGTCTGGCGCTAGTCCAACAAACCCAGGGCCGACAGAGCTCCTGCACTTGCCACCCCAGAAAAATATCTCCTCTCCAAAGAAGAATTCTTATGCTAACGGTGGAGAAGTGCTCCTGTCCTTGAAACAGTGGTGAAAGGTTTGTGCAATAATATTGAAAACAATCCTATCTTCAAAGGCTCTGGTGCCAGGTATGGGAAATACCAAGTTACTTAGGCCTCAGTAGAGTGTTCTCTGAGAAAAGCATCATAGGCTTAAGGATGCAGAGACCAACTTTATCACTATTATGGGGAAAAACGCTATGGAAATGGCAAATAATTGCCAACATGCTGGTTATTTCAAAAGCGTCAGGATGAATTCTGAAACAGGATCCACACTTTTCCCATCTCCCGCAAATATGCACTTACCAACTCCGGGGACAATGGAATGAAACGCAGGGCTGACAGAAGCCCCGCACTTACACCCCACACAGAAATCTCCACTAGGAGGAGGGATTCTGATGCTAATGCCTGAAACTTGCTTCGGTTCTGCAAATAGTGGTTACACCACAGTGGAATAACACTTAAAAGAACACTTTCTTTATAGTCTCCAGTACCAACTATTGGAAATGCCAAGTTTACTGGGCCTCAGCATACTTTTGTCTTGAATACTTTCGTATGCCTAAGGATGCAGAGACCAAACTCATGACAATTATGGTGAAGAGTGCTACTAAAAAATATCAAACAGATCTCAACCTAGCGATTATTTCAAAAGTTGTGCCACACCCCTCTTGGAAAGATCGAGTCACTTTGGCCTCGCCTTCCATTGGTCTAGAGAAGGAATCGCCATTCCTCGCTGATGAAGCAAATTATTCTGAAAAGAATGGTGAAAAGTGCGGATTCTGTTTCAATCTTTAGAGTGAAACAGGATCCGCACTATTCACCTCTCACACAAAGGCACACTTCTCATGCCTGGCGTTAGTCCAATCCAACCCAGGACGGACAGAGGCCGTGCGCTTGCCACCTCAGAAAAATATCCCATCTCCAAAGAAGGATTCTTATGCTAAAGTGTGAAAAGTGCTCCCGTCCTTGAAAGCATGGTAAAAGGATGGCGAAATAATACTGAAATCAATGGTTTTTGCAAGGGCTATAGTACCAAGTATGAGAAATTCCAAGGCACCTGGGCCTCAGGAGAGTTTTCTGTGCGACAAGCATCCTAGGCTGAAGGAGGCAGAGACAAACCCTATCACGATTATTGTGAAAAATGCTATCAAAAATGGAAAATAATTATCAACATCCTGGTTATTTCAAAAGTGTCAGGCTAAAGGTGGAAACAGGATCTGCACTTCTCATCTCTGGAGATAATCAAATCAAACCCAGGGCTGAAAGAGGCCCTGCACCTACAGCCCACACAGAAATCTCAACTACAAGGGAGGAGTCTTATGCTAATGGCTGAAAATTGCTCCAGTTCTGACAATAATGGTTTAACGATGGTGCAATAATACTTAAAAGACTGACTTCCTCAAAGGCTCCAGTAGCAAGCATTGGAAAGGCCAAGGTACCTGGGCCTCAGCATAGTATTGTCTGCGAAACCACCTGAGGTTTAGGGATGCAGAGCCAAACCTTACCACCATTATGGTGAATAGTGCCATAAAAAATGGCAAATAATTCTCCAAAGACTGAGTGGTTATTCCAAAAGGTCTGCCACACACCGCTGGAAAAATACAGTTACCAGGGCCTAGCCTTAGATTGGTCTAGAGAACCCGTCGCGATTCCCAGCTGATGAATCCAGCGATTCTGAAAGGAACCGTGAAAAGTGCAGATCCTGTTTCAGTCTTTAGACTGAAAAGGGTCCGCACTTTTCACCTCTCACACAAAGGCCCACTTCTCATGTCTGGCGCTAGTCCAAAAAACCCAGGACTGACAGAGGCCCTGCACTGGCCACCCCAGAAAAATATCGCCTCTCCAAAGAAGGATTCTTATGCTAACGATTGAAAAGTGCTCCCATTCTTGAAACAGTGGTGAAAGGATGGTGAAATAATACTGAAAACAATCCTATCTTCAAAGGCTCCAGTGCCAGGTATAGGAAATACCAAGTTACCTGGGCCTCAGTAGAGTTTTCTCTGAGAAAAGCTTCATAGGCTGAAGGATGCAGAGACCAACCGTATCACGATTACGGTGAAAAACGCCATGGAAATGGCAAATGATTACCAACATACTGGTCATTTCAAAAGTGTCAGGATGAAATCTGAAACAAGATCCACACTTTTCCCATCTCAAGCAAATATCCACTTACCAACTCTGGGGACAATCGAATCAAACACAGGGCTGACCGAAGCCCCGCACTTACACCCCACACAGAAATCTCAACTACGAGGAGGGATTCTGATGCTAATGCGTGAAACTGGCTCCGGTTCTGAAAATCATGGTGACACCACAGTGGAATAACACTTAAAGAACACTTTCTTTATAGCCTCTAGTACCAACTATTGGTAATGCCAAGTTTACTGGGCCTCAGCATACTTTTGCCTGTGAAAACTATCCTACGCTTAAGGATGCAGAGACCAACCTTTTGACAATTATGGAGAAAAGTGCTACAAAAAAATACCAAAGAGTTCTCAACCTAGCGGTTATTTCAAAAGTTGTGCCACACCCCTCTTGGAAAGATCCAGTTACTGTGGCCTCGCCTTCGATTGGTCTAGAGAAGGAATCGCCATTCCTAGCCGATCAATCAAATGATTCTGAAAGGAACGGTGAAAAGTGCGGATCCTGTTTCAGTCTTTAGACTGAAACAGGATCCGCACTATTCACCTGTCACACAAAGGCGCACTTCTCATGTCTGGCGCTAGTCCAACAAACCCAGGGCCGACAGAGCTCCTGCACTTGCCACCCCAGAAAAATATCTCCTCTCCAAAGAAGAATTCTTATGCTAACGGTGGAGAAGTGCTCCTGTCCTTGAAACAGTGGTGAAAGGTTTGTGCAATAATATTGAAAACAATCCTATCTTCAAAGGCTCTGGTGCCAGGTATGGGAAATACCAAGTTACTTAGGCCTCAGTAGAGTGTTCTCTGCGAAAAGCATCATAGGCTTAAGGATGCAGAGACCAACCTTATCACTATTACGGGGAAAAACACTATGGAAATGGCAAATAATTGCCAACATGCTGGTTATTTCAAAAGCGTCAGGATGAATTCTGAAACAGGATCCACACTTTTCCCATCTCCCGCAAATATGCACTTACCAACTCCGGGGACAATGGAATGAAACGCAGGGCTGACAGAAGCCCCGCACTTACACCCCACACAGAAACCTCCACTAGGAGGAGGGATTCTGATGCTAATGCCTGAAACTTGCTTCGGTTCTGCAAATAGTGGTTACACCACAGTGGAATAACACTTAAAAGAACACTTTCTTTATAGTCTCCAGTACCAACTATTGGAAATGCCAAGTTTACTGGGCCTCAGCATACTTTTGTCTTGAATACTTTCGTATGCCTAAGGATGCAGAGACCAAACTCATGACAATTATGGTGAAGAGTGCTACTAAAAAATATCAAACAGATCTCAACCTAGCGATTATTTCAAAAGTTGTGCCACACCCCTCTTGGAAAGATCGAGTCACTTTGGCCTCGCCTTCCATTGGTCTAGAGAAGGAATCGCCATTCCTCGCTGATGAAGCAAATTATTCTGAAAAGAATGGTGAAAAGTGCGGATTCTGTTTCAATCTTTAGAGTGAAACAGGATCCGCACTATTCACCTCTCACACAAAGGCACACTTCTCATGCCTGGCGTTAGTCCAATCCAACCCAGGACGGACAGAGGCCGTGCGCTTGCCACCTCAGAAAAATATCCCATCTCCAAAGAAGGATTCTTATGCTAAAGTGTGAAAAGTGCTCCCGTCCTTGAAAGCATGGTAAAAGGATGGCGAAATAATACTGAAATCAATGGTTTTTGCAAGGGCTATAGTACCAAGTATGAGAAATTCCAAGGCACCTGGGCCTCAGGAGAGTTTTCTGTGCGACAAGCATCCTAGGCTGAAGGAGGCAGAGACAAACCCTATCACGATTATTGTGAAAAATGCTATCAAAAATGGAAAATAATTATCAACATCCTGGTTATTTCAAAAGTGTCAGGCTAAAAGTGGAAACAGGATCTGCACTTCTCATCTCTGGAGATAATCAAATCAAACCCAGGGCTGAAAGAGGCCCTGCACCTACAGCCCACACAGAAATCTCAACTACAAGGGAGGAGTCTTATGCTAATGGCTGAAAATTGCTCCAGTTCTGACAATAATGGTTTAACGATGGTGCAATAATACTTAAAAGATTGACTTCCTCAAAGGCTCCAGTAGCAAGCATTGGAAAGGCCAAGATACCTGGGCCTCAGCATAGTATTGTCTGCGAAACCACCTGAGGTTTAGGGATGCAGAGCCAAAACTTATCACCATTATGGTGAATAGTGCCATAAAAAATGGCAAATAATTCTCCAACGAGTGGTTATTTCAAAAGGTCTGCCACACACCGCTGGAAAAATACAGTTACCAGGGCCTAGCCTTAGATTGGTCTAGAGAACCCGTCGCGATTCCCAGCTGATGAATCCAGCGATTCTGAAAGGAACCGTGAAAAGTGCAGATCCTGTTTCAGTCTTTAGACTGAAAAGGGTCCGCACTTTTCACCTCTCACACAAAGGCCCACTTCTCATGTCTGGCGCTAGTCCAAAAAACCCAGGACTGACAGAGGCCCTGCACTGGCCACCCCAGAAAAATATCGCCTCTCCAAAGAAGGATTCTTATGCTAACGATTGAAAAGTGCTCCCATTCTTGAAACAGTGGTGAAAGGATGGTGAAATAATACTGAAAACAATCCTATCTTCAAAGGCTCCAGTGCCAGGTATAGGAAATACCAAGTTACCTGGGCCTCAGTAGAGTTTTCTCTGAGAAAAGCTTCATAGGCTGAAGGATGCAGAGACCAACCGTATCACTATTACGGTGAAAAACGCCATGGAAATGGCAAATGATTACCAACATACTGGTCATTTCAAAAGTGTCAGGATGAAATCTGAAACAAGATCCACACTTTTCCCATCTCAAGCAAATATCCACTTACCAACTCTGGGGACAATCGAATCAAACACAGGGCTGACCGAAGCCCCGCACTTACACCCCACACAGAAATCTCAACTACGAGGAGGGATTCTGATGCTAATGCGTGAAACTGGCTCCGCTTCTGAAAATCATGGTGACACCACAGTGGAATAACACTTAAAGAACACTTTCTTTATAGCCTCTAGTACCAACTATTGGTAATGCCAAGTTTACTGGGCCTCAGCATACTTTTGCCTGTGAAAACTATCCTACGCTTAAGGATGCAGAGACCAAACTTTTGACAATTATGGAGAAAAGTGCTACAAAAAAATACCAAAGAGTTCTCAACCTAGCGGTTATTTCAAAAGTTGTGCCACACCCCTCTTGGAAAGATCCAGTTACTGTGGCCTCGCCTTCGATTGGTCTAGAGAAGGAATCGCCATTCCTAGCCGATCAATCAAATGATTCTGAAAGGAACGGTGAAAAGTGCGGATCCTGTTTCAGTCTTTAGACTGAAACAGGATCCGCACTATTCACCTGTCACACAAAGGCGCACTTCTCATGTCTGGCGCTAGTCCAACAAACCCAGGGCCGACAGAGCTCCTGCACTTGCCACCCCAGAAAAATATCTCCTCTCCAAAGAAGAATTCTTATGCTAACGGTGGAGAAGTGCTCCTGTCCTTGAAACAGTGGTGAAAGGTTTGTGCAATAATATTGAAAACAATCCTATCTTCAAAGGCTCTGGTGCCAGGTATGGGAAATACCAAGTTACTTAGGCCTCAGTAGAGTGTTCTCTGAGAAAAGCATCATAGGCTTAAGGATGCAGAGACCAACTTTATCACTATTATGGGGAAAAACGCTATGGAAATGGCAAATAATTGCCAACATGCTGGTTATTTCAAAAGCGTCAGGATGAATTCTGAAACAGGATCCACACTTTTCCCATCTCCCGCAAATATGCACTTACCAACTCCGGGGACAATGGAATGAAACGCAGGGCTGACAGAAGCCCCGCACTTACACCCCACACAGAAATCTCCACTAGGAGGAGGGATTCTGATGCTAATGCCTGAAACTTGCTTCGGTTCTGCAAATAGTGGTTACACCACAGTGGAATAACACTTAAAAGAACACTTTCTTTATAGTCTCCAGTACCAACTATTGGAAATGCCAAGTTTACTGGGCCTCAGCATACTTTTGTCTTGAATACTTTCGTATGCCTAAGGATGCAGAGACCAAACTCATGACAATTATGGTGAAGAGTGCTACTAAAAAATATCAAACAGATCTCAACCTAGCGATTATTTCAAAAGTTGTGCCACACCCCTCTTGGAAAGATCGAGTCACTTTGGCCTCGCCTTCCATTGGTCTAGAGAAGGAATCGCCATTCCTCGCTGATGAAGCAAATTATTCTGAAAAGAATGGTGAAAAGTGCGGATTCTGTTTCAATCTTTAGAGTGAAACAGGATCCGCACTATTCACCTCTCACACAAAGGCACACTTCTCATGCCTGGCGTTAGTCCAATCCAACCCAGGACGGACAGAGGCCGTGCGCTTGCCACCTCAGAAAAATATCCCATCTCCAAAGAAGGATTCTTATGCTAAAGTGTGAAAAGTGCTCCCGTCCTTGAAAGCATGGTAAAAGGATGGCGAAATAATACTGAAATCAATGGTTTTTGCAAGGGCTATAGTACCAAGTATGAGAAATTCCAAGGCACCTGGGCCTCAGGAGAGTTTTCTGTGCGACAAGCATCCTAGGCTGAAGGAGGCAGAGACAAACCCTATCACGATTATTGTGAAAAATGCTATCAAAAATGGAAAATAATTATCAACATCCTGGTTATTTCAAAAGTGTCAGGCTAAAGGTGGAAACAGGATCTGCACTTCTCATCTTTGGAGATAATCAAATCAAACCCAGGGCTGAAAGAGGCCCTGCACCTACAGCCCACACAGAAATCTCAACTACAAGGGAGGAGTCTTATGCTAATGGCTGAAAATTGCTCCAGTTCTGACAATAATGGTTTAACGATGGTGCAATAATACTTAAAAGACTGACTTCCTCAAAGGCTCCAGTAGCAAGCATTGGAAAGGCCAAGGTACCTGGGCCTCAGCATAGTATTGTCTGCGAAACCACCTGAGGTTTAGGGATGCAGAGCCAAACCTTACCACCATTATGGTGAATAGTGCCATAAAAAATGGCAAATAATTCTCCAAAGACTGAGTGGTTATTCCAAAAGGTCTGCCACACACCGCTGGAAAAATACAGTTACCAGGGCCTAGCCTTAGATTGGTCTAGAGAACCCGTCGCGATTCCCAGCTGATGAATCCAGCGATTCTGAAAGGAACCGTGAAAAGTGCAGATCCTGTTTCAGTCTTTAGACTGAAAAGGGTCCGCACTTTTCACCTCTCACACAAAGGCCCACTTCTCATGTCTGGCGCTAGTCCAAAAAACCCAGGACTGACAGAGGCCCTGCACTGGCCACCCCAGAAAAATATCGCCTCTCCAAAGAAGGATTCTTATGCTAACGATTGAAAAGTGCTCCCATTCTTGAAACAGTGGTGAAAGGATGGTGAAATAATACTGAAAACAATCCTATCTTCAAAGGCTCCAGTGCCAGGTATAGGAAATACCAAGTTACCTGGGCCTCAGTAGAGTTTTCTCTGAGAAAAGCTTCATAGGCTGAAGGATGCAGAGACCAACCGTATCACGATTACGGTGAAAAACGCCATGGAAATGGCAAATGATTACCAACATACTGGTCATTTCAAAAGTGTCAGGATGAAATCTGAAACAAGATCCACACTTTTCCCATCTCAAGCAAATATCCACTTACCAACTCTGGGGACAATCGAATCAAACACAGGGCTGACCGAAGCCCCGCACTTACACCCCACACAGAAATCTCAACTACGAGGAGGGATTCTGATGCTAATGCGTGAAACTGGCTCCGGTTCTGAAAATCATGGTGACACCACAGTGGAATAACACTTAAAGAACACTTTCTTTATAGCCTCTAGTACCAACTATTGGTAATGCCAAGTTTACTGGGCCTCAGCATACTTTTGCCTGTGAAAACTATCCTACGCTTAAGGATGCAGAGACCAACCTTTTGACAATTATGGAGAAAAGTGCTACAAAAAAATACCAAAGAGTTCTCAACCTAGCGGTTATTTCAAAAGTTGTGCCACACCCCTCTTGGAAAGATCCAGTTACTGTGGCCTCGCCTTCGATTGGTCTAGAGAAGGAATCGCCATTCCTAGCCGATCAATCAAATGATTCTGAAAGGAACGGTGAAAAGTGCGGATCCTGTTTCAGTCTTTAGACTGAAACAGGATCCGCACTATTCACCTGTCACACAAAGGCGCACTTCTCATGTCTGGCGCTAGTCCAACAAACCCAGGGCCGACAGAGCTCCTGCACTTGCCACCCCAGAAAAATATCTCCTCTCCAAAGAAGAATTCTTATGCTAACGGTGGAGAAGTGCTCCTGTCCTTGAAACAGTGGTGAAAGGTTTGTGCAATAATATTGAAAACAATCCTATCTTCAAAGGCTCTGGTGCCAGGTATGGGAAATACCAAGTTACTTAGGCCTCAGTAGAGTGTTCTCTGCGAAAAGCATCATAGGCTTAAGGATGCAGAGACCAACCTTATCACTATTACGGGGAAAAACACTATGGAAATGGCAAATAATTGCCAACATGCTGGTTATTTCAAAAGCGTCAGGATGAATTCTGAAACAGGATCCACACTTTTCCCATCTCCCGCAAATATGCACTTACCAACTCCGGGGACAATGGAATGAAACGCAGGGCTGACAGAAGCCCCGCACTTACACCCCACACAGAAACCTCCACTAGGAGGAGGGATTCTGATGCTAATGCCTGAAACTTGCTTCGGTTCTGCAAATAGTGGTTACACCACAGTGGAATAACACTTAAAAGAACACTTTCTTTATAGTCTCCAGTACCAACTATTGGAAATGCCAAGTTTACTGGGCCTCAGCATACTTTTGTCTTGAATACTTTCGTATGCCTAAGGATGCAGAGACCAAACTCATGACAATTATGGTGAAGAGTGCTACTAAAAAATATCAAACAGATCTCAACCTAGCGATTATTTCAAAAGTTGTGCCACACCCCTCTTGGAAAGATCGAGTCACTTTGGCCTCGCCTTCCATTGGTCTAGAGAAGGAATCGCCATTCCTCGCTGATGAAGCAAATTATTCTGAAAAGAATGGTGAAAAGTGCGGATTCTGTTTCAATCTTTAGAGTGAAACAGGATCCGCACTATTCACCTCTCACACAAAGGCACACTTCTCATGCCTGGCGTTAGTCCAATCCAACCCAGGACGGACAGAGGCCGTGCGCTTGCCACCTCAGAAAAATATCCCATCTCCAAAGAAGGATTCTTATGCTAAAGTGTGAAAAGTGCTCCCGTCCTTGAAAGCATGGTAAAAGGATGGCGAAATCATACTGAAATCAATGGTTTTTGCAAGGGCTATAGTACCAAGTATGAGAAATTCCAAGGCACCTGGGCCTCAGGAGAGTTTTCTGTGCGACAAGCATCCTAGGCTGAAGGAGGCAGAGACAAACCCTATCACGATTATTGTGAAAAATGCTATCAAAAATGGAAAATAATTATCAACATCCTGGTTATTTCAAAAGTGTCAGGCTAAAAGTGGAAACAGGATCTGCACTTCTCATCTCTGGAGATAATCAAATCAAACCCAGGGCTGAAAGAGGCCCTGCACCTACAGCCCACACAGAAATCTCAACTACAAGGGAGGATTCTTATGCTAATGGCTGAAAATTGCTCCAGTTCTGACAATAATGGTTTAACGATGGTGCAATAATACTTAAAAGACTGACTTCCTCAAAGGCTCCAGTAGCAAGCATTGGAAAGGCCAAGGTACCTGGGCCTCAGCATAGTATTGTCTGCGAAACCACCTGAGGGTTAGGGATGCAGAGCCAAACCTTATCACCATTATGGTGAATAGTGCCATAAAAAATGGCAAATAATTCTCCAAAGACTGAGTGGTTATTCCAAAAGGTCTGCCACACACCGCTGGAAAAATACAGTTACCAGGGCCTAGCCTTGGATTGGTCTAGAGAACCCGTCGCGATTCCCAGCTGATGAATCCAGCGATTCTGAAAGGAACCGTGAAAAGTGCAGATCCTGTTTCAGTCTTTAGACTGAAAAGGGTCCGCACTTTTCACCTCTCACACAAAGGCCCACTTCTCATGTCTGGCGCTAGTCCAAAAAACCCAGGACTGACAGAGGCCCTGCACTGGCCACCCCAGAAAAATATCGCCTCTCCAAAGAAGGATTCTTATGCTAACGATTGAAAAGTGCTCCCATTCTTGAAACAGTGGTGAAAGGATGGTGAAATAATACTGAAAACAATCCTATCTTCAAAGGCTCCAGTGCCAGGTATAGGAAATACCAAGTTACCTGGGCCTCAGTAGAGTTTTCTCTGAGAAAAGCTTCATAGGCTGAAGGATGCAGAGACCAACCGTATCACTATTACGGTGAAAAACGCCATGGAAATGGCAAATGATTACCAACATACTGGTCATTTCAAAAGTGTCAGGATGAAATCTGAAACAAGATCCACACTTTTCCCATCTCAAGCAAATATCCACTTACCAACTCTGGGGACAATCGAATCAAACACAGGGCTGACCGAAGCCCCGCACTTACACCCCACACAGAAATCTCAACTAAGAGGAGGGATTCTGATGCTAATGCGTGAAACTGGCTCCGCTTCTGAAAATCATGGTGACACCACAGTGGAATAACACTTAAAGAACACTTTCTTTATAGCCTCTAGTACCAACTATTGGTAATGCCAAGTTTACTGGGCCTCAGCATACTTTTGCCTGTGAAAACTATCCTACGCTTAAGGATGCAGAGACCAAACTTTTGACAATTATGGAGAAAAGTGCTACAAAAAAATACCAAAGAGTTCTCAACCTAGCGGTTATTTCAAAAGTTGTGCCACACCCCTCTTGGAAAGATCCAGTTACTGTGGCCTCGCCTTCGATTGGTCTAGAGAAGGAATCGCCATTCCTAGCCGATCAATCAAATGATTCTGAAAGGAACGGTGAAAAGTGCGGATCCTGTTTCAGTCTTTAGACTGAAACAGGATCCGCACTATTCACCTGTCACACAAAGGCGCACTTCTCATGTCTGGCGCTAGTCCAACAAACCCAGGGCCGACAGAGCTCCTGCACTTGCCACCCCAGAAAAATATCTCCTCTCCAAAGAAGAATTCTTATGCTAACGGTGGAGAAGTGCTCCTGTCCTTGAAACAGTGGTGAAAGGTTTGTGCAATAATATTGAAAACAATCCTATCTTCAAAGGCTCTGGTGCCAGGTATGGGAAATACCAAGTTACTTAGGCCTCAGTAGAGTGTTCTCTGCGAAAAGCATCATAGGCTTAAGGATGCAGAGACCAACCTTATCACTATTATGGGGAAAAACGCTATGGAAATGGCAAATAATTGCCAACATGCTGGTTATTTCAAAAGCGTCAGGATGAATTCTGAAACAGGATCCACACTTTTCCCATCTCCCGCAAATATGCACTTACCAACTCCGGGGACAATGGAATGAAACGCAGGGCTGACAGAAGCCCCGCACTTACACCCCACACAGAAATCTCCACTAGGAGGAGGGATTCTGATGCTAATGCCTGAAACTTGCTTCGGTTCTGCAAATAGTGGTTACACCACAGTGGAATAACACTTAAAAGAACACTTTCTTTATAGTCTCCAGTACCAACTATTGGAAATGCCAAGTTTACTGGGCCTCAGCATACTTTTGTCTTGAATACTTTCGTATGCCTAAGGATGCAGAGACCAAACTCATGACAATTATGGTGAAGAGTGCTACTAAAAAAATATCAAACAGATCTCAACCTAGCGATTATTTCAAAAGTTGTGCCACACCCCTCTTGGAAAGATCGAGTCACTTTGGCCTCGCCTTCCATTGGTCTAGAGAAGGAATCGCCATTCCTCGCTGATGAAGCAAATTATTCTGAAAAGAATGGTGAAAAGTGCGGATTCTGTTTCAATCTTTAGAGTGAAACAGGATCCGCACTATTCACCTCTCACACAAAGGCACACTTCTCATGCCTGGCGTTAGTCCAATCCAACCCAGGACGGACAGAGGCCGTGCGCTTGCCACCTCAGAAAAATATCCCATCTCCAAAGAAGGATTCTTATGCTAAAGTGTGAAAAGTGCTCCCGTCCTTGAAAGCATGGTAAAAGGATGGCGAAATAATACTGAAATCAATGGTTTTTGCAAGGGCTATAGTACCAAGTATGAGAAATTCCAAGGCACCTGGGCCTCAGGAGAGTTTTCTGTGCGACAAGCATCCTAGGCTGAAGGAGGCAGAGACAAACCCTATCACGATTATTGTGAAAAATGCTATCAAAAATGGAAAATAATTATCAACATCCTGGTTATTTCAAAAGTGTCAGGCTAAAGGTGGAAACAGGATCTGCACTTCTCATCTCTGGAGATAATCAAATCAAACCCAGGGCTGAAAGAGGCCCTGCACCTACAGCCCACACAGAAATCTCAACTACAAGGGAGGAGTCTTATGCTAATGGCTGAAAATTGCTCCAGTTCTGACAATAATGGTTTAACGATGGTGCAATAATACTTAAAAGACTGACTTCCTCAAAGGCTCCAGTAGCAAGCATTGGAAAGGCCAAGGTACCTGGGCCTCAGCATAGTATTGTCTGCGAAACCACCTGAGGTTTAGGGATGCAGAGCCAAACCTTACCACCATTATGGTGAATAGTGCCATAAAAAATGGCAAATAATTCTCCAAAGACTGAGTGGTTATTCCAAAAGGTCTGCCACACACCGCTGGAAAAATACAGTTACCAGGGCCTAGCCTTAGATTGGTCTAGAGAACCCGTCGCGATTCCCAGCTGATGAATCCAGCGATTCTGAAAGGAACCGTGAAAAGTGCAGATCCTGTTTCAGTCTTTAGACTGAAAAGGGTCCGCACTTTTCACCTCTCACACAAAGGCCCACTTCTCATGTCTGGCGCTAGTCCAAAAAACCCAGGACTGACAGAGGCCCTGCACTGGCCACCCCAGAAAAATATCGCCTCTCCAAAGAAGGATTCTTATGCTAACGATTGAAAAGTGCTCCCATTCTTGAAACAGTGGTGAAAGGATGGTGAAATAATACTGAAAACAATCCTATCTTCAAAGGCTCCAGTGCCAGGTATAGGAAATACCAAGTTACCTGGGCCTCAGTAGAGTTTTCTCTGAGAAAAGCTTCATAGGCTGAAGGATGCAGAGACCAACCGTATCACTATTACGGTGAAAAACGCCATGGAAATGGCAAATGATTACCAACATACTGGTCATTTCAAAAGTGTCAGGATGAAATCTGAAACAAGATCCACACTTTTCCCATCTCAAGCAAATATCCACTTACCAACTCTGGGGACAATCGAATCAAACACAGGGCTGACCGAAGCCCCGCACTTACACCCCACACAGAAATCTCAACTACGAGGAGGGATTCTGATGCTAATGCGTGAAACTGGCTCCGCTTCTGAAAATCATGGTGACACCACAGTGGAATAACACTTAAAGAACACTTTCTTTATAGCCTCTAGTACCAACTATTGGTAATGCCAAGTTTACTGGGCCTCAGCATACTTTTGCCTGTGAAAACTATAATACGCTTAAGGATGCAGAGACCAACCTGTTGACAATTATGGAGAAAAGTGCTACAAAAAAATACCAAAGAGTTCTCAACCTAGCGGTTATTTCAAAAGTTGTGCCACACCCCTCTTGGAAAGATCCAGTTACTGTGGCCTCGCCTTGGATTGGTCTAGAGAAGGAATCGCCATTCCTAGCCGATCAATCAAATGATTCTGAAAGGAACGGTGAAAAGTGCGGATCCTGTTTCAGTCTTTAGACTGAAACAGGATCCGCACTATTCACCTGTCACACAAAGGCGCACTTCTCATGTCTGGCGCTAGTCCAACAAACCCAGGGCCGACAGAGCTCCTGCACTTGCCACCCCAGAAAAATATCTCCTCTCCAAAGAAGAATTCTTATGCTAACGGTGGAGAAGTGCTCCTGTCCTTGAAACAGTGGTGAAAGGTTTGTGCAATAATATTGAAAACAATCCTATCTTCAAAGGCTCTGGTGCCAGGTATGGGAAATACCAAGTTACTTAGGCCTCAGTAGAGTGTTCTCTGCGAAAAGCATCATAGGCTTAAGGATGCAGAGACCAACCTTATCACTATTACGGGGAAAAACGCTATGGAAATGGCAAATAATTGCCAACATGCTGGTTATTTCAAAAGCGTCAGGATGAATTCTGAAACAGGATCCACACTTTTCCCATCTCCCGCAAATATGCACTTACCAACTCCGGGGACAATGGAATGAAACGCAGGGCTGACAGAAGCCCCGCACTTACACCCCACACAGAAACCTCCACTAGGAGGAGGGATTCTGATGCTAATGCCTGAAACTTGCTTCGGTTCTGCAAATAGTGGTTACACCACAGTGGAATAACACTTAAAAGAACACTTTCTTTATAGTCTCCAGTACCAACTATTGCAAATGCCAAGTTCACTGGGCCTCAGCATACTTTTGTCTTGAATACTTTCGTATGCCTAAGGATGCAGAGACCAAACTCATGACAATTATGGTGAAGAGTGCTACTAAAAAATATCAAAGAGTTCTCAACCTAGCGATTATTTCAAAAGTTGTGCCACACCCCTCTTGGAAAGATCGAGTCACTTTGGCCTCGCCTTCCATTGGTCTAGAGAAGGAATCACCATTCCTCGCTGATGAAGCAAATTATTCTGAAAAGAACGGTGAAAAGTGCGGATTCTGTTTCAATCTTTAGAGTGAAACAGGATCCGCACTATTCACCTCTCACACAAAGGCACACTTCTCATGCCTGGCGTTAGTCCAATCCAACCCAGGACGGACAGAGGCCGTGCGCTTGCCACCTCAGAAAAATATCCCATCTCCAAAGAAGGATTCTTATGCTAAAGTGTGAAAAGTGCTCCCGTCCTTGAAAGCATGGTAAAAGGATGGCGAAATAATACTGAAATCAATGGTTTTTGCAAGGGCTATAGTACCAAGTATGAGAAATTCCAAGGCACCTGGGCCTCAGGACAGTTTTCTGTGCGACAAGCATCCTAGGCAGAAGGAGGCAGAGACAAACCCTATCACGATTATTGTGAAAAATGCTATCAAAAATGGAAAATAATTATCAACATCCTGGTTATTTCAAAAGTGTCAGGCTAAAAGTGGAAACAGGATCTGCACTTCTCATCTCTGGAGATAATCAAATCAAACCCAGGGCTGAAAGAGGCCCTGCACCTACAGCCCACACAGAAATCTCAACTACAAGGGAGGAGTCTTATGCTAATGGCTGAAAATTGCTCCAGTTCTGACAATAATGGTTTAACGATGGTGCAATAATACTTAAAAGACTGACTTCCTCAAAGGCTCCAGTAGCAAGCATTGGAAAGGCCAAGGTACCTGGGCCTCAGCATAGTATTGTCTGCGAAACCACCTGAGGTTTAGGGATGCAGAGCCAAACCTTATCACCATTATGGTGAATAGTGCCATAAAAAATGGCAAATAATTCTCCAAAGACTGAGTGGTTATTCCAAAAGGTCTGCCACACACCGCTGGAAAAATACAGTTACCAGGGCCTAGCCTTAGATTGGTCTAGAGAACCCGTCGCGATTCCCAGCTGATGAATCCAGCGATTCTGAAAGGAACCGTGAAAAGTGCAGATCCTGTTTCAGTCTTTAGACTGAAAAGGGTCCGCACTTTTCACCTCTCACACAAAGGCCCACTTCTCATGTCTGGCGCTAGTCCAAAAAACCCAGGACTGACAGAGGCCCTGCACTGGCCACCCCAGAAAAATATCGCCTCTCCAAAGAAGGATTCTTATGCTAACGATTGAAAAGTGCTCCCATTCTTGAAACAGTGGTGAAAGGATGGTGAAATAATACTGAAAACAATCCTATCTTCAAAGGCTCCAGTGCCAGGTATAGGAAATACCAAGTTACCTGGGCCTCAGTAGAGTTTTCTCTGAGAAAAGCTTCATAGGCTGAAGGATGCAGAGACCAACCGTATCACTATTACGGTGAAAAACGCCATGGAAATGGCAAATGATTACCAACATACTGGTCATTTCAAAAGTGTCAGGATGAAATCTGAAACAAGATCCACACTTTTCCCATCTCAAGCAAATATCCACTTACCAACTCTGGGGACAATCGAATCAAACACAGGGCTGACCGAAGCCCCGCACTTACACCCCACACAGAAATCTCAACTACGAGGAGGGATTCTGATGCTAATGCGTGAAACTGGCTCCGCTTCTGAAAATCATGGTGACACCACAGTGGAATAACACTTAAAGAACACTTTCTTTATAGCCTCTAGTACCAACTATTGGTAATGCCAAGTTTACTGGGCCTCAGCATACTTTTGCCTGTGAAAACTATCCTACGCTTAAGGATGCAGAGACCAAACTTTTGACAATTATGGAGAAAAGTGCTACAAAAAAATACCAAAGAGTTCTCAACCTAGCGGTTATTTCAAAAGTTGTGCCACACCCCTCTTGGAAAGATCCAGTTACTGTGGCCTCGCCTTCGATTGGTCTAGAGAAGGAATCGCCATTCCTAGCCGATCAATCAAATGATTCTGAAAGGAACGGTGAAAAGTGCGGATCCTGTTTCAGTCTTTAGACTGAAACAGGATCCGCACTATTCACCTGTCACACAAAGGCGCACTTCTCATGTCTGGCGCTAGTCCAACAAACCCAGGGCCGACAGAGCTCCTGCACTTGCCACCCCAGAAAAATATCTCCTCTCCAAAGAAGAATTCTTATGCTAACGGTGGAGAAGTGCTCCTGTCCTTGAAACAGTGGTGAAAGGTTTGTGCAATAATATTGAAAACAATCCTATCTTCAAAGGCTCTGGTGCCAGGTATGGGAAATACCAAGTTACTTAGGCCTCAGTAGAGTGTTCTCTGAGAAAAGCATCATAGGCTTAAGGATGCAGAGACCAACTTTATCACTATTATGGGGAAAAACGCTATGGAAATGGCAAATAATTGCCAACATGCTGGTTATTTCAAAAGCGTCAGGATGAATTCTGAAACAGGATCCACACTTTTCCCATCTCCCGCAAATATGCACTTACCAACTCCGGGGACAATGGAATGAAACGCAGGGCTGACAGAAGCCCCGCACTTACACCCCACACAGAAATCTCCACTAGGAGGAGGGATTCTGATGCTAATGCCTGAAACTTGCTTCGGTTCTGCAAATAGTGGTTACACCACAGTGGAATAACACTTAAAAGAACACTTTCTTTATAGTCTCCAGTACCAACTATTGGAAATGCCAAGTTTACTGGGCCTCAGCATACTTTTGTCTTGAATACTTTCGTATGCCTAAGGATGCAGAGACCAAACTCATGACAATTATGGTGAAGAGTGCTACTAAAAAATATCAAACAGATCTCAACCTAGCGATTATTTCAAAAGTTGTGCCACACCCCTCTTGGAAAGATCGAGTCACTTTGGCCTCGCCTTCCATTGGTCTAGAGAAGGAATCGCCATTCCTCGCTGATGAAGCAAATTATTCTGAAAAGAATGGTGAAAAGTGCGGATTCTGTTTCAATCTTTAGAGTGAAACAGGATCCGCACTATTCACCTCTCACACAAAGGCACACTTCTCATGCCTGGCGTTAGTCCAATCCAACCCAGGACGGACAGAGGCCGTGCGCTTGCCACCTCAGAAAAATATCCCATCTCCAAAGAAGGATTCTTATGCTAAAGTGTGAAAAGTGCTCCCGTCCTTGAAAGCATGGTAAAAGGATGGCGAAATAATACTGAAATCAATGGTTTTTGCAAGGGCTATAGTACCAAGTATGAGAAATTCCAAGGCACCTGGGCCTCAGGAGAGTTTTCTGTGCGACAAGCATCCTAGGCTGAAGGAGGCAGAGACAAACCCTATCACGATTATTGTGAAAAATGCTATCAAAAATGGAAAATAATTATCAACATCCTGGTTATTTCAAAAGTGTCAGGCTAAAGGTGGAAACAGGATCTGCACTTCTCATCTCTGGAGATAATCAAATCAAACCCAGGGCTGAAAGAGGCCCTGCACCTACAGCCCACACAGAAATCTCAACTACAAGGGAGGAGTCTTATGCTAATGGCTGAAAATTGCTCCAGTTCTGACAATAATGGTTTAACGATGGTGCAATAATACTTAAAAGACTGACTTCCTCAAAGGCTCCAGTAGCAAGCATTGGAAAGGCCAAGGTACCTGGGCCTCAGCATAGTATTGTCTGCGAAACCACCTGAGGTTTAGGGATGCAGAGCCAAACCTTACCACCATTATGGTGAATAGTGCCATAAAAAATGGCAAATAATTCTCCAAAGACTGAGTGGTTATTCCAAAAGGTCTGCCACACACCGCTGGAAAAATACAGTTACCAGGGCCTAGCCTTAGATTGGTCTAGAGAACCCGTCGCGATTCCCAGCTGATGAATCCAGCGATTCTGAAAGGAACCGTGAAAAGTGCAGATCCTGTTTCAGTCTTTAGACTGAAAAGGGTCCGCACTTTTCACCTCTCACACAAAGGCCCACTTCTCATGTCTGGCGCTAGTCCAACAAACCCAGGACTGACAGAGGCCCTGCACTGGCCACCCCAGAAAAATATCGCCTCTCCAAAGAAGGATTCTTATGCTAACGATTGTAAAGTGCTCCCATTCTTGAAACAGTGGTGAAAGGATGGTGAAATAATACTGAAAACAATCCTATCTTCAAAGGCTCCAGTGCCAGGTATAGGAAATACCAAGTTACCTGGGCCTCAGTAGAGTTTTCTCTGAGAAAAGCTTCATAGGCTGAAGGATGCAGAGACCAACCGTATCACGATTACGGTGAAAAACGCCATGGAAATGGCAAATGATTACCAACATACTGGTCATTTCAAAAGTGTCAGGATGAAATCTGAAACAAGATCCACACTTTTCCCATCTCAAGCAAATATCCACTTACCAACTCTGGGGACAATCGAATCAAACACAGGGCTGACCGAAGCCCCGCACTTACACCCCACACAGAAATCTCAACTACGAGGAGGGATTCTGATGCTAATGCGTGAAACTGGCTCCGCTTCTGAAAATCATGGTGACACCACAGTGGAATAACACTTAAAGAACACTTTCTTTATAGCCTCTAGTACCAACTATTGGTAATGCCAAGTTTACTGGGCCTCAGCATACTTTTGCCTGTGAAAACTATCCTACGCTTAAGGATGCAGAGACCAACCTTTTGACAATTATGGTGAAAAGTGCTACAAAAAAATACCAAAGACTTCTCAACCTAGCGGTTATTTCAAAAGTTGTGCCACACCCCTCTTGGAAAGATCCAGTTACTTTGGCCTCGCCTTCGATTGGTCTAGAGAAGGAATCGCCATTCCTAGCCGATCAATCAAATGATTCTGAAAGGAACGGTGAAAAGTGCGGATCCTGTTTCAGTCTTTAGACTGAAACAGGATCCGCACTATTCACCTGTCACACAAAGGCGCACTTCTCATGTCTGGCGCTAGTCCAACAAACCCAGGGCCGACAGAGCTCCTGCACTTGCCACCCCAGAAAAATATCTCCTCTCCAAGAAGAATTCTTATGCTAACGGTGGAGAAGTGCTCCTGTCCTTGAAACAGTGGTGAAAGGTTTGTGAAATAATATTGAAAACAATCCTGTCTTCAAAGGCTCTGGTGCCAGGTATGGGAAATACCAAGTTACTTAGGCCTCAGTAGAGTGTTCTCTGCGAAAAGCATCATAGGCTTAAGGATGCAGAGACCAACCTTATCACTATTACGGGGAAAAACGCTATGGAAATGGCAAATAATTGCCAACATGCTGGTTATTTCAAAAGCGTCAGGATGAATTCTGAAACAGGATCCACACTTTTCCCATCTCCCGCAAATATGCACTTACCAACTCCGGGGACAATGGAATGAAACGCAGGGCTGACAGAAGCCCCGCACTTACACCCCACACAGAAACCTCCACTAGGAGGAGGGATTCTGATGCTAATGCCTGAAACTTGCTTCGGTTCTGCAAATAGTGGTTACACCACAGTGGAATAACACTTAAAAGAACACTTTCTTTATAGTCTCCAGTACCAACTATTGGAAATGCCAAGTTTACTGGGCCTCAGCATACTTTTGTCTTGAATACTTTCGTATGCCTAAGGATGCAGAGACCAAACTCATGACAATTATGGTGAAGAGTGCTACTAAAAAATATCAAAGAGTTCTCAACCTAGCGATTATTTCAAAAGTTGTGCCACACCCCTCTTGGAAAGATCGAGTCACTTTGGCCTCGCCTTCCATTGGTCTAGAGAAGGAATCGCCATTCCTCGCTGATGAAGCAAATTATTCTGAAAAGAATGGTGAAAAGTGCGGATTCTGTTTCAATCTTTAGAGTGAAACAGGATCCGCACTATTCACCTCTCACACAAAGGCACACTTCTCATGCCTGGCGTTAGTCCAATCCAACCCAGGACGGACAGAGGCCGTGCGCTTGCCACCTCAGAAAAATATCCCATCTCCAAAGAAGGATTCTTATGCTAAAGTGTGAAAAGTGCTCCCGTCCTTGAAAGCATGGTAAAAGGATGGCGAAATAATACTGAAATCAATGGTTTTTGCAAGGGCTATAGTACCAAGTATGAGAAATTCCAAGGCACCTGGGCCTCAGGACAGTTTTCTGTGCGACAAGCATCCTAGGCTGAAGGAGGCAGAGACAAACCCTATCACGATTATTGTGAAAAATGCTATCAAAAATGGAAAATAATTATCAACATCCTGGTTATTTCAAAAGTGTCAGGCTAAAAGTGGAAACAGGATCTGCACTTCTCATCTCTGGAGATAATCAAATCAAACCCAGGGCTGAAAGAGGCCCTGCACCTACAGCCCACACAGAAATCTCAACTACAAGGGAGGATTCTTATGCTAATGGCTGAAAATTGCTCCAGTTCTGACAATAATGGTTTAACGATGGTGCAATAATACTTAAAAGACTGACTTCCTCAAAGGCTCCAGTAGCAAGCATTGGAAATGCCAAGGTACCTGGGCCTCAGCATAGTATTGTCTGCGAAACCACCTGAGGTTTAGGGATGCAGAGCCAAACCTTATCACCATTATGGTGAATGGTGCCATAAAAAATGGCAAATAATTCTCCAACGAGTGGTTATTTCAAAAGGTCTGCCACACACCGCTGGAAAAATACAGTTACCAGGGCCTAGCCTTAGATTGGTCTAGAGAACCCGTCGCGATTCCCAGCTGATGAATCCAGCGATTCTGAAAGGAACCGTGAAAAGTGCAGATCCTGTTTCAGTCTTTAGACTGAAAAGGGTCCGCACTTTTCACCTCTCACACAAAGGCCCACTTCTCATGTCTGGCGCTAGTCCAACAAACCCAGGACTGACAGAGGCCCTGCACTTGCCACCCCAGAAAAATATCGCCTCTCCAAAGAAGGATTCTTATGCTAACGATTGAAAAGTGCTCCCATTCTTGAAACAGTGGTGAAAGGATGGTGAAATAATACTGAAAACAATCCTATCTTCAAAGGCTCCCGTTGCCAGGTATGGGAAATACCACGTTACCTGGGCCTCAGTAGAGTTTTCTCTGCGAAAAGCATCATAGGCTGAAGGATGCAGAGACCAACCGTATCACTATTACGGTGAAAAACGCCATGGAAATGGCAAATGATTACCAACACACTGGTCATTTCGAAAGTGTCAGCATGAAATCTGAAACAAGATCCACACTTTTCCCATCTCACGCAAATATGCACTTACCAACTCTGGGGACAATCGAATCAAACACAGGGCTGACCGAAGCCCCGCACTTACACCCCACACAGAAATCTCAACTACGAGGAGGGATTCTGATGCTAATGTGTGAAACTGGCTCCGCTTCTGAAAATCATGGTGACACCACAGTGGAATAACACTTAAAGAACACTTTCTTTATAGCCTCTAGTACCAACTATTGGTAATGCCAAGTTTACTGGGCCTCAGCATACTTTTGCCTGTGAAAACTATCCTACGCTTAAGGATGCAGAGACCAACCTTTTGACAATTATGGTGAAAAGTGCTACAAAAAAATACCAAAGACTTCTCAACCTAGCGGTTATTTCAAAAGTTGTGCCACACCCCTCTTGGAAAGATTCAGTTACTTTGGCCTCGCCTTCGATTGGTCTAGAGAAGGAATCGCCATTCCTAGCCGATCAATCAAATGATTCTGAAAGGAACGGTGAAAAGTGCGGATCCTGTTTCAGTCTTTAGACTGAAACAGGATCCGCACTATTCACCTGTCACACAAAGGCGCACTTCTCATGTCTGGCGCTAGTCCAACAAACCCAGGGCCGACAGAGCTCCTGCACTTGCCACCCCAGAAAAATATCTCCTCTCCAAAGAAGAATTCTTATGCTAACGGTTGAGAAGTGCTCCTGTCCTTGAAACAGTGGTGAAAGGTTTGTGAAATAATATTGAAAACAATCCTGTCTTCAAAGGCTCTGGTGCCAGGTATGGGAAATACCAAGTTACTTAGGCCTCAGTAGAGTGTTCTCTGCGAAAAGCATCATAGGCTTAAGGATGCAGAGACCAACCTTATCACTATTACGGGGAAAAACGCTATGGAAATGGCAAATAATTGCCAACATGCTGGTTATTTCAAAAGCGTCAGGATGAATTCTGAAACAGGATCCACACTTTTCCCATCTCCCGCAAATATGCACTTACCAACTCCGGGGACAATGGAATGAAACGCAGGGCTGACAGAAGCCCCGCACTTACACCCCACACAGAAACCTCCACTAGGAGGAGGGATTCTGATGCTAATGCCTGAAACTTGCTTCGGTTCTGCAAATAGTGGTTACACCACAGTGGAATAACACTTAAAAGAACACTTTCTTTATAGTCTCCAGTACCAACTATTGGAAATGCCAAGTTTACTGGGCCTCAGCATACTTTTGTCTTGAATACTTTCGTATGCCTAAGGATGCAGAGACCAAACTCATGACAATTATGGTGAAGAGTGCTACTAAAAAATATCAAAGAGTTCTCAACCTAGCGATTATTTCAAAAGTTGTGCCACACCCCTCTTGGAAAGATCCAGTCACTTTGGCCTCGCCTTCCATTGGTCTAGAGAAGGAATCGCCATTCCTCGCTGATGAAGCAAATTATTCTGAAAAGAATGGTGAAAAGTGCGGATTCTGTTTCAATCTTTAGAGTGAAACAGGATCCGCACTATTCACCTCTCACACAAAGGCACACTTCTCATGCCTGGCGTTAGTCCAATCCAACCCAGGACGGACAGAGGCCGTGCGCTTGCCACCTCAGAAAAATATCCCATCTGCAAAGAAGGATTCTTATGCTAAAGTGTGAAAAGTGCTCCCGTCCTTGAAAGCATGGTAAAAGGATGGCGAAATAATACTGAAATCAATGGTTTTTGCAAGGGCTATAGTATCAAGTATGAGAAATTCCAAGGCACCTGGGCCTCAGGAGAGTTTTCTGTGCGACAAGCATCCTAGGCTGAAGGAGGCAGAGACAAACCCTATCACGCTTATTGTGAAAAATGCTATCAAAAATGGAAAATAATTATCAACATCCTGGTTATTTCAAAAGTGTCAGGCTAAAAGTGGAAACAGGATCTGCACTTCTCATCTCTGGAGATACTCAAATCAAACCCAGGGCTGAAAGAGGCCCTGCACCTACAGCCCACACAGAAATCTCAACTACAAGGGAGGATTCTTATGCTAATGGCTGAAAATTGCTCCAGTTCTGACAATAATGGTTTAACGATGGTGCAATAATACTTAAAAGACTGACTTCCTCAAAGGCTCCAGTAGCAAGCATTGGAAATGCCAAGGTACCTGGGCCTCAGCATAGTATTGTCTGCGAAACCACCTGAGGTTTATGGATGCAGAGCCAAACCTTATCACCATTATGGTGAATGGTGCCATAAAAAATGGCAAATAATTCTCCAACTAGTGGTTATTCCAAAAGGTCTGCCACACACCGCTGGAAAAATACAGTTACCAGGGCCTAGCCTTAGATTGGTCTAGAGAACCCGTCGCGATTCCCAGCTGATGAATCCAGCGATTCTGAAAGGAACCGTGAAAAGTGCAGATCCTGTTTCAGTCTTTAGACTGAAAAGGGTCCACACTATTCACCTGTCACACAAAGGCGCACTTCTCATGTCTGGCGCTACTCCAACAAACCCAGGGCTGACAGAGCTCCTGCACTTGCCACCCCAGAAAAATATCTCCTCTCCAAGAAGAATTCTTATGCTAACGGTTGAGAAGTGCTCCTGTCCTTGAAACAGTGGTGAAAGGATGGTGAAATAATATTGAAAACAATCCTATCTTCAAAGGCTCCAGTGCCAGGTATGTGAAATCCCAAGTTACCTGGGCCTCAGTAGAGTTTTCTCTGCGAAAAGCATCATAGGCTGAAGGATGCAGAGACCAACCGTATCACTATTACGGTGAAAAACGCCATGGAAATGGCAAATGATTACCAACATACTGGTCATTTCAAAAGTGTCAGCATGAAATCTGAAACAAGATCCACACTTTTCCCATCTCACGCAAATATCCACTTACCAACTCTGGGGACAATCGAATCAAACACAGGGCTGACCGAAGCCCCGCACTTACACCCCACACAGAAATCTCAACTACGAGGAGGGATTCTGATGCTAATGTGTGAAACTGGCTCCGCTTCTGAAAATCATGGTGACACCACAGTGGAATAACACTTAAAGAACACTTTCTTTATAGCCTCTAGTACCAACTATTGGTAATGCCAAGTTTACTGGGCCTCAGCATACTTTTGCCTGTGAAAACTATCCTACGCTTAAGGATGCAGAGACCAACCTTTTGACAATTATGGTGAAAAGTGCTACAAAAAAATACCAAAGACTTCTCAACCTAGCGGTTATTTCAAAAGTTGTGCCACACCCCTCTTGGAAAGATCCAGTTACTTTGGCCTCGCCTTCGATTGGTCTAGAGAAGGAATCGCCATTCCTAGCCGATCAATCAAATGATTTTGAAAGGAACGGTGAAAAGTGCGGATCCTGTTTCAGTCTTTAGACTGAAACAGGATCCGCACTATTCACCTGTCACACAAAGGCGCACTTCTCATGTCTGGCGCTAGTCCAACAAACCCAGGGCCGACAGAGCTCCTGCACTTGCCACCCCAGAAAAATATCTCCTCTCCAAAGAAGAATTCTTATGCTAACGGTTGAGAAGTGCTCCTGTCCTTCAAACAGTGGTGAAAGGTTTGTGAAATAATATTGAAAACAATCCTATCTTCAAAGGCTCTGGTGCCAGGTATGGGAAATACCAAGTTACTTAGGCCTCAGTAGAGTGTTCTCTGCGAAAAGCATCATAGGCTTAAGGATGCAGAGACCAACCTTATCACTATTACGGGCAAAAACGCTATGGAAATGGCAAATAATTGCCAACATGCTGGTTATTTCAAAAGCGTCAGGATGAATTCTGAAACAGGATCCACACTTTTCCCATCTCCCGCAAATATGCACTTACCAACTCCGGGGACAATGGAATGAAACGCAGGGCTGACAGAAGCCCCGCACTTACACCCCACACAGAAACCTCCACTAGGAGGAGGGATTCTGATGCTAATGCCTGAAACTTGCTTCGGTTCTGCAAATAGTGGTTACACCACAGTGGAATAGCACTTAAAAGAACACTTTCTTTATAGTCTCCAGTACCAACTATTGGAAATGCCAAGTTTACTGGGCCTCAGCATACTTTTGTCTTGAATACTTTCGTATGCCTAAGGATGCAGAGACCAAACTCATGACAATTATGGTGAAGAGTGCTACTAAAAAATATCAAAGAGTTCTCAACCTAGCGATTATTTCAAAAGTTGTGCCACACCCCTCATGGAAAGATCGAGTCACTTTGGCCTCGCCTTCCATTGGTCTAGAGAAGGAATCGCCATTCCTCGCTGATGAAGCAAATTATTCTGAAAAGAATGGTGAAAAGTGCGGATTCTGTTTCAATCTTTAGAGTGAAACAGGATCCGCACTATTCACCTCTCACACAAAGGCACACTTCTCATGCCTGGCGTTAGTCCAATCCAACCCAGGACGGACAGAGGCCGTGCGCTTGCCACCTCAGAAAAATATCCCATCTGCAAAGAAGGATTCTTATGCTAAAGTGTGAAAAGTGCTCCCGTCCTTGAAAGCATGGTAAAAGGATGGCGAAATAATACTGAAATCAATGGTTTTTGCAAGGGCTATAGTACCAAGTATGAGAAATTCCAAGGCACCTGGGCCTCAGGAGAGTTTTCTGTGCGACAAGCATCCTAGGCTGAAGGAGGCAGAGACAAACCCTATCACGATTATTGTGAAAAATGCTATCAAAAATGGAAAATAATTATCAACATCCTGGTTATTTCAAAAGTGTCAGGCTAAAAGTGGAAACAGGATCTGCACTTCTCATCTCTGGAGATAATCAAATCAAACCCAGGGCTGAAAGAGGCCCTGCACCTACAGCCCACACAGAAATCTCAACTACAAGGGAGGATTCTTATGCTAATGGCTGAAAATTGCTCCAGTTCTGACAATAATGGTTTAATGATGGTGCAATAATACTTAAAAGACTGACTTTCTCAAAGGCTCCAGTAGCAAGCATTGGAAATGCCAAGGTACCTGGGCCTCAGCATAGTATTGTCTGCGAAACCACCTGAGGTTTATGGATGCAGAGCCAAACCTTATCACCATTATGGTGAATGGTGCCATAAAAAATGGCAAATAATTCTCCAACTAGTGGTTATTCCAAAAGGTCTGACACACACCGCTGGAAAAATACAGTTACCAGGGCCTAGCCTTAGATTGGTCTAGAGAACCCGTCGCGATTCCCAGCTGATGAATCCAGCGATTCTGAAAGGAACCGTGAAAAGTGCAGATCCTGTTTCAGTCTTTAGACTGAAAAGGGTCCACACTATTCACCTGTCACACAAAGGCGCACTTCTCATGTCTGGCGCTACTCCAACAAACCCAGGGCTGACAGAGCTCCTGCACTTGCCACCCCAGAAAAATATCTCCTCTCCAAGAAGAATTCTTATGCTAACGGTTGAGAAGTGCTCCTGTCCTTGAAACAGTGGTGAAAGGATGGTGAAATAATATTGAAAACGATCCTATCTTCAAAGGCTCCAGTGCCAGGTATGGGAAATACCAAGTTACCTGGGCCTCAGTAGAGTTTTCTCTGCGAAAAGCATCATAGGCTGAAGGATGCAGAGACCAACCGTATCACTATTACGGTGAAAAACGCCATGGAAATGGCAAATGATTACCAACATACTGGTCATTTCAAAAGTGTCAGCATGAAATCTGAAACAAGATCCACACTTTTCCCATCTCACGCAAATATCCACTTACCAACTCTGGGGACAATCGAATCAAACACAGGGCTGACCGAAGCCCCGCACTTACACCCCACACAGAAATCTCAACTACGAGGAGGGATTCTGATGCTAATGTGTGAAACTGGCTCCGCTTCTGAAAATCATGGTGACACCACAGTGGAATAACACTTAAAGAACACTTTCTTTATAGCCTCTAGTACCAACTATTGGTAATGCCAAGTTTACTGGGCCTCAGCATACTTTTGCCTGTGAAAACTATCCTACGCTTAAGGATGCAGAGACCAACCTTTTGACAATTATGGTGAAAAGTGCTACAAAAAAATACCAAAGACTTCTCAACCTAGCGGTTATTTCAAAAGTTGTGCCACACCCCTCTTGGAAAGATCCAGTTACTTTGGCCTCGCCTTCGATTGGTCTAGAGAAGGAATCGCCATTCCTAGCCGATCAATCAAATGATTCTGAAAGGAACGGTGAAAAGTGCGGATCCTGTTTCAGTCTTTAGACTGAAACAGGATCCGCACTATTCACCTGTCACACAAAGGCGCACTTCTCATGTCTGGCGCTAGTCCAACAAACCCAGGGCCGACAGAGCTCCTGCACTTGCCACCCCAGAAAAATATCTCCTCTCCAAAGAAGAATTCTTATGCTAACGGTTGAGAAGTGCTCCTGTCCTTCAAACAGTGGTGAAAGGTTTGTGAAATAATATTGAAAACAATCCTATCTTCAAAGGCTCTGGTGCCAGGTATGGGAAATACCAAGTTACATAGGCCTCAGTGGAGTGTTCTCTGCGAAAAGCATCATAGGCTTAAGGATGCAGAGACCAACCTTATCACTATTACGGGCAAAAACGCTATGGAAATGGCAAATAATTGCCAACATGCTGGTTATTTCAAAAGCGTCACGATGAATTCTGAAACAGGATCCACACTTTTCCCATCTCCCGCAAATATGCACTTACCAACTCCGGGGACAATGGAATGAAACGCAGGGCTGACAGAAGCCCCGCACTTACACCCCACACAGAAACCTCCACTAGGAGGAGGGATTCTGATGCTAATGCCTGAAACTTGCTTCGGTTCTGCAAATAGTGGTTACACCACAGTGGAATAACACTTAAAAGAACACTTTCTTTATAGTCTCCAGTACCAACTATTGGAAATGCCAAGTTTACTCGGCCTCAGCATACTTTTGTCTTGAATACTTTCGTATGCCTAAGGATGCAGAGACCAAACTCATGACAATTATGGTGAAGAGTGCTACTAAAAAATATCAAAGAGTTCTCAACCTAGCGATTATTTCAAAAGTTGTGCCACACCCCTCTTGGAAAGATCGAGTCACTTTGGCCTCGCCTTCCATTGGTCTAGAGAAGGAATCGCCATTCCTCGCTGATGAAGCAAATTATTCTGAAAAGAATGGTGAAAAGTGCGGATTCCGTTTCAATCTTTAGAGTGAAACAGGATCCGCACTATACACCTCTCACACAAAGGCACACTTCTCATGCCTGGCGTTAGTCCAATCCAACCCAGGACGGACAGAGGCCGTGCGCTTGCCACCTCAGAAAAATATCCCATCTCCAAAGAAGGATTCTTATGCTAAAGTGTGAAAAGTGCTCCCGTCCTTGAAAGCATGGTAAAAGGATGGCGAAATAATACTGAAATCAATGGTTTTTGCAAGGGCTATAGTACCAAGTATGAGAAATTCCAAGGCACCTGGGCCTCAGGAGAGTTTTCTGTGCGACAAGCATCCTAGGCTGAAGGAGGCAGAGACAAACCCTATCACGATTATTGTGAAAAATGCTATCAAAAATGGAAAATAATTATCAACATCCTGGTTATTTCAAAAGTGTCAGGCTAAAAGTGGAAACAGGATCTGCACTTCTCATCTCTGGAGATACTCAAATCAAACCCAGGGCTGAAAGAGGCCCTGCACCTACAGCCCACACAGAAATCTCAACTACAAGGGAGGATTCTTATGCTAATGGCTGAAAATTGCTCCAGTTCTGACAATAATGGTTTAACGATGGTGCAATAATACTTAAAAGACTGACTTTCTCAAAGGCTCCAGTAGCAAGCATTGGAAATGCCAAGGTACCTGGGCCTCAGCATAGTATTGTCTGCGAAACCACCTGAGGTTTAGGGATGCAGAGCCAAACCTTATCAACATTATGGTGAATGGTGCCATAAAAAATGGCAAATAATTCTCCAACTAGTGGTTATTCCAAAAGGTCTGCCACACACCGCTGGAAAAATACAGTTACCAGGGCCTAGCCTTAGATTGGTCTAGAGAACCCGTCGCGATTCCCAGCTGATGAATCCAGCGATTCTGAAAGGAACCGTGAAAAGTGCAGATCCTGTTTCAGTCTTTAGACTGAAAAGGGTCCGCACTATTCACCTGTCACACAAAGGCGCACTTCTCATGTCTGGCGCTAGTCCAACAAACCCAGGGCTGACAGAGCTCCTGCACTTGCCACCCCAGAAAAATATCTCCTCTCCAAGAAGAATTCTTATGCTAACGGTTGAGAAGTGCTCCTGTCCTTGAAACAGTGGTGAAAGGATGGTGAAATAATATTGAAAACAATCCTATCTTCAAAGGCTCCAGTGCCAGGTATGGGAAATACCAAGTTACCTGGGCCTCAGTAGAGTTTTCTCTGCGAAAAGCATCATAGGCTGAAGGATGCAGAGACCAACCGTATCACTATTACGGTGAAAAACGCCATGGAAATGGCAAATGATTACCAACATACTGGTCATTTCAAAAGTGTCAGCATGAAATCTGAAACAAGATCCACACTTTTCCCATCTCACGCAAATATGCACTTACCAACTCTGGGGACAATCGAATCAAACACAGGGCTGACGGAAGCCCAGCACTTACACCCCACACAGAAATCTCAACTACGAGGAGGGATTCTGATGCTAATGCGTGAAACTGGCTCCGCTTCTGAAAATCATGGTGACACCACAGTGGAATAACACTTAAAGAACACTTTCTTTATAGCCTCTAGTACCAACTATTGGTAATGCCAAGTTTACTGGGCCTCAGCATACTTTTGCCTGTGAAAACTATCCTACGCTTAAGGATGCAGAGACCAACCTGTTGACAATTATGGTGAAAAGTGCTACAAAAAAATACCAAAGACTTCTCAACCTAGCGGTTATTTCAAAAGTTGTGCCACAGCCCTCTTGGAAAGATCCAGTTACTTTGGCCTCACCTTCGATTGGTCTAGAGAAGGAATCGCCATTCCTAGCCGATCAATCAAATGATTCTGAAAGGAACGGTGAAAAGTGCGGATCCTGTTTCAGTCTTTAGACTGAAACAGGATCCGCACTATTCACCTGTCACACAAAGGCGCACTTCTCATGTCTGGCGCTAGTCCAACAAACCCAGGGCCGACAGAGCTCCTGCACTTGCCACCCCAGAAAAATATCTCCTCTCCAAAGAAGAATTCTTATGCTAACGGTTGAGAAGTGCTCCTGTCCTTGAAACAGTGGTGAAAGGTTTGTGAAATAATATTGAAAACAATCCTATCTTCAAAGGCTCTGGTGCCAGGTATGGGAAATACCAAGTTACTTAGGCCTCAGTAGAGTGTTCTCTGCGAAAAGCATCATAGGCTTAAGGATGCAGAGACCAACCTTATCACTATTACGGGGAAAAACGCTATGGAAATGGCAAATAATTGCCAACATGCTGGTTATTTCAAAAGCGTCAGGATGAATTCTGAAACAGGATCCACACTTTTCCCATCTCCCGCAAATATGCACTTACCAACTCCGGGGACAATGGAATGAAACGCAGGGCTGACAGAAGCCCCGCACTTACACCCCACACAGAAACCTCCACTAGGAGGAGGGATTCTGATGCTAATGCCTGAAACTTGCTTCGGTTCTGCAAATAGTGGTTACACCACAGTGGAATAACACTTAAAAGAACACTTTCTTTATAGTCTCCAGTACCAACTATTGGAAATGCCAAGTTTACTGGGCCTCAGCATACTTTTGTCTTGAATACTTTCGTATGCCTAAGGATGCAGAGACCAAACTCATGACAATTATGGTGAAGAGTGCTACTAAAAAATATCAAAGAGTTCTCAAAATAGCGATTATTTCAAAAGTTGTGCCACACCCCTCTTGGAAAGATCGAGTCACTTTGGCCTCGCCTTCCATTGGTCTAGAGAAGGAATCGCCATTCCTCGCTGATGAAGCAAATTATTCTGAAAAGGATGGTGAAAAGTGCGGATTCTGTTTCAATCTTTAGAGTGAAACAGGATCCGCCCTATTCACCTCTCACACAAAGGCACACTTCTCATGCCTGGCGTTAGTCCAATCCAACCCAGGACGGACAGAGGCCGTGCGCTTGCCACCTCAGAAAAATATCCCATCTCCAAAGAAGGATTCTTATGCTAAAGTGTGAAAAGTGCTCCCGTCCTTGAAAGCATGGTAAAAGGATGGCGAAATAATACTGAAATCAATGGTTTTTGCAAGGGCTATAGTACCAAGTATGAGAAATTCCAAGGCACCTGGGCCTCAGGAGAGTTTTCTGTGCGACAAGCATCCTAGGCTGAAGGAGGCAGAGACAAACCCTATCACGATTATTGTGAAAAATGCTATCAAAAATGGAAAATAATTATCAACATCCTGGTTATTTCAAAAGTGTCAGGCTAAAAGTGGAAACAGGATCTGCACTTCTCATCTCTGGAGATAATCAAATCAAACCCAGGGCTGAAAGAGGCCCTGCACCTACAGCCCACACAGAAATCTCAACTACAAGGGAGGATTCTTATGCTAATGGCTGAAAATTGCTCCAGTTCTGACAATAATGGTTTAACGATGGTGCAATAATACTTAAAAGACTGACTTCCTCAAAGGCTCCAGTAGCAAGCATTGGAAATGCCAAGGTACCTGGGCCTCAGCATAGTATTGTCTGCGAAACCACCTGAGGTTTAGGGATGCAGAGCCAAACCTTATCACCATTATGGTGAATGGTGCCATAAAAAATGGCAAATAATTCTCCAACGAGTGGTTATTCCAAAAGGTCTGCCACACACCGCTGGAAAAATACAGTTACCAGGGCCTAGCCTTAGATTGGTCTAGAGAACCCGTCGCGATTCCCAGCTGATGAATCCAGCGATTCTGAAAGGAACCGTGAAAAGTGCAGATCCTGTTTCAGTCTTTAGACTGAAAAGGGTCCGCACTTTTCACCTCTCACACAAAGGCCCACTTCTCATGTCTGGCGCTAGTCCAACAAACCCAGGACTGACAGAGGCCCTGCACTGGCCACCCCAGAAAAATATCGCCTCTCCAAAGAAGGATTCTTATGCTAACGATTGAAAAGTGCTCCCATTCTTGAAACAGTGGTGAAAGGATGGTGAAATAATACTGAAAACAATCCTATCTTGAAAGGCTCCAGTGCCAGGTATGGGAAATACCAAGTTACCTGGGCCTCAGTAGAGTTTTCTCTGCGAAAAGCATCATAGGCTGAAGGATGCAGAGACCAACCGTATCACTATTACGGTGAAAAACGCCATGGAAATGGCAAATGATTACCAACATACTGGTCATTTCAAAAGTGTCAGGATGAAATCTGAAACAAGATCCACACTTTTCCCATCTCACGCAAATATCCACTTACCAACTCTGGGGACAATCGAATCAAACACAGGGCTGACCGAAGCCCCGCACTTACACCCCACACAGAAATCTCAACTACGAGGAGGGATTCTGATGCTAATGCGTGAAACTGGCTCCGCTTCTGAAAATCATGGTGACACCACAGTGGAATAACACTTAAAGAACACTTTCTTTATAGCCTCTAGTACCAACTATTGGTAATGCCAAGTTTACTGGGCCTCAGCATACTTTTGCCTGTGAAAACTATCCTACGCTTAAGGATGCAGAGACCAACCTTTTGACAATTATGGTGAAAAGTGCTACAAAAAAATACCAAAGACTTCTCAACCTAGCGGTTATTTCAAAAGTTGTGCCACACCCCTCTTGGAAAGATCCAGTTACTTTGGCCTCGCCTTCGATTGGTCTAGAGAAGGAATCGCCATTCCTAGCCGATCAATCAAATGATTCTGAAAGGAACGGTGAAAAGTGCGGATCCTGTTTCAGTCTTTAGACTGAAACAGGATCCGCACTATTCACCTGTCACACAAAGGCGCACTTCTCATGTCTGGCGCTAGTCCAACAAACCCAGGGCCGACAGAGCTCCTGCACTTGCCACCCCAGAAAAATATCTCCTCTCCAAAGAAGAATTCTTATGCTAACGGTTGAGAAGTGCTCCTGTCCTTGAAACAGTGGTGAAAGGTTTGTGAAATAATATTGAAAACAATCCTATCTTCAAAGGCTCTGGTGCCAGGTATGGGAAATACCAAGTTACTTAGGCCTCAGTAGAGTGTTCTCTGCGAAAAGCATCATAGGCTTAAGGATGCAGAGACCAACCTTATCACTATTACGGGGAAAAACGCTATGGAAATGGCAAATAATTGCCAACATGCTGGTTATTTCAAAAGCGTCAGGATGAATTCTGAAACAGGATCCACACTTTTCCCATCTCCCGCAAATATGCACTTACCAACTCCGGGGACAATGGAATGAAACGCAGGGCTGACAGAAGCCCCGCACTTACACCCCACACAGAAACCTCCACTAGGAGGAGGGATTCTGATGCTAATGCCTGAAACTTGCTTCGGTTCTGCAAATAGTGGTAACACCACAGTGGAATAACACTTAAAAGAACACTTTCTTTATAGTCTCCAGTACCAACTATTGGAAATGCCAAGTTTACTGGGCCTCAGCATACTTTTGTCTTGAATACTTTCGTATGCCTAAGGATGCAGAGACCAAACTCATGACAATTATGGTGAAGAGTGCTACTAAAAAATATCAAAGAGTTCTCAACCTAGCGATTATTTCAAAAGTTGTGCCACACCCCTCTTGGAAAGATCGAGTCACTTTGGCCTCGCCTTCCATTGGTCTAGAGAAGGAATCGCCATTCCTCGCTGATGAAGCAAATTATTCTGAAAAGAATGGTGAAAAGTGCGGATTCTGTTTCAATCTTTAGAGTGAAACAGGATCCGCCCTATTCACCTCTCACACAAAGGCACACTTCTCATGCCTGGCGTTAGTCCAATCCAACCCAGGACGGACAGAGGCCGTGCGCTTTCCACCTCAGAAAAATATCCCATCTCCAAAGAAGGATTCTTATGCTAAAGTGTGAAAAGTGCTCCCGTCCTTGAAAGCATGGTAAAAGGATGGCGAAATAATACTGAAATCAATGGTTTTTGCAAGGGCTATAGTACCAAGTATGAGAAATTCCAAGGCACCTGGGCCTCAGGAGAGTTTTCTGTGCGACAAGCATCCTAGGCTGAAGGAGGCAGAGACAAACCCTATCACGATTATTGTGAAAAATGCTATCAAAAATGGAAAATAATTATCAACATCCTGGTTATTTCAAAAGTGTCAGGCTAAAAGTGGAAACAGGATCTGCACTTCTCATCTCTGGAGATACTCAAATCAAACCCAGGGCTGAAAGAGGCCCTGCACCTACAGCCCACACAGAAATCTCAACTACAAGGGAGGATTCTTATGCTAATGGCTGAAAATTGCTCCAGTTCTGACAATAATGGTTTAACGATGGTGCAATAATACTTAAAAGACTGACTTCCTCAAAGGCTCCAGTAGCAAGCAATGGAAATGCCAAGGTACCTGGGCCTCAGCATAGTATTGTCTGCGAAACCACCTGAGGTTTAGGGATGCAGAGCCAAACCTTATCACCATTATGGTGAATGGTGCCATAAAAAATGGCAAATAATTCTCCAACTAGTGGTTATTCCAAAAGGACTGCCACACACTGCTGGAAAAATACAGTTACCAGGGCCTAGCCTTAGATTGGTCTAGAGAACCCGTCGCGATTCCCAGCTGATGAATCCAGCGATTCTGAAAGGAACCGTGAAAAGTGCAGATCCTGTTTCAGTCTTTAGACTGAAAAGGGTCCGCACTTTTCACCTCTCACACAAAGGCCCACTTCTCATGTCTGGCGCTAGTCCAACAAACCCAGGACTGACAGAGGCCCTGCACTGGCCACCCCAGAAAAATATCGCCTCTCCAAAGAAGGATTCTTATGCTAACGATTGAAAAGTGCTCCCATTCTTGAAACAGTGGTGAAAGGATGGTGAAATAATACTGAAAACAATCCTATCTTCAAAGGCTCCAGTGCCAGGTATGGGAAATACCAAGTTACCTGGGCCTCAGTAGAGTTTTCTCTGCGAAAAGCATCATAGGCTGAAGGATGCAGAGACCAACCGTATCACTATTACGGTGAAAAACGCCATGGAAATGGCAAATGATTACCAACATACTGGTCATTTCAAAAGTGTCAGCATGAAATCTGAAACAAGATCCACACTTTTCCCATCTCACGCAAATATCCACTTACCAACTCTGGGGACAATCGAATCAAACACAGGGCTGACGGAAGCCCCGCACTTACACCCCACACAGAAATCTCAACTACGAGGAGGGATTCTGATGCTAATGCGTGAAACTGGCTCCGGTTCTGAAAATCATGGTGACACCACAGTGGAATAACACTTAAAGAACACTTTCTTTATAGCCTCTAGTACCAACTATTGGTAATGCCAAGTTTACTGGGCCTCAGCATACTTTTGCCTGTGAAAACTATCCTACGCTTAAGGATGCAGAGACCAACTTTTTGACAATTATGGTGAAAAGTGCTACAAAAAAATACCAAAGACTTCTCAACCTAGCGGTTATTTCAAAAGTTGTGCCACAACCCTCTTGGAAAGATCCAGTTACTTTGGCCTCGCCTTCGATTGGTCTAGAGAAGGAATCGCCATTCCTAGCCGATCAATCAAATGATTCTGAAAGGAACGGTGAAAAGTGCGGATCCTGTTTCAGTCTTTAGACTGAAACAGGATCCGCACTATTCACCTGTCACACAAAGGCGCACTTCTCATGTCTGGTGCTAGTCCAACAAACCCAGGGCCGACAGAGCTCCTGCACTTGCCACCCCAGAAAAATATCTCCTCTCCAAAGAAGAATTCTTATGCTAACGGTTGAGAAGTGCTCCTGTCCTTGAAACAGTGGTGAAAGGTTTGTGAAATAATATTGAAAACAATCCTATCTTCAAAGGCTCTGGTACCAGGTATGGGAAATACCAAGTTACTTAGGCCTCAGTAGAGTGTTCTCTGCGAAAAGCATCATAGGCTTAAGGATGCAGAGACCAACCTTATCACTATTACGGGGAAAAACGCTATGGAAATGGCAAATAATTGCCAACATGCTGGTTATTTCAAAAGCGTCAGGATGAATTCTGAAACAGGATCCACACTTTTCCCATCTCCCGCAAATATGCACTTACCAACTCCGGGGAAAATGGAATGAAACGCAGGGCTGACAGAAGCCCCGCACTTACACCCCACACAGAAACCTCCACTAGCAGGAGGGATTCTGATGCTAATGCCTGAAACTTGCTTCGGTTCTGCAAATAGTGGTAACACCACAGTGGAATAACACTTAAAAGAACACTTTCTTTATAGTCTCCAGTACCAACTATTGGAAATGCCAAGTTTACTGGGCCTCAGCATACTTTTGTCTTGAATACTTTCGTATGCCTAAGGATGCAGAGACCAAACTCATGACAATTATGGTGAAGAGTGCTACTAAAAAATATCAAAGAGTTCTCAACCTAGCGATTATTTCAAAAGTTGTGCCACACCCCTCTTGGAAAGATCGAGTCACTTTGGCCTCGCCTTCCATTGGTCTAGAGAAGGAATCGCCATTCCTCGCTGATGAAGCAAATTATTCTGAAAAGGATGGTGAAAAGTGCGGATTCTGTTTCAATCTTTAGAGTGAAACAGGATCCGCCCTATTCACCTCTCACACAAAGGCACACTTCTCATGCCTGGCGTTAGTCCAATCCAACCCAGGACGGACAGAGGCCGTGCGCTTCCCACCTCAGAAAAATATCCCATCTCCAAAGAAGGATTCTTATGCTAAAGTGTGAAAAGTGCTCCCGTCCTTGAAAGCATGGTAAAAGGATGGCGAAATAATACTGAAATCAATGGTTTTTGCAAGGGCTATAGTACCAAGTATGAGAAATTCCAAGGCACCTGGGCCTCAGGAGAGTTTTCTGTGCGACAAGCATCCTAGGCTGAAGGAGGCAGAGACAAACCCTATCACGATTATTGTGAAAAATGCTATCAAAAATGGAAAATAATTATCAACATCCTGGTTATTTCAAAAGTGTCAGGCTAAAAGTGGAAACAGGATCTGCACTTCTCATCTCTGGAGATAATCAAATCAAACCCAGGGCTGAAAGAGGCCCTGCACCTACAGCCCACACAGAAATCTCAACTACAAGGGAGGATTCTTATGCTAATGGCTGAAAATTGCTCCAGTTCTGACAATAATGGTTTAACGATGGTGCAATAATACTTAAAAGACTGACTTCCTCAAAGGCTCCAGTAGCAAGCATTGGAAATGCCAAGGTACCTGGGCCTCAGCATAGTATTGTCTGCGAAACCACCTGAGGTTTAGGGATGCAGAGCCAAACCTTATCACCATTATGGTGAATGGTGCCATAAAAAATGGCAAATAATTCTCCAACGAGTGGTTATTCCAAAAGGTCTGCCACACACCGCTGGAAAAATACAGTTACCAGGGCCTAGCCTTAGATTGGTCTAGAGAACCCGTCGCGATTCCCAGCTGATGAATCCAGCGATTCTGAAAGGAACCGTGAAAAGTGCAGATCCTGTTTCAGTCTTTAGACTGAAAAGGGTCCGCACTTTTCACCTCTCACACAAAGGCCCACTTCTCATGTCTGGCGCTAGTCCAACAAACCCAGGACTGACAGAGGCCCTGCACTGGCCACCCCAGAAAAATATCGCCTCTCCAAAGAAGGATTCTTATGCTAACGATTGAAAAGTGCTCCCATTCTTGAAACAGTGGTGAAAGGATGGTGAAATAATACTGAAAACAATCCTATCTTGAAAGGCTCCAGTGCCAGGTATGGGAAATACCAAGTTACCTGGGCCTCAGTAGAGTTTTCTCTGCGAAAAGCATCATAGGCTGAAGGATGCAGAGACCAACCGTATCACTATTACGGTGAAAAACGCCATGGAAATGGCAAATGATTACCAACATACTGGTCATTTCAAAAGTGTCAGCATGAAATCTGAAACAAGATCCACACTTTTCCAATCTCACGCAAATATCCACTTACCAACTCTGGGGACAATCGAATCAAACACAGGGCTGACGGAAGCCCCGCACTTACACCCCACACAGAAATCTCAACTACGAGGAGGGATTCTGATGCTAATGCGTGAAACTGGCTCCGGTTCTGAAAATCATGGTGACACCACAGTGGAATAACACTTAAAGAACACTTTCTTTATAGCCTCTAGTACCAACTATTGGTAATGCCAAGTTTACTGGGCCTCAGCATACTTTTGCCTGTGAAAACTATCCTACGCTTAAGGATGCAGAGACCAACCTTTTGACAATTATGGTGAAAAGTGCTACAAAAAAATACCAAAGACTTCTCAACCTAGCGGTTATTTCAAAAGTTGTGCCACACCCCTCTTGGAAAGATCCAGTTACTTTGGCCTCGCCTTCGATTGGTCTAGAGAAGGAATCGCCATTCCTAGCCGATCAATCAAATGATTCTGAAAGGAACGGTGAAAAGTGCGGATCCTGTTTCAGTCTTTAGACTGAAACAGGATCCGCACTATTCACCTGTCACACAAAGGCGCACTTCTCATGTCTGGCGCTAGTCCAACAAACCCAGGGCCGACAGAGCTCCTGCACTTGCCACCCCAGAAAAATATCTCCTCTCCAAAGAAGAATTCTTATGCTAACGGTTGAGAAGTGCTCCTGTCCTTGAAACAGTGGTGAAAGGTTTGTGAAATAATATTGAAAACAATCCTATCTTCAAAGGCTCTGGTGCCAGGTATGGGAAATACCAAGTTACTTAGGCCTCAGTAGAGTGTTCTCTGCGAAAAGCATCATAGGCTTAAGGATGCAGAGACCAACCTTATCACTATTACGGGGAAAAACGCTATGGAAATGGCAAATAATTGCCAACATGCTGGTTATTTCAAAAGCGTCAGGATGAATTCTGAAACAGGATCCACACTTTTCCCATCTCCCGCAAATATGCACTTACCAACTCCGGGGACAATGGAATGAAACGCAGGGCTGACAGAAGCCCCGCACTTACACCCCACACAGAAACCTCCACTAGGAGGAGGGATTCTGATGCTAATGCCTGAAACTTGCTTCGGTTCTGCAAATAGTGGTAACACCACAGTGGAATAACACTTAAAAGAACACTTTCTTTATAGTCTCCAGTACCAACTATTGGAAATGCCAAGTTTACTGGGCCTCAGCATACTTTTGTCTTGAATACTTTCGTATGCCTAAGGATGCAGAGACCAAACTCATGACAATTATGGTGAAGAGTGCTACTAAAAAATATCAAAGAGTTCTCAACCTAGCGATTATTTCAAAAGTTGTGCCACACCCCTCTTGGAAAGATCGAGTCACTTTGGCCTCGCCTTCCATTGGTCTAGAGAAGGAATCGCCATTCCTCGCTGATGAAGCAAATTATTCTGAACAGAATGGTGAAAAGTGCGGATTCTGTTTCAATCTTTAGAGTGAAACAGGATCCGCCCTATTCACCTCTCACACAAAGGCACACTTCTCATGCCTGGCGTTAGTCCAATCCAACCCAGGACGGACAGAGGCCGTGCGCTTTCCACCTCAGAAAAATATCCCATCTCCAAAGAAGGATTCTTATGCTAAAGTGTGAAAAGTGCTCCCGTCCTTGAAAGCATGGTAAAAGGATGGCGAAATAATACTGAAATCAATGGTTTTTGCAAGGGCTATAGTACCAAGTATGAGAAATTCCAAGGCACCTGGGCCTCAGGAGAGTTTTCTGTGCGACAAGCATCCTAGGCTGAAGGAGGCAGAGACAAACCCTATCACGATTATTGTGAAAAATGCTATCAAAAATGGAAAATAATTATCAACATCCTGGTTATTTCAAAAGTGTCAGGCTAAAAGTGGAAACAGGATCTGCACTTCTCATCTCTGGAGATACTCAAATCAAACCTAGGGCTGAAAGAGGCCCTGCACCTACAGCCCACACAGAAATCTCAACTACAAGGGAGGATTCTTATGCTAATGGCTGAAAATTGCTCCAGTTCTGACAATAATGGTTTAACGATGGTGCAATAATACTTAAAAGACTGACTTCCTCAAAGGCTCCAGTAGCAAGCATTGGAAATGCCAAGGTACCTGGGCCTCAGCATAGTATTGTCTGCGAAACCACCTGAGGTTTAGGGATGCAGAGCCAAACCTTATCACCATTATGGTGAATGGTGCCATAAAAAATGGCAAATAATTCTCCAACGAGTGGTTATTCCAAAAGGTCTGCCACACACCGCTGGAAAAATACAGTTACCAGGGCCTAGCCTTAGATTGGTCTAGAGAACCCGTCGCGATTCCCAGCTGATGAATCCAGCGATTCTGAAAGGAACCGTGAAAAGTGCAGATCCTGTTTCAGTCTTTAGACTGAAAAGGGTCCGCACTTTTCACCTCTCACACAAAGGCCCACTTCTCATGTCTGGCGCTAGTCCAACAAACCCAGGACTGACAGAGGCCCTGCACTGGCCACCCCAGAAAAATATCGCCTCTCCAAAGAAGGATTCTTATGCTAACGATTGAAAAGTGCTCCCATTCTTGAAACAGTGGTGAAAGGATGGTGAAATAATACTGAAAACAATCCTATCTTGAAAGGCTCCAGTGCCAGGTATGGGAAATACCAAGTTACCTGGGCCTCAGTAGAGTTTTCTCTGCGAAAAGCATCATAGGCTGAAGGATGCAGAGACCAACCGTATCACTATTACGGTGAAAAACGCCATGGAAATGGCAAATGATTACCAACATACTGGTCATTTCAAAAGTGTCAGGATGAAATCTGAAACAAGATCCACACTTTTCCCATCTCACGCAAATATCCACTTACCAACTCTGGGGACAATCGAATCAAACACAGGGCTGACCGAAGCCCCGCACTTACACCCCACACAGAAATCTCAACTACGAGGAGGGATTCTGATGCTAATGCGTGAAACTGGCTCCGCTTCTGAAAATCATGGTGACACCACAGTGGAATAACACTTAAAGAACACTTTCTTTATAGCCTCTAGTACCAACTATTGGTAATGCCAAGTTTACTGGGCCTCAGCATACTTTTGCCTGTGAAAACTATCGTACGCTTAAGGATGCAGAGACCAACCTGTTGACAATTATGGTGAAAAGTGCTACAAAAAAATACCAAAGACTTCTCAACCTAGCGGTTATTTCAAAAGTTGTGCCACACCCCTCTTGGAAAGATCCAGTTACTTTGGCCTCGCCTTCGATTGGTCTAGAGAAGGAATCGCCATTCCTAGCCGATCAATCAAATGATTCTGAAAGGAACGGTGAAAAGTGCGGATCCTGTTTCAGTCTTTAGACTGAAACAGGATCCGCACTATTCACCTGTCACACAAAGGCGCACTTCTCATGTCTGGCGCTAGTCCAACAAACCCAGGGCCGACAGAGCTCCTGCACTTGCCACCCCAGAAAAATATCTCCTCTCCAAAGAAGAATTCTTATGCTAACGGTTGAGAAGTGCTCCTGTCCTTGAAACAGTGGTGAAAGGTTTGTGAAATAATATTGAAAACAATCCTATCTTCAAAGGCTCTGGTGCCAGGTATGGGAAATACCAAGTTACTTAGGCCTCAGTAGAGTGTTCTCTGCGAAAAGCATCATAGGCTTAAGGATGCAGAGACCAACCTTATCACTATTACGGGGAAAAACGCTATGGAAATGGCAAATAATTGCCAACATGCTGGTTATTTCAAAAGCGTCAGGATGAATTCTGAAACAGGATCCACACTTTTCCCATCTCCCGCAAATATGCACTTACCAACTCCGGGGACAATGGAATGAAACGCAGGGCTGACAGAAGCCCCGCACTTACACCCCACACAGAAACCTCCACTAGGAGGAGGGATTCTGATGCTAATGCCTGAAACTTGCTTCGGTTCTGCAAATAGTGGTAACACCACAGTGGAATAACACTTAAAAGAACACTTTCTTTATAGTCTCCAGTACCAACTATTGGAAATGCCAAGTTTACTGGGCCTCAGCATACTTTTGTCTTGAATACTTTCATATGCCTAAGGATGCAGAGAACAAACTCATGACAATTATGGTGAAGAGTGCTACTAAAAAATATCAAAGAGTTCTCAACCTAGCGATTATTTCAAAAGTTGTGCCACACCCCTCTTGGAAAGATCGAGTCACTTTGGCCTCGCCTTCCACTGGTCTAGAGAAGGAATCGCCATTCCTCGCTGATGAAGCAAATTATTCTGAAAAGAATGGTGAAAAGTGCGGATTCTGTTTCAATCTTTAGAGTGAAACAGGATCCGCACTATTCACCTCTCACACAAAGGCACACTTCTCATGCCTGGCGTTAGTCCAATCCAACCCAGGACGGACAGAGGCCGTGCGCTTGCCACCTCAGAAAAATATCCCATCTCCAAAGAAGGATTCTTATGCTAAAGTGTGAAAAGTGCTCCCGTCCTTGAAAGCATGGTAAAAGGATGGCGAAATAATACTGAAATCAATGGTTTTTGCAAGGGCTATAGTACCAAGTATGAGAAATTCCAAGGCACCTGGGCCTCAGGAGAGTTTTCTGTGCGACAAGCATCCTAGGCTGAAGGAGGCAGAGACAAACCCTATCACGATTATTGTGAAAAATGCTATCAAAAATGGAAAATAATTATCAACATCCTGGTTATTTCAAAACTGTCAGACTAAAAGTGGAAACAGGATCTGCACTTCTCATCTCTGGAGATAATCAAACCAAACCCAGGGCTGAAAGAGGCCCTGCACCTACAGCCCACACAGAAATCTCAACTACAAGGGAGGATTCTTATGCTAATGGCTGAAAATTGCTCCAGTTCTGACAATAATGGTTTAACGATGGTGCAATAATACTTAAAAGACTGACTTCCTCAAAGGCTCCAGTAGCAAGCATTGGAAATGCCAAGGTACCTGGGCCTCAGCATAGTATTGTCTGCGAAACCACCTGAGGTTTAGGGATGCAGAGCCAAACCTTACCACCATTATGGTGAATAGTGCCATAAAAAATGGCAAATAATTCTCCAACGAGTGGTTATTCCAAAAGGTCTGCCACACACCGCTGGAAAAATACAGTTACCAGGGCCTAGCCTTAGATTGGTCTAGAGAACCCGTCGCGATTCCCAGCTGATGAATCCAGCGATTCTGAAAGGAACCGTGAAAAGTGCAGATCCTGTTTCAGTCTTTAGACTGAAAAGGGTCCGCACTTTTCACCTCTCACACAAAGGCCCACTTCTCATGTCTGGCGCTAGTCCAACAAACCCAGGACTGACAGAGACCCTGCACTAGCCACCCCAGAAAAATATCGCCTCTCCAAAGAAGGATTCTTATGCTAACGATTGAAAAGTGCTCCCATTCTTGAAACAGTGGTGAAAGGATGGTGAAATAATACTGAAAACAATCCTATCTTCAAAGGCTCCAGTGCCAGGTATGGGAAATACCAAGTTACCTGGGCCTCAGTAGAGTTTTCTCTGCGAAAAGCATCATAGGCTGAAGGATGCAGAGACCAACCGTATCACTATTACGGTGAAAAACGCCATGGAAATGGCAAATGATTACCAACATACTGCTCATTTCAAAAGTGTCAGGATGAAATCTGAAACAAGATCCACACTTTTCCCATCTCACGCAAATATGCACTTACCAACTCTGGGGACAATCGAATCAAACACAGGGCTGACAGAAGCCCCGCACTTACACCCCACACAGAAATCTCAACTACGAGGAGGGATTCTGATGCTAATGCGTGAAACTGGCTCCGCTTCTGAAAATCATGGTGACACCACAGTGGAATAACACTTAAAGAACACTTTCTTTATAGCCTCTAGTACCAACTATTGGTAATGCCAAGTTTACTGGGCCTCAGCATACTTTTGCCTGTGAAAACTATCGTACGCTTAAGGATGCAGAGACCAACCTTTTGACAATTATGGTGAAAAGTGCTACAAAAAAATACCAAAGACTTCTCAACCTAGCGGTTATTTCAAAAGTTGTGCCACACCCCTCTTGGAAAGATCCAGTTACTTTGGCCTCGCCTTCGATTGGTCTAGAGAAGGAATCGCCATTCCTAGCCGATCAATCAAATGATTCTGAAAGGAACGGTGAAAAGTGCGGATCCTGTTTCAGTCTTTAGACTGAAACAGGATCCGCACTATTCACCTGTCACACAAAGGCGCACTTCTCATGTCTGGCGCTAGTCCAACAAACCCAGGGCCGACAGAGCTCCTGCACTTGCCACCCCAGAGAAATATCTCCTCTCCAAAGAAGAATTCTTATGCTAACGGTTGAGAAGTGCTCCTGTCCTTGAAACAGTGGTGAAAGGTTTGTGAAATAATATTGAAAACAATCCTATCTTCAAAGGCTCTGGTGCCAGGTATGGGAAATACCAAGTTACTTAGGCCTCAGTAGAGTGTTCTCTGCGAAAAGCATCATAGGCTTAAGGTTGCAGAGACCAACCTTATCACTATTACGGGGAAAAACGCTATGGAAATGGCAAATAATTGCCAACATGCTGGTTCTTTCAAAAGCGTCAGGATGAATTCTGAAACAGGATCCACACTTTTCCCATCTCCCGCAAATATGCACTTACCAACTCCGGGGACAATGGAATGAAACGCAGGGCTGACAGAAGCCCCGCACTTACACCCCACACAGAAACCTCCACTAGGAGGAGGGATTCTGATGCTAATGCCTGAAACTTGCTTCGGTTCTGCAAATAGTGGTTACACCACAGTGGAATAACACTTAAAAGAACACTTTCTTTATAGTCTCCAGTACCAACTATTGGAAATGCCAAGTTTACTGGGCCTCAGCATACTTTTGTCTTGAATACTTTCGTGTGCCTAAGGATGCAGAGACCAAACTCATGACAATTATGGTGAAGAGTGCTACTAAAAAATATCAAAGAGTTCTCAACCTAGCGATTATTTCAAAAGTTGTGCCACACCCCTCTTGGAAAGATCGAGTCACTTTGGCCTCGCCTTCCATTGGTCTAGAGAAGGAATCGCCATTCCTCGCTGATGAAGCAAATTATTCTGAAAAGAATGGTGAAAAGTGCGGATTCTGTTTCAATCTTTAGAGTGAAACAGGATCCGCACTATTCACCTCTCACACAAAGGCACACTTCTCATGCCTGGCGTTAGTCCAATCCAACCCAGGACGGACAGAGGCCGTGCGCTTGCCACCTCAGAAAAATATCCCATCTCCAAAGAAGGATTCTTATGCTAAAGTGTGAAAAGTGCTCCCGTCCTTGAAAGCATGGTAAAAGGATGGCGAAATAATACTGAAATCAATGGTTTTTGCAAGGGCTATAGTACCAAGTATGAGAAATTCCAAGGCACCTGGGCCTCAGGAGAGTTTTCTGTGCGACAAGCATCCTAGGCTGAAGGAGGCAGAGACAAACCCTATCACGATTATTGTGAAAAATGCTATCAAAAATGGAAAATAATTATCAACATCCTGGTTATTTCAAAAGTGTCAGGCTAAAAGTGGAAACAGGATCTGCACTTCTCATCTCTGGAGATAATCAAACCAAACCCAGGGCTGAAAGAGGCCCTGCACCTACAGCCCACACAGAAATCTCAACTACAAGGGAGGATTCTTATGCTAATGGCTGAAAATTGCTCCAGTTCTGACAATAATGGTTTAACGATGGTGCAATAATACTTAAAAGACTGACTTCCTCAAAGGCTCCAGTAGCAAGCATTGGAAATGCCAAGGTACCTGGGCCTCAGCATAGTATTGTCTGCGAAACCACCTGAGGTTTAGGGATGCAGAGCCAAACCTTATCACCATTATGGTGAATGGTGCCATAAAAAATGGCAAATAATTCTCCAACTAGTGGTTATTCCAAAAGGTCTGCCACACACCGCTGGAAAAATACAGTTACCAGGGCCTAGCCTTAGATTGGTCTAGAGAACCCGTCGCGATTCCCAGCTGATGAATCCAGCGATTCTGAAAGGAACCGTGAAAAGTGCAGATCCTGTTTCAGTCTTTAGACTGAAAAGGGTCCGCACTTTTCACCTCTCACACAAAGGCCCACTTCTCATGTCTGGCGCTAGTCCAACAAACCCAGGACTGACAGAGGCCCTGCACTTGCCACCCCAGAAAAATATCGCCTCTCCAAAGAAGGATTCTTATGCTAACGATTGAAAAGTGCTCCCGTTCTTGAAACAGTGGTGAAAGGATGGTGAAATAATACTGAAAACAATCCTATCTTCAAAGGCTCCAGTGCCAGGTATGGGAAATACCAAGTTACCTGGGCCTCAGTAGAGTTTTCTCTGCGAAAAGCATCATAGGCTGAAGGATGCAGAGACCAACCGTATCACTATTACGGTGAAAAACGCCATGGAAATGGCAAATGATTACCAACATACTGGTCATTTCAAAAGTGTCAGGATGAAATCTGAAACAAGATCCACACTTTTCCCATCTCACGCAAATATGCACTTACCAACTCTGGGGACAATCGAATCAAACACAGGGCTGACGGAAGCCCCGCACTTACACCCCACACAGAAATCTCAACTACGAGGAGGGATTCTGATGCTAATGCGTGAAACTGGCTCCGCTTCTGAAAATCATGGTGACACCACAGTGGAATAACACTTAAAGAACACTTTCTTTATAGCCTCTAGTACCAACTATTGGTAATGCCAAGTTTACTGGGCCTCAGCATACTTTTGCCTGTGAAAACTATCGTACGCTTAAGGATGCAGAGACCAACCTTTTGACAATTATGGTGAAAAGTGCTACAAAAAAATACCAAAGACTTCTCAACCTAGCGGTTATTTCAAAAGTTGTGCCACACCCCTCTTGGAAAGATCCAGTTACTTTGGCCTCGCCTTCGATTGGTCTAGAGAAGGAATCGCCATTCCTAGCCGATCAATCAAATGATTCTGAAAGGAACGGTGAAAAGTGCGGATCCTGTTTCAGTCTTTAGACTGAAACAGGATCCGCACTATTCACCTGTCACACAAAGGCGCACTTCTCATGTCTGGCGCTAGTCCAACAAACCCAGGGCCGACAGAGCTCCTGCACTTGCCACCCCAGAGAAATATCTCCTCTCCAAAGAAGAATTCTTATGCTAACGGTTGAGAAGTGCTCCTGTCCATGAAACAGTGGTGAAAGGTTTGTGAAATAATATTGAAAACAATCCTATCTTCAAAGGCTCTGGTGCCAGGTATGGGAAATACCAAGTTACTTAGGCCTCAGTAGAGTGTTCTCTGCGAAAAGCATCATAGGCTTAAGGTTGCAGAGACCAACCTTATCACTATTACGGGGAAAAACGCTATGGAAATGGCAAATAATTGCCAACATGCTGGTTCTTTCAAAAGCGTCAGGATGAATTCTGAAACAGGATCCACACTTTTCCCATCTCCCGCAAATATGCACTTACCAACTCCGGGGACAATGGAATGAAACGCAGGGCTGACAGAAGCCCCGCACTTACACCCCACACAGAAACCTCCACTAGGAGGAGGGATTCTGATGCTAATGCCTGAAACTTGCTTCGGTTCTGCAAATAGTGGTAACACCACAGTGGAATAACACTTAAAAGAACACTTTCTTTATAGTCTCCAGTACCAACTATTGGAAATGCCAAGTTTACTGGGCCTCAGCATACTTTTGTCTTGAATACTTTCGTATGCCTAAGGATGCAGAGACCAAACTCATGACAATTATGGTGAAGAGTGCTACTAAAAAATATCAAAGAGTTCTCAACCTAGCGATTATTTCAAAAGTTGTGCCACACCCCTCTTGGAAAGATCGAGTCACTTTGGCCTCGCCTTCCATTGGTCTAGAGAAGGAATCGCCATTCCTCGCTGATGAAGCAAATTATTCTGAAAAGAATGGTGAAAAGTGCGGATTCTGTTTCAATCTTTAGAGTGAAACAGGATCCGCACTATTCACCTCTCACACAAAGGCACACTTCTCATGCCTGGCGTTAGTCCAATCCAACCCAGGACGGACAGAGGCCGTGCGCTTGCCACCTCAGAAAAATATCCCATCTCCAAAGAAGGATTCTTATGCTAAAGTGTGAAAAGTGCTCCCGTCCTTGAAAGCATGGTAAAAGGATGGCGAAATAATACTGAAATCAATGGTTTTTGCAAGGGCTATAGTACCAAGTATGAGAAATTCCAAGGCACCTGGGCCTCAGGAGAGTTTTCTGTGCGACAAGCATCCTAGGCTGAAGGAGGCAGAGACAAACCCTATCACGATTATTGTGAAAAATGCTATCAAAAATGGAAAATAATTATCAACATCCTGGTTATTTCAAAAGTGTCAGGCTAAAAGTGGAAACAGGATCTGCACTTCTCATCTCTGGAGATAATCAAATCAAACCCAGGGCTGAAAGAGGCCCTGCACCTACAGCCCACACAGAAATCTCAACTACAAGGGAGGAGTCTTATGCTAATGGCTGAAAATTGCTCCAGTTCTGACAATAATGGTTTAACGATGGTGCAATAATACTTAAAAGACTGACTTCCTCAAAGGCTCCAGTAGCAAGCATTGGAAATGCCAAGGTACCTGGGCCTCAGCATAGTATTGTCTGCGAAACCACCTGAGGTTTAGGGATGCAGCCAAACCTTATCACCATTATGGTGAATGGTGCCATAAAAAATGGCAAATAATTCTCCAACTAGTGGTTATTCCAAAAGGTCTGCCACACACCGCTGGAAAAATACAGTTACCAGGGCCTAGCCTTAGATTGGTCTAGAGAACCCGTCGCGATTCCCAGCTGATGAATCCAGCGATTCTGAAAGGAACCGTGAAAAGTGCAGATCCTGTTTCAGTCTTTAGACTGAAAAGGGTCCGCACTTTTCACCTCTCACACAAAGGCCCACTTCCCATGTCTGGCGCTAGTCCAACAAACCCAGGACTGACAGAGGCCCTGCACTTGCCACCCCAGAAAAATATCGCCTCTCCAAAGAAGGATTCTTATGCTAACGATTGAAAAGTGCTCCCGTTCTTGAAACAGTGGTGAAAGGATGGTGAAATAATACTGAAAACAATCCTATCTTCAAAGGCTCCAGTGCCAGGTATGGGAAATACCAAGTTACCTGGGCCTCAGTAGAGTTTTCTCTGCGAAAAGCATCATAGGCTGAAGGATGCAGAGACCAACCGTATCACTATTACGGTGAAAAACGCCATGGAAATGGCAAATGATTACCAACATACTGGTCATTTCAAAAGTGTCAGGATGAAATCTGAAACAAGATCCACACTTTTCCCATCTCACGCAAATATCCACTTACCAACTCTGGGGACAATCGAATCAAACACAGGGCTGACCGAAGCCCCGCACTTACACCCCACACAGAAATCTCAACTACGAGGAGGGATTCTGATGCTAATGCGTGAAACTGGCTCCGCTTCTGAAAATCATGGTGACACCACAGTGGAATAACACTTAAAGAACACTTTCTTTATAGCCTCTAGTACCAACTATTGGTAATGCCAAGTTTACTGGGCCTCAGCATACTTTTGCCTGTGAAAACTATCCTACGTTTAAGGATGCAGAGACCAACCTTTTGACAATTATGGTGAAAAGTGCTACAAAAAAATACCAAAGACTTCTCAACCTAGCGGTTATTTCAAAAGTTGTGCCACACCCCTCTTGGAAAGATCCAGTTACTTTGGCCTCGCCTTCGATTGGTCTAGAGAAGGAATCGCCATTCCTAGCCGATCAATCAAATGATTCTGAAAGGAACGGTGAAAAGTGCGGATCCTGTTTCAGTCTTTAGACTGAAACAGGATCCGCACTATTCACCTGTCACACAAAGGCGCACTTCTCATGTCTGGCGCTAGTCCAACAAACCCAGGGCCGACAGAGCTCCTGCACTTGCCACCCCAGAAAAATATCTCCTCTCCAAAGAAGAATTCTTATGCTAACGGTTGAGAAGTGCTCCTGTCCTTGAAACAGTGGTGAAAGGTTTGTGAAATAATATTGAAAGCAATCCTATCTTCAAAGGCTCTGGTGCCAGGTATGGGAAATACCAAGTTACTTAGGCCTCAGTAGAGTGTTCTCTGCGAAAAGCATCATAGGCTTAAGGATGCAGAGACCAACCTTATCACTATTACGGGGAAAAACGCTATGGAAATGGCAAATAATTGCCAACATGCTGGTTATTTCAAAAGCGTCAGGATGAATTCTGAAACAGGATCCACACTTTTCCCATCTCCCGCAAATATGCACTTACCAACTCCGGGGACAATGGAATGAAACGCAGGGCTGACAGAAGCCCCGCACTTACACCCCACACAGAAACCTCCACTAGGAGGAGGGATTCTGATGCTAATGCCTGAAACTTGCTTCGGTTCTGCAAATAGTGGTTACACCACAGTGGAATAACACTTAAAAGGACACTTTCTTTATAGTCTCCAGTACCAACTATTGGAAATGCCAAGTTTACTGGGCCTCAGCATACTTTGGTCTTGAATACTTTCGTATGCCTAAGGATGCAGAGACCAAACTCATGACAATTATGGTGAAGAGTGCTACTAAAAAATATCAAAGAGTTCTCAACCTAGCGATTATTTCAAAAGTTGTGCCACACCCCTCTTGGAAAGATCGAGTCACTTTGGCCTCGCCTTCCATTGGTCTAGAGAAGGAATCGCCATTCCTCGCTGATGAAGCAAATTATTCTGAAAAGAATGGTGAAAAGTGCGGATTCTGTTTCAATCTTTAGAGTGAAACAGGATCCGCACTATTCACCTCTCACACAAAGGCACACTTCTCATGCCTGGCGTTAGTCCAATCCAACCCAGGACGGACAGAGGCCGTGCGCTTGCCACCTCAGAAAAATATCCCATCTCCAAAGAAGGATTCTTATGCTAAAGTGTGAAAAGTGCTCCCGTCCTTGAAAGCATGGTAAAAGGATGGCGAAATAATACTGAAATCAATGGTTTTTGCAAGGGCTATAGTACCAAGTATGAGAAATTCCAAGGCACCTGGGCCTCAGGAGAGTTTTCTGTGCGACAAGCATCCTAGGCTGAAGGAGGCAGAGACAAACCCTATCACGATTATTGTGAAAAATGCTATCAAAAATGGAAAATAATTATCAACATCCTGGTTATTTCAAAAGTGTCAGGCTAAAAGTGGAAACAGGATCTGCACTTCTCATCTCTGGAGTTAATCAAATCAAACCCAGGGCTGAAAGAGGCCCTGCACCTACAGCCCACACAGAAATCTCAACTACAAGGGAGGATTCTTATGCTAATGGCTGAAAATTGCTCCAGTTCTGACAATAATGGTTTAACGATGGTACACTAATACTTAAAAGACTGACTTCCTCAAACGCTCCAGTAGCAAGCATTGGAAATGCCAAGATACCTGGGCCTCAGCATAGTATTGTCTGCGAAACCACCTGAGGTTTAGGGATGCAGAGCCAAACCTTATCACCATTATGGTGAATGGTGCCATAAAAAATGGCAAATAATTCTCCAACTAGTGGTTATTCCAAAAGGTCTGCCACACACCGCTGGAAAAATACAGTTACCAGGGCCTAGCCTTAGATTGGTCTAGAGAACCGGTCGCGAATCCCAGCTGATGAATCCAGCGATTCTGAAAGGAACCGTGAAAAGTGCAGATCCTGTTTCAGTCTTTAGACTGAAAAGGGTCCGCACTTTTCACCTCTCACACAAAGGCCCACTTCTCATGTCTGGCGCTAGTCCAACAAACCCAGGACTGACAGAGGCCCTGCACTGGCCACCCCAGAAAAATATCGCCTCTCCAAAGAAGGATTCTTATGCTAACGATTGAAAAGTGCTCCCATTCTTGAAACAGTGGTGAAAGGATGGTGAAATATTACTGAAAACAATCCTATCTTCAAAGGCTCCAGTGCCAGGTATGGGAAATACCAAGTTACCTGGGCCTCAGTAGAGTTTTCTCTGCGAAAAGCTTCATAGGCTGAAGGATGCAGAGACCAACCGTATCACTATTACGGTGAAAAACGCCATGGAAATGGCAAATGATTACCAACATACTGGTCATTTCAAAAGTGTCAGCATGAAATCTGAAACAAGATCCACACTTTTCCCATCTCACGCAAATATCCACTTACCAACTCTGGGGACAATCGAATCAAACACAGGGCTGACCGAAGCCCCGCACTTACACCCCACACAGAAATCTCAACTACGAGGAGGGATTCTGATGCTAATGCGTGAAACTGGCTCCGCTTCTGAAAATCATGGTGACACCACAGTGGAATAACACTTAAAGAACACTTTCTTTATAGCCTCTAGTACCAACTATTGGTAATGCCAAGTTTACTGGGCCTCAGCATACTTTTGCCTGTGAAAACTATCGTACGCTTAAGGATGCAGAGACCAACCTTTTGACAATTATGGTGAAAAGTGCTACAAAAAAATACCAAAGACTTCTCAACCTAGCGGTTATTTCAAAAGTTGTGCCACACCCCTCTTGGAAAGATCCAGTTACTTTGGCCTCACCTTCGATTGGTCTAGAGAAGGAATCGCCATTCCTAGCCGATCAATCAAATGATTCTGAAAGGAACGGTGAAAAGTGCGGATCCTGTTTCAGTCTTTAGACTGAAACAGGATCCGCACTATTCACCTGTCACACAAAGGCGCACTTCTCATGTCTGGCGCTAGTCCAACAAACCCAGGGCCGACAGAGCTCCTGCACTTGCCACCCCAGAAAAATATCTCCTCTCCAAGAAGAATTCTTATGCTAACGGTTGAGAAGTGCTCCTGTCCTTCAAACAGTGGTGAAAGGTTTGTGAAATAATATTGAAAACAATCCTATCTTCAAAGGCTCTGGTGCCAGGTATGGGAAATACCAAGTTACTTAGGCCTCAGTAGAGTGTTCTCTGCGAAAAGCATCATAGGCTTAAGGATGCAGAGACCAACCTTATCACTATTACGGGGAAAAACGCTATGGAAATGGCAAATAATTGCCAACATGCTGGTTATTTCAAAAGCGTCAGGATGAATTCTGAAACAGGATCCACACTTTTCCCATCTCCCGCAAATATGCACTTACCAACTCCGGGGACAATGGAATGAAACGCAGGGCTGACAGAAGCCCCGCACTTACACCCCACACAGAAACCTCCACTACGAGGAGGGATTCTGATGCTAATGCCTGAAACTTGCTTCGGTTCTGCAAATAGTGGTTACACCACAGTGGAATAACACTTAAAAGAACACTTTCTTTATAGCCTCCAGTACCAACTATTGGAAATGCCAAGTTTACTGGGCCTCAGCATACTTTTGTCTTGAATACTTTCGTATGCCTAAGGATGCAGAGACCAAACTCATGACAATTATGGTGAAGAGTGCTACTAAAAAATATCAAAGAGTTCTCAACCTAGCGATTATTTCAAAAGTTGTGCCACACCCCTCTTGGAAAGATCGAGTCACTTTGGCCTCGCCTTCCATTGGTCTAGAGAAGGAATCGCCATTCCTCGCTGATGAAGCAAATTATTCTGAAAAGAATGGTGAAAAGTGCGGATTCTGTTTCAATCTTTAGAGTGAAACAGGATCCGCCCTATTCACCTCTCACACAAAGGCACACTTCTCATGCCTGGCGTTAGTCCAATCCAACCCAGGACGGACAGAGGCCGTGCGCTTGCCACCTCAGAAAAATATCCCATCTGCAAAGAAGGATTCTTATGCTAAAGTGTGAAAAGTGCTCCCGTCCTTGAAAGCATGGTAAAAGGATGGCGAAATAATACTGAAATCAATGGTTTTTGCAAGGGCTATAGTACCAAGTATGAGAAATTCCAAGGCACCTGGGCCTCAGGAGAGTTTTCTGTGCGACAAGCATCCTAGGCTGAAGGAGGCAGAGACAAACCCTATCACGATTATTGTGAAAAATGCTATCAAAAATGGAAAATAATTATCAACATCCTCGTTATTTCAAAAGTGTCAGACTAAAAGTGGAAACAGGATCTGCACTTCTCATCTCTGGAGATAATCAAATCAAACCCAGGGCTGAAAGAGGCCCTGCACCTACAGCCCACACAGAAATCTCAACTACAAGGGAGGATTCTTATGCTAATGGCTGAAAATTGCTCCAGTTCTGACAATAATGGTTTAACGATGGTACACTAATACTTAAAAGACTGACTTCCTCAAACGCTCCAGTAGCAAGCATTGGAAATGCCAAGATACCTGGGCCTCAGCATAGTATTGTCTGCGAAACCACCTGAGGTTTAGGGATGCAGAGCCAAACCTTATCACCATTATGGTGAATGGTGCCATAAAAAATGGCAAATAATTCTCCAACTAGTGGTTATTCCAAAAGTTCTGCCACACACCGCTGGAAAAATACAGTTACCAGGGCCTAGCCTTAGATTGGTCTAGAGAACCGGTCGCGAATCCCAGCTGATGAATCCAGCGATTCTGAAAGGAACCGTGAAAAGTGCAGATCCTGTTTCAGTCTTTAGACTGAAAAGGGTCCGCACTTTTCACCTCTCACACAAAGGCCCACTTCTCATGTCTGGCGCTAGTCCAACAAACCCAGGACTGACAGAGGCCCTGCACTGGCCACCCCAGAAAAATATCGCCTCTCCAAAGAAGGATTCTTATGCTAACGATTGAAAAGTGCTCCCATTCTTGAAACAGTGGTGAAAGGATGGTGAAATAATACTGAAAACAATCCTATCTTCAAAGGCTCCAGTGCCAGGTATGGGAAATACCAAGTTACCTGGGCCTCAGTAGAGTTTTCTCTGCGAAAAGCATCATAGGCTGAAGGATGCAGAGACCAACCGTATCACTATTACGGTGAAAAACGCCATGGAAATGGCAAATGATTACCAACATACTGCTCATTTCAAAAGTGTCAGGATGAAATCTGAAACAAGATCCACACTTTTCCCATCTCACGCAAATATGCACTTACCAACTCTGGGGACAATCGAATCAAACACAGGGCTGACAGAAGCCCTGCACTTACACCCCACACAGAAATCTCAACTACGAGGAGGGATTCTGATGCTAATGCGTGAAACTGGCTCCGCTTCTGAAAATCATGGTGACACCACAGTGGAATAACACTTAAAGAACACTTTCTTTATAGCCTCTAGTACCAACTATTGGTAATGCCAAGTTTACTGGGCCTCAGCATACTTTTGCCTGTGAAAACTATCCTACGCTTAAGGATGCAGAGACCAACCTTTTGACAATTATGGTGAAAAGTGCTACAAAAAAATACCAAAGACTTCTCAACCTAGCGGTTATTTCAAAAGTTGTGCCACACCCCTCTTGGAAAGATCCAGTTACTTTGGCCTCGCCTTCGATTGGTCTAGAGAAGGAATCGCCATTCCTAGCCGATCAATCAAATGATTCTGAAAGGAACGGTGAAAAGTGCGGATCCTGTTTCAGTCTTTAGACTGAAACAGGATCCGCACTATTCACCTGTCACACAAAGGCGCACTTCTCATGTCTGGCGCTAGTCCAACAAACCCAGGGCCGACAGAGCTCCTGCACTTGCCACCCCAGAAAAATATCTCCTCACCAAAGAAGAATTCTTAGGCTAACGGTTGAGAAGTGCTCCTGTCCTTGAAACAGTGGTGAAAGGTTTGTGAAATAATATTGAAAACAATCCTATCTTCAAAGGCTCTGGTGCCAGGTATGGGAAATACCAAGTTACATAGGCCTCAGTAGAGTGTTCTCTCCGAAAAGCATCATAGGCTTAAGGATGCAGAGACCAGCCTTATCACTATTACGGGGAAAAACGCTATGGAAATGGCAAATAATTGCCAACATGCTGGTTATTTCAAAAGCGTCAGGATGAATTCTGAAACAGGATCCACACTTTTCCCATCTCCCGCAAATATGCACTTACCAACTCCGGGGACAATGGAATGAAACGCAGGGCTGACAGAAGCCCCGCACTTACACCCCACACAGAAACCTCCACTAGGAGGAGGGATTCTGATGCTAATGCCTGAAACTTGCTTCGGTTCTGCAAATAGTGGTTACACCACAGTGGAATAACACTTAAAAGAACACTTTCTTTATAGTCTCCAGTACCAACTATTGGAAATGCCAAGTTTACTGGGCCTCAGCATACTTTTGTCTTGAATACTTTCGTATGCCTAAGGATGCAGAGACCAAACTTATGACAATTATGGTGAAGAGTGCTACTAAAAAATAACAAAGAGTTCTCAACCTAGCGATTATTTCAAAAGTTGTGCCACACCCCTCTTGGAAAGATCGAGTCACTTTGGCCTCGCCTTCCATTGGTCTAGAGAAGGAATCGCCATTCCTCGCTGATGAAGCAAATTATTCTGAAAAGAATGGTGAAAAGTGCGGATTCTGTTTCAATCTTTAGAGTGAAACAGGATCCGCACTATTCACCTCTCACACAAAGGCACACTTCTCATGCCTGGCGTTAGTCCAATCCAACCCAGGACGGACAGAGGCCGTGCGCTTGCCACCTCAGAAAAATATCCCATCTCCAAAGAAGGATTCTTATGCTAAAGTGTGAAAAGTGCTCCCGTCCTTGAAAGCATGGTAAAAGGATGGCGAAATAATACTGAAATCAATGGTTTTTGCAAGGGCTATAGTACCAAGTATGAGAAATTCCAAGGCACCTGGGCCTCAGGAGAGTTTTCTGTGCGACAAGCATCCTAGGCTGAAGGAGGCAGAGACAAACCCTATCACGATTATTGTGAAAAATGCTATCAAAAATGGAAAATAATTATCAACATCCTGGTTATTTCAAAAGTGTCAGGCTAAAAGTGGAAACAGGATCTGCACTTCTCATCTCTGGAGATAATCAAACCAAACCCAGGGCTGAAAGAGGCCCTGCACCTACAGCCCACACAGAAATCTCAACTACAAGGGAGGATTCTTATGCTAATGGCTGAAAATTGCTCCAGTTCTGACAATAATGGTTTAACGATGGTGCAATAATACTTAAAAGACTGACTTCCTCAAAGGCTCCAGTAGCAAGCATTGGAAATGCCAAGGTACCTGGGCCTCAGCATAGTATTGTCTGCGAAACCACCTGAGGTTTAGGGATGCAGAGCCAAACCTTATCACCATTATGGTGAGTAGTGCCATAAAAAATGGCAAATAATTCTCCAACTAGTGGTTATTCCAAAAGGTCTGCCACACACCGCTGGAAAAATACAGTTACCAGGGCCTAGCCTTAGATTGGTCTAGAGAACCCGTCGCGATTCCCAGCTGATGAATCAAACGATTCTGAAAGGAACGGTGAAAAGTTCAGATCCTGTTTCAGTCTTTAGACTGAAAAGGGTCCGCACTTTTCACCTCTCACACAAAGGCCCACTTCTCATGTCTGGCGCTAGTCCAAAAAACCCAGGACTGACAGAGACCCTGCACTGGCCACCCCAGAAAAATATCGCCTCTCCAAAGAAGGATTCTTATGCTAACGATTGAAAAGTGCTCCCATTCTTGAAACAGTGGTGAAAGGATGGTGAAATAATACTGAAAACAATCCTATCTTCAAAGGCTCCAGTGCCAGGTATGGGAAATACCAAGTTACCTGGGCCTCAGTAGAGTTTTCTCTGCGAAAAGCTTCATAGGCTGAAGGATGCAGAGACCAACCGTATCACTATTACGGTGAAAAACGCCATGGAAATGGCAAATGATTACCAACATACTGGTCATTTCAAAAGTGTCAGCATGAAATCTGAAACAAGATCCACACTTTTCCCATCTCACGCAAATATCCACTTACCAACTCTGGGGACAATCGAATCAAACACAGGGCTGACCGAAGACCCGCACTTACACCCCACACAGAAATCTCAACTACGAGGAGGGATTCTGATGCTAATGCGTGAAACTGGCTCCGCTTCTGAAAATCATGGTGACACCACAGTGGAATAACACTTAAAGAACACTTTCTTTATAGCCTCTAGTACCAACTATTGGTAATGCCAAGTTTACTGGGCCTCAGCATACTTTTGCCTGTGAAAACTATCCTACGCTTAAGGATGCAGAGACCAACCTTTTGACAATTATGGTGAAAAGTGCTACAAAAAAATACCAAAGACTTCTCAACCTAGTGGTTATTTCAAAAGTTGTGCCACACCCCTCTTGGAAAGATCCAGTTACTTTGGCCTCGCCTTCGATTGGTCTAGAGAAGGAATCGCCATTCCTAGCCGATCAATCAAATGATTCTGAAAGGAACGGTGAAAAGTGCGGATCCTGTTTCAGTCTTTAGACTGAAACAGGATCCGCACTATTCACCTGTCACACAAAGGCGCACTTCTCATGTCTGGCGCTAGTGCAATCAAACCCAGGATGGACAGAGGCCGTGTGCTTGCCACCCCAGAAAAATATCGCATCTCCAAAGAAGGATTCTTATGCTAAAGGGTTAAAAGTGCTCCTGTCCTTAAAAAAATGGTGATAGGATGGCGAATTTATACTGAAAACAATGGTTTCTGCAAAGGCTCTAGTACCCTCTACATCTCTCATATTCTACAATAAACCATCCCTCAAATTCTACAATAAACTAAGGGAGAGGATGAATGCATTCCTTAACAGTACTTTTCTATCTGATTTTTATAAGATAATATTTAAGTATCTAGCAGACAGTGTTTGCACCATTCCCACGTTCCTCATATCTTCCAGTACCTGTGATTGCTCTGTGCCTGAGGGCTGTTCCCTCTCTCCTCTCCTCTCCAACCCAGGAGACAGCCCCAAAGCGTGGAAAATGCTGAGAAATTAACATTCCCTTCCCACAGCAGCCTCAAAACTATTACTTTTGGGAAGTAGTGTACAAGTACCCCAGTTCCCTCACCCTTGGATGGGTAAACATACCATGTGTATTTTGCATCACTGCCAGGGTTTTCCTACAGGATGAAGCTTTAGTCCCTCACTGTGGTAGCTGTCTTAATAGCACATCTATATTGGCTGCCTTCCCTTCCCTGGACCATCTCTCCTCACTGTCCAACCAGTGATGTCTATGCAGCCTAAAACAGATCATTACACTTGAGTCTTTGTCTCCGAGTCTGCTTCTGGGGAATACAAATTAAGATATGCAACATCAAAACAGAATTTAAGTAGTACTCGACACCATGAAAGGAAGGGTTTAATTACAATAAACTTATATTCAGTGTTAAGGAGGGGGGGACCTCATTCCTTCTTTCTTCGTGTTTTCACATGGAATGACTTGCTACCTAGATGCCCAGTTGCTTCTCCCCCTGGAGGTGACATCCATTGGTTCATGTTTCTTGACTGAGTGGTGGGGAAAACTATCAAAAAGTTGCAAAGACTAGAGATTCATTCTTTCTTCCCTCTCTACCCCAGACTAGCATCAGTAAGTCAGGAGTAGTGTGTCTGCCCTAAAGACCCAAACTTTCCCTTAGGTGGGCTGCCCCAGATTCACCATTGGAGGTGAACATACAGAGTGTCTGCAACTCTTTAGATTGTATATGTAAAGTCACATCCCTCAATTGACTCTGAATATTAAAGCTGGTATTTTACAATCCAGTCATCCATATTCTGTCTTTGTCTTAGTTGATTCTGAACTTGCCAATAGCAAGCTTGCCCAACTGACATCTTTGTGATGGATGTCACAAAGTGAGAATACACAGATTAGTAATAATTTACAACAAGAAATCTTTTAAAGTCATAAGTAGAATACGTAAGTCTAGAACCTTAATTTGTTTTTCTTTTCCCGAAGGCTTACCCATCTCTGAACACATCTCCCCGGCCTGGCTAAGGTGCTGCCATCCCACCTTCTCATGGGCTCCTGTGTGCCCACTGGCCACTCTGCCATCTCAGCAAGTTTGGATTAAGTGACTTGCTCTTCCTCTTATCCTGCCAGCCCTCATGCCAAAATGTGGTTGATGTTTGAGGCACAGGGCCAGCTTGGTCACAGTGGCTTCAAGAGTGGTTTCCTTCTGTCTAAGGAGACTCTCCAGCAAAAGGCAATTTTCTACCTTCCCGTACAAAATCAGAATCCTCTCACCTGGCAGAAATCTTTCCCTTCAGATGCAGCAAAGCCAGCACAGATCATCTTCTCTGTGATCTCTCCGGGGTGAGCAGAATAGTAAGTGTGTTCACAGACCTCTCTTTCTAACACAGACACTTGAATTTGCTGTAAGCGACGTGCTAGGCCACCATCTAAGAAAGACACAGATTCAGAAAGGGAGAAGCTCGATGATGAAGTAAGCAACAAGTGACGTTAAAGAAATATATTTAAGTGCAGACTTGCTCCATACCAACATAATTGTGGTCATTCCTTTGCCTGCACTGAGGTAGAATATTGGGGCAGGGAGGGAAATATAAGCATTCCATGTACCATGTCTTCATTTCCAGATTTGGCATCTTTACCATGGGCAGGCAAACAAGGCTAGACACACTGTTTTCTAGCTTATTTACAATTTAAATTCTGGTACATAAAATATTGCTGCATTAGAATTCAGAAATAAAAATTCCACAAAATATGAATTAGTGTTATATATGTTTTATGATTATAAATACATATGGTTACATATTTATACATACAAATATTTAAATATATTCTTATAAATATAACATATGCTTGCATGATTTCCTATTATAAACTGAAATCTTATTCCACTTTTTCCCTCTATCATCACTGAAGCTTAATCTCACCTTCAATTTGAGGTAACAATAAACAATTTCTTCTCATACTTGATGACCCTCAGGCAGGCCCGTGCTAACTTGTATTTTGCATGACTTATTCTATCATTTTAGATTTATGGCTAATGTTTTAAAAGTTGAGCATTTTATAGCCCTATGCCTTTTGGGGCAATATTAATAAAAATTACTCTACATTTATATAGCAGCCTAATATTTACAGTCCTTTACTCCAACGTAATGCGACCACATCGGGAGGCAGGTTAATCACACTAATCTCACAGGTGAAAACGCCAGACCTCTGAAAATTTGATCTCATATCTCTTACAGAACAGAACCAGGACTGAAGCCCAGGTCCAACTCTAAATCTTGCATTCTTTTTAATGTACTAAAAATTCTCTTTACAGGGTCCATCTCCATGAGGGTGGCTGAGGGTGGCTGAGGATGTATCAAACATTGAGAATTCATTTTTTTCTCCCAGCTGAAAAGAATGAATTCATCTTTTAAGTCTGTAACCACCTTTCAGTCGTCTAGTGGTCACAGAATTGGTGACGGTGGAAGGTGTTAGAGAGCAGGCACTTTTGTTCAAGGGCTTTGAGGCCAGTAAGTCAACCAATCCTTACTCTGAATGCTTCCTCTTTGCCATGTATGTGTCTAGTCCTGGGGAGAGGGTGGTGAGGACAGATCTGCCTCCAAGAGGCTCCCACTCTCATGGGTGGGAGGTAGCAAATGATTCCATAAAAGCATGCCAAGTACATTTAAACGCAGTGAGATGATGAACTGGGGAGTGTGGAATGTGATGGAAGGTCAGTCCTGCTGCAGCATTTGCTCCGAGAAAGGAAGCAACATTTTGGCTGAGAAAGGAATGATGGGGAAGCAGCAATTGTAACAGGAATGTCCCAAATGGGAGGACACAGGTGCAGAACTTCAGAAAGCAGAGAAAGCCTGGTGTTTAAGCGAAAGAAAGAAGGCCATGGGACCTGCAGGTTAACCAACAAGACACAAGAGGGAAGTGATTTTGGAGACCTACATGGAGGTCAGATCACACAGAGCTCTCCAAGCCGGGCCAAGCAGTTCAAACTTCATTCTAAGTGTAACGAGAAGCCATTAAGGAATGATTGTAAGCTGGGCCATGCCAGTCTCAAATCTTATAGCTTTGATATTTATCAGTCTTGGGATCTTAGCAAGTTACTTAAATCTTTGGGCCGTGACCCTCTCATTTGCAAAGCGGGGATGATAAAAACTCCTCACGTAGTGGGTGGCAAGATTTTATGAAAATGCAATTTGGCGGCAGGTAGCACGGTAAGCTGTGAGCATGAACACTGCAAGCAAAGATTCCTTTCTCCTTCAAGCTCACAGATTCCAAATAAATGACACACAGAAGGAAAACATACAAAGAAAATGATCTTATACAGTGAAAGAAGCAAAAAAAATGTATCAATCCATTCAGCTGTTTCAGTATTTTGCTATGCTTTTAAGAACTCTATAGTCTGCCAGGGGTTAGCAAACTATAGCCAGTGGGTCAATTCAGCACCATCCCCCAAACACAGGTCTGTTTTGTACAATCCAAGAAATGAGAATGGTTTGTGCATTTTTAGATGGGTGAAAAAAATATCCAAAAACTCAAATCTAAATAAATTTTATGAAGAAAGTGCTATTGGAATACAGCCACACCCAGTCTGTTACATATTGTCGGTGGCTGCTTTATGCTGCACAGACATATGCTTTATGCTTTATGCTGTAGACTTGAACAGTTGCAACAGAGACCATATGGCCTGCAAAGCCTAAAAGATTATATGGTCCTTTAGAGAAAAAGTTTGATGTCCCCTAATCTAATCTACTTATAATCTAAGTTATCCTGAAGGAAAAATTTGAAATAGCTCATTCTCTATTCACTTGCTGAGCTATTATTACCACTGAATAAAATACGGTTTCTATCTTTTAGAAAGAAGAGGGGCTAAAGCAGATACTGCTTGGTATCATTTCCATGACCTATTTTCAAAAATAAGTCGCAGTAATATTTATGCAAAAGTCAAATGTTTACCTTTACTGATGCTTCCCCATCCGGTCACAGCACAGATCTCCAAGGAAAACAGAGGCTCTGGGCCATGTGGGAGACACACCGGCCTCACTGCTGAGTTGTACTCCAATGGAGAGCTCAGCTGTATGAGGGCGATGTCAGAGTCATAGCTCAGAATATTAAAGTCTTCATGCACCACTATGCGTTTGGCCCTTCTCACCTGCACAGTGGCAAGCAAGCGCATTATAAGATAAGAAAGTCAAAGACTCAAGCAATTTCCTTGCATAATACTTCAAAGTAATCCTAAATCTCTGTATTTACATATATCAACAAAGAAGATGACTTTGTGCTAAATTCAAAAGAGCAATCTCGGTTTATAATTTGTGGGAGGCCACAAACCACCTTCTGAGAACTGGTGGTCCTAGAGAAACCAAGCTATGTGGACTTGTGCACATAAACCTGAGTTTGCATTTCCTGACCTACTTCACCTAATTCTCAAATTAAAATGTGACCTAAAATTGCATCTTTAAATGTGGTATAAAAAAGCATAAAAGGGCACCAGCAGATTACTAACTAATCACATATTTTAACTAACAGTATTCCCTGGCATGTGACAACATTCAGAGTATAAACAGAATGACCTTTAAAAATATTTCTCACCTGCTCAGTTGATTCCTTCAGGGTTCTATCATGGTCCCCAGCAATAATAGTCCAAGAGAGTGGATTATTTTTCCTAGAGAAAGAAAAGGTTGACGTGAAAATATTTTTTGTATTTTGGTCTCATCCCATCTGGCCTTACCATCATGCACGGTTCAGTTCAGCCAGGTGACACCCACTCCCCTGTCTGAGTGCCTCTGTGGTCTCCCTCCCAGGGAGGACACACGTGGCCTCTTGATCAGCAAGATTCCTTGTGGATCTTGCTCCCTTCTTTTGGCCATAAAATGTCCCTGAATCCCCTACCAAATATCACCAAAGTCTTTTTATAAGTTGAGAAGGAAAAAAAGAAAATTTAAAGCTTATTTTAATTTCAGTGATATGAATACATAAAAAAAAGTTACATTCATAACAAGGTAGCTTCTGGTCTATGTTTTACTGTTCAAAATTATCCAAGCACTATCTCACAGGGCTGTATCTTAAAGAACCAGCTTTTACCAAATCATCAGAATTGACGAAACTGGGAGTATAAAGAATTTATCAGCTCAAAAATAGGCAAAGCTCACCCATGGTGTTAGATATAAGGGTGCTGATTACTTTTAGGGGAATGATGACTGGAGGGGGATGAGGTGGCTGCTGTTGGGTGTTGGGTGTTGGGTGTCAGTAATACAGTCGTTCAGGTCTTGATCCGGGTGCTGGTTATGTGGGTGTTCCCTTTGTGAAAATTCTTGCACACTTTTGATATACTTCAAAAAGATGCTAGAAAACTTGAGTCACATCCATTAGTTGGCCATATATCAAAATCTCCAGCTGAAAAAATACCTAAGGAAAGAGTCCCTCAATTGCCACAAATATATCGTCACTTCTGCTTGGAGACTAAGTCACCCATTTTTTTTTTCAAAACTTTCTTCAGGAAAAGTTATTGAAATTATTTTTCAATACAACTTATTCAAAGGAGAAGTTTTTTAATACACGTAGGCATCTCCTTCCTAGTCACAATCATGCTCATTTCAATTCCTGGCATGATGAGCTTGACTTATCCATGTGTTTCAATATGCCTTTATTAGGGGAGTGAACTCAGGCAAAGTGCTTGGCAAGTACCTTGCAGATGGTAATGACTCCATAATGGCAGCCATTATCATTATTATTATCTGCCATGCACTCTAATGGAAGGACTGAACTTTGTTTTCAAAGTCATCCTCCAAATTATTTCAGTTTTTGGAGAAATCTCCATACTGGTTTTCATATAGTGGCTGTATTAATTTAAATTCTCACCAACAGTGTATAAGAGTTCCCTTTTCTCCAGACCCTCACCAGCACCTGTTTGTTTTTTTTTTTTTTTTTGAGACAGAGTGTCACTTTGTTGCCCGGGCTAGATTGAGTGCCGTGGTGTCAGCCTAGCTCACAGCAACCTCAAACTCCTGGGCTTAAGCGATCCTACTGCCTCAGCCCCCTGAGTAGCTGGGACTACAGCCAAGCGCCACCATGCCCGGCTAATTTTTTCTATATGTATATATATTTTAGTTGGCCAGATAATTTCTTTCTATTTTTAGTAGAGACGGGGTCTCACTGTGGCTCAGGCTGGTCTCGAACTCCTGACCTCGAGCAATCCACCCGCCTCGGCCGCCCAGAGTGCTAGGATTACAGGCGTGAGCCACCGCGCCCGGCACCAGCACCTGTTAATTGTCTTTTTAATAGCCCTTCTAGCTGGAGTATGATGATATCTCAGTGTGGTTTTTATTTACCTTTCCTTGATGATTAGAGAGGTTGAACATTTTTTCATATATCTATTGGCCACTTGTAAGTCTTTTTAGAACTATCTATCAATGTCCTTTGCCCACATTTTAATGAGATTATTTAGTTTTTTTAATGTTGAATTGAATTCCTTGTATATTCTGCATATTAGTCCCTAATAGGATGAGCAGTTTGCAAATATTTTCTCCCATTCAACAGTTTGTCTCCTCACTTTTTTTTCTTTGCTGTGCAGAAGCTTTTTAATATAGTACTGTCTATTTTTGTTATCTGTGCTTTTGAGGTCTTACCCTTAAAATCTTTGCCTAGACCAATGTCCAGAAGTGTTTTCCCTATGTTTTCTTCTAGATTTGATTAACTTTTTCCTCACTGATATTGTTTAAAAAGAGGCTAGATGGCCAAGTAAAATAACACTTGAAGATTCTCACCTTAGAAACAGTCTGGGTGATCTTAAGTAGTTAGACAGTTATCCTTGTGTCCTAGGCATTGTCTATAAACACATGTGCTAAGCAGATAAGAAAAATACCAATTTCACTCACGATTGCACACAGTGGGCTGCAGTCAGAATCCAAGTTGGCCTAATGATGGCACCTCCACACTGGTGCTCTCCTAGAAACCTTAGACCCACCTGCCATGGCCAACAGTGGGGGCAGGCTTCTTCCCCTCCTGCAATTCTTCTGGAAAGCCACTGGGGACTAAATGGAGGAATGCCACAAACACCTACAGCAAAGATGAAACCAATGACACAACCAGCTGAAATGATTAAGAACATACTCCTCCAAAGGCTTGTCATCATCAGCAATGGTAAATCCCAAATACCAAGATGAGCTTTATAACGACATTAGTTCCCAAGATCCATCTCTGAGGAATCTGATTTTAAAAAGCCAGGTGACTATGCAAGGCAATCAGAATTTTAGGTACTCGCCTACAGAATAATATTTACTTATTCACTGAACACTTATTTGGTGCTTACTATTTTCCAGGCACTATTACGGACATTGGTGATATTAAGTGAATAGAGCAAATAAAAGTGTCAGCCCTCATGGAACTTACATTCCAGGAGGAAAATTTCACATCCTTTAGCAATGAATCTACAAGATTCTTCATTATAAGTCCTTGTTTTTACCTTCTATTTTTATGGTATGAAACCATTTATCAATCCTCAAACATGTCAAATTTGCTTATGCATCTAAATGCTGTTCTCTTATATGAAATACTGGGACTCAGCTCAAGCGCTATGTTTTCCATGAAGCCTTCTCCAACTCCCCAGCAAGAGGCAGACATTTTCTCCTCTTATAGTTCTTCATGTAACTCTCTATTACAGTCCATCACCTTGCACATACTTAATACATGCAGGCAGAACAATGGAAAATAATCATATTTAGTATTTAACCTGATGCTTTAGAACATAAGGAAGTTAAAAAGATGCCAGTATGAGTTTTAAAAAATATACAAAAGACCACACAACCAAAAAAACTTTGTTTTCCTCCTCTGCCCCACAATGCATACTCATATTAAATATAGACTCTAGGAAGTCATTTTAGATATTAAGTTTGTACAGGGAGAGATGAGGATAAAGGATTGCTCTTGTAGGCCTTTCTTCCTGTCAAAAAGCTTATTTGTTCTTCCCTCTATTTATGAGTCTAAATATAAACCCAAACAGGATTCTGGAAGTTTTATAGACCCAGGTATAAGAACCATTTGTCTTCACTGCAGAGTTATATCAAATATAAGATGAGGATTTCTAAAAGAGACATCTAGTTAATGAAGAAAGGAAATTAAACAGATAATAACAACATGGCCATCAACTCACCATATGGAATAGCTTTTGCAGCAGATACAGGATTGGTTTTGGGAGGTGATGTCAGTTCAATTTCATTTGAAGTGTCTACAGAAGAAAATTTTTTAACTGAAAATATTTAGAAGTAGCCACACTAACTGACCCTACTTGTTTACCCTGGTCAATCATTAAAACACTCTACTGTAGATCTCACTACCACTACCATTCATATGCTAGATGCCACATCCCATAGATGTATTTCTTATATATCTCTTAATACCACTGCTGCATCTGGCTCTTTTAAGCACTTCCTCCTTCCTTGGCTTCATGACATTACTCTTGGTTTTCTTGATCAATCTATGGCCATCTCTTCTGAATATCAGGTTTTTTCTTCTTTTTGCTTTTTTCAAGATCCTGTTCTTCAGCCTGAAAATATATTCCTTAAGGTACTGTTCATTACCCTATTTTTATTCATCTAACATGTACATGATTTCAAGATTTCTGTCTTCAATCTAAATCTTTTTCTGAATTCTAGACCTAGGACTGCTAGATATCTCCATTAGGATTTCCAACAAGCTCATAGAGACTCACATGTCTCAAATGGAACCAAACGATTTTAATAGTCAACATTGCCTCATTTTTATGTTTCCTTATATCATGCAATGGCTCCACCATCTACCTAGCCACTCAAGCTAGGATCCTGAAAGTCATGCTGGACTTTTCTTCCTTCATATACTCCATGCCTTAACATATATAATCAAATACATCTAGAATAAATGATTTACAACGACTTCTTCACTGCTCTCCTTGCATGTAAGTTCGCCCATATTTTTCACATTGCTGTAGAGTAAGAGAAACGTAGGTGTGAATCCTAGCTCTACCTCTTGCCAACTGTACATTTTTGGGAAAGTCATTTAATTTCTCTAAGCCTCAGTTCCCTCGTCTATAAGAGGAGAGCAGCACACATACTTCCTAGATGTGTAAGGAGGAGTATATGCAATAGTACGGGTGAAATGCTCAGTCTATACCTGCTGCAGAGCAAGTAATTAATAAATGTTAGCTAGCTATACTATCACTCTGGTACTTACAGTTTAATGCCTTGTGCCCAACATGATCTAACACCTACCTTTTCTATCATTCCCTCCAAAACTCAATGTTATTTGTAGTTTTCTTATACATCATCCATTCTCTTTCATTAGGGTGTTTGCATATGAGATTCTTTTTGTCTGGGTAAAGTACACTGTATCTTCTAGAGTGCCAGGAAAACTACTAATGTGAAACCCTCTAACATTCTAAAACAGAGCCAATCTCATTTCTGAATTGCATTCTCTAATCTGAATCTCTACTTTTCATATATGGATTTTTTTTTATGTTCTAGTAGATGCCATTTCTGGAGTACAACCCTGAGATGCTTGCTAAATCACAGATTCCTGGGCCCCATCCAAGATCTATAAAATCTATTATAATAGATCTCTAGGAGTAAGCCTAGGAATATGCATTTTATGTTTCCAAGGTGATTCAAACACCCTATGTTTAGGTAAACATGGCTAAATTATCTTCTCTATAATTGTTTTTATAAACAAAAGTCCCTATTACCAGGTGTTCATGCCCACCTGAGAGCAAAAAGGTGATTCTAGCCTTGAAGCCTCAATATTATTTTCACCATCATTTGTAAAATGTGTCAGCATCATGTTATTAGGACTGAATAGCGGAGTGATGTTCAAGATTCCACAAAGTTTAGCTGAGAAGTTTTAGGGAACTCTGATTTATAGTTATAAAAATATTGTTCAAAGGTCAGAACACAGAGGTAAAATATAGCCCGAGTAATTTTTGAATCAGCAATTTTGGCTTTCTCCAAATTTGGTTTGTAAGCACAGCCTTACAACTCATGTGGGAATTAAACATTAGTTTCACAATAACAATGTACTATAATTTTATATCAAAGAAAAGGCTCTTATAAATAGGATAAAGACATCTAAATTCTAACATACACACAAACCTCAACTGATTGTATTTTTTTTACCTGTGTCTTCTCATTGTCTACAAATTAACACTCAAGTTTTATAAAATCGGGTCTTAAAATTAATTGTAAGACTCAAGCAGAAATTATAGCTTCTGGTTACTTTTCTTTGGTACAAACACCAGAATACCATCAACGAAGGAATTAACACAGAAAGAAGAAAGTGTAAAAGTTACCTTAAATAACTGTTAAAAATTTACTGTTACCATTTTCCCCTTTCTTTGGGGACTTCCTTTTCACTTTTCAAAAAGTCTGAAGCATTCTTCACATTTTTCAAGTTTTGATTAGAAACTTTACTGGTGAATCAATTGCTGACTCACAGATTTTAAAGCTAAAGATTTATGGCACTGTGAGTTTCCAGTGCAAGAAATTCACATCCCCACACTACCTCATGGTACCCAAGGAAGCCGGCCAATGCTGCATCTACTCTAGTTAATCTAAAGCTTTTCAAATTTAAAGGACAGAACATTACCCACCTAACTCAGGTTCTTCTTTGGAATCACCATAAATCACAACCGCCTCATAAATATGGTTTGGATTAAATTCAACAGTAAAGTCCTCAAAGGTCAACTGTACAAATTATAAACATAACAGAGAAGTGGTCATGGAAGTGAAGTTTAAAAAGTTTCCTGTGTATATTTAAAGGCTCTGTCACACCCGCGCACACCTTCAGATAGAAGTGTAAATAACTGCAGTCTTTTTGAAGGGCAATTTGGCAATGACTGCCAGGTTTAAATGCACAACCCAGTTGGCCCAGCAAGTCCAATTCTGGGAATTATATATATCCACATGTGTCCAAAAACAGTGATACAGGGATTTTTGAGGGCAACATTGCTGGCATGGACAAAGACTAGAAACTCACTAAACATCTATTAATAGGAAACTGGTTTAATCAGAAAACATCATATGATATTTTATGCAGTCATTAAAAAGAGCTCTGTAGGTGCATCTGGAAGTATCTTTGAGATATTTTACAGTGGACAAAACATTGCCAAGCAACATAAGTGTGTGTGTGTGTGTGTGTGTGTGTGTGTGTGTTAGTAAATGCTCAGAATACCTCTCTAGGGGTGCTGTCGTAATTAATCAGTGTTTGCCTCCAGGGCGTAGGATGGGAATCTGATGAGAAGAGGCCTTACTTTTAACTGTATGCACTTTAAAGCACTGAAATCTTTAAGGTCACACACACAGAGAGCCCTTGTGAGAGTAAAAAATGACAAAAAGCAGCTCCTCATCATAATGGCAATTTAACAATCCAGATGAATTAAGTTCTGCTTAACTAACATAGCTGAGTTCTCTGTGGAGTGGAGAGATTCCTTAGCTGCCTACCTTTATAACGTGTTTCTCTGGAGCACGAATGAACCGATGACACTGTACACTGCAGGGATATGAGTCAGGACAACTGGCAGAGTGAATTGTCCCTTCTTCTGCCAATACAGCCACACTCCAATAACCTGAACCTGTGCAAGTATTGAGGACATTCAGTGAATGGCCAAAGGCATTTCCTCTTCCTCAGCCCCACATCATGGAAAAACAGCAGGGAATTAAATACCTGAAATACCTGCTTCTGAATTCTGTACAGCAGTACAGGTAAGCTCAAATCCGCTGCCCCTGTTTTCTGTATCAGAAACAAACGTACCTGTGGCCTCACTGGTCTCTGTCAGCAATGGTGAGGGCAGTGTATCCCCACAGACCCTACCTGAAAAGGAAAAGAAATGACTGAAAAGTGGTAGAAACTTGCATGTGTTTATTTTTCTAATGTTATCTTCCATGAGTTCTCTGTTCTAAACAGGCCAAACTATCCAGTGGCCCCTTTGGACATGCCACATCCTCTGCTTCAGCAGTTTTGCCGTCCCCTTCACTTCCTCACTCTCGGTCTCACGTGTCCAAGGCTTAGCTCAAAGTTCGGTTCTCCCATTAGCCCTTCCAGACCCCAATTGGAAATAAGAACTGCCTTTTCTTGAATCAACACAGCACATTCCCAGTTCTATGTCATTTCCTACTTTATCACACACCTTTAGTTACCTCAAACTACAAGCTCATTTGGGCAGAGACTGCCTTGTACCTGGCATGGTACTCTCTGACATAATTTTTAACAAATGATTGGTTGTAAAAACTGATTGCTGGGTAAATAGCAGTCTTGAGAATGAAATCATTTAGTCAATCAATATTATAACTCCTAACATGATACTTTGTCTATAGCAACCTATCTATGTGTGAAGAGAAATTTGTCCTAACCATTGGCCAGATGGAGACTTAGAGATCGAGGTGTATGTCAGTCATGGAGATCTTCTATCATATTTAACCACACAGTATTTCACAAAAGTTAGACACATCAATTATGTGTACATACCTTATAAGAGGTGTTTAATAAAAAGAAGTGTAATGACACAAAATGATCTATAGGGTCATGAGAAAAAAATTATGGAACAATGTAAAGTTCAAAGTGTGTATGTAAAGGTATATACATCAAAATGCAAACAGTGGTTATCTCTAAGTGATAGGGTTATGAATGGCTTACATTTTCTTTTTGCTCATATGTATTTACCAAATTTGATCAATATGCACCCACTTTTGTGATAAAAATATAAAAAAACTGCCTCAAAAGGAAGTTTTCTGGCAATTATGACATCAATTTCATTCAACATTGTTATTGAACTTGAGAAAAGAATGCGATACTTTGATATTTTGTCCCTAGCTTAGAAAAACACTGAAGAGAATGGTCAATGTCTTTCATTGTCTCCACTCTTACACCCCACCCCCACACACTGTATGTAAGATTAAATGATTGCCCTGTGTGCAGAAATTTTGTTTTAGATCTTTTAGCATGTCTTTGGTTTTTTAGATACTTTAAAACAATACAAATAAACATAGCATACTTACTAATTAGCATTCCAGTGCTTGATTGTAAAGATACAAAATCATGATCACACCCAACTTGATTTTCTATGTCTAAATTTGTAAATTTTATCAGGATGATTTTATCTTGTGGTACTATTATTTTCCAGGTACATAAGCTGGGGTAGAGGAGAGTGGAGAAAATAAAATAAATGGCAGAGTCAAGTTTGACAAGTAAAATGTAATATATACATATATATATGTTTCAGCTCATAACTCACCAATAATAATATTTTGCAGAATATTAAAAGATAAAAGGCTATGGAAATTTTTTTAAGTGAGCAAAATTTGTTTGTGCTCAAATTGCAAACATTTATCCAACAAATAGATGAGTACTAGACAACGGCCAGAAACCACCCTTTAAATTTCATTTAGTTCTAAAATGCTAGAACTTTGATGTATAGATTGAAGAAACCTAAGATTCATCTAAGTTATTATCAGTCTAAATAAAATTCATAATATTTGTCCAGAAGTTGAATTATGGATGAACCGTGCAGCATATGCTGACCCTAACCAGCCACATCCTCCAAGGTCAGCCTAAGCCATAGTCCCTGGGGTTGCAACGTCCGCTCTGACTCCCAATAAGGTCAGCCATAACCTTTAAAAACACATCCAAACATTTTGAAAGTAATCTTACATAACAATACATAATCTTTTACCTTTATTTTCCTACATGAATTCATCTTATCGTTCAAGAAAAGAAATCCCAGTGGGCCATAAATCCTAGGTTCTTCCCTGTCTCATACTCATCACACCAAGCAATCTTATCCAGAATCGAACACATCAGAATGAACTTCTTTCCAAAAACTAGCGGTCTTTATCAGCAACCTTAGACCTGATAATAGCCCCACTGCCCTTTAAGTAATATATGTTCCAGACTGTAGGAATTATCCAACACTTGTATGCCCAGTTTCCAAAAACTAGACACTAGTAATTCTTCTTAACATCTCAGAAACTCTTTCTTTGCTTTGGTCTTTTTCTATTTAAGTCCATAATCCTGAATACAGATGTAAAAATAAGATGCCTAAAATATCACAAAGCTCGCTTTCTAAGCACGTCAATGGAGAAAGCACTCCACATCCATCATCTTTCTTGAGACTCATTACATCCCTCTAAGATAGGCAGAAAAGAAATTATTCCTCCTTTTCCAAATGGAAAAACTGGCATTGATATTAAAAGACTCATTACATCTCTTACATAATTGGAACTCTGGTTTAGGCTTTATGACTTCAAAGGCCAGTACTTTGTTTTTATGAAATTATTTTCTGCCTCAAAATCTCTAACTCAGAGGTGGAAAATAGGCTTCAAATCTATGCCAACCTTGATTTATTATGATTGCTGTATTTAAAAAGATTCTGAGGTCTAGTCAAGCTAAGTGAGAGAGGGGTGCGAAAATTACTCATTGATTTATTCATTCAAATATCTATGGAACATTTACTATGTGCCAGGCACCGTTCTAGGCTCTGGGAAATTCAACATCTCCCTTGGGTATGGGAGGAAAGAGGGCAGACTGGGTGTTATCTATCTGTCATTTCTGAGAGCCTAACCACCAACTTCCAGAATAAAGAGAGGTGTGGAGGGGCTGTACAACTCCCTCTTCCTCCTTTACATTATTTCTTTCTCCCTTATGGTTACCTAATCAGATCCACTTGAAACTTACCAAACCTTTTCACTGCCCCAGACTGCTTGGGATGCTGGAGAAGTCACTAGCTATGCAGGCCAGTTTGCATGCCTTATTTCTAAAACACATCTTTTCACATTTTAACATTCTAAAACCAGAATGCCTCTTACAATTCCTGTAGACCTGGATTGAACGAGTTCTTCCAGGGAGGATTTTTATTAGCTTCTGCCAATTACCTTGGGGCACCATCAACTTCATACTGCTGAATTTTTCTGCTTAAGGTGTTTTGGATATATTAGTGGTAGAAATTTAGACTGTAGATCTGCACGAGTATTAACTTGTGATTCAAATTCTTCAGATTTTTTTTACACCTGCCTATACCCAGAGCCAAGGTTGAGGCATGTAACTTTCCATGTGGGTGGGTTTATGCCTTGTTTAGTCTTACACTGAGGATTTAGCCTTTGGTGACCCAGCTTTACATGGACCTATCTTGGGTATTTTGTTTTTCCTATTGGTGGTAGATGAAATATTGATGTATCTTCTAACCAGTTTTTTGTTTCAGATTTGTTGAAACATAGTACAAATTCCTGCTAGTACTATCTGGGTTGTAATGCCGCTGAAAGTGTTCTTATTTATCTCTGGTTGACTCTACTTTAGTTCCTATAAGCTATTTAATATCTTAACTATCTAATCTCAACTTCATTCTCTGAACTTGAGGCAATTGAAATATGATCACTAAGATATCCAGTGTATAATCCCTTCAACTTTCCTATTGATCACTTTAATTTTATTTGTTGCTTTCTCAGTAAAGGAATTATTCTTTCTTTTCTCCAACACCAAACCTTCTTTATTTGTTGTATTCTCATAAAACTTGCTTCACATTTTTATGCCTTTCTCTAGACTCTCTCTTCTGCCCATAAGCATTCTTGAGTCCACCCTATCTAAACAACATGCTTCTCTTGACCCTACTGCCTAAAAGCCAATGCCCCATCTTCCTCATCTCAGATAACACAAGTTCCATTCTTCCAATAGCTCAGGTCAAAAGCCCTCAAAAGTCCATGAGGGGCTCTCACTTTATCTCAAAAGCCAAAAAGAAAAAAAAAAAAAAAAACCCAAATTTTCAACTCATCAGTAAATCCTGTGGCTTTACTACTTCTGCGGCTACAAATCTAGTCAAAGCTATCATCATCTCTTACCTGGATGAGTGCAGCAGCTGGTCTTCCAGCTTTTGGTCTTGTACACACACACACATACACACACACACACACACTTATTTGTTTGTTTTTAAGGAGACAAGGTCCTACTGTCACCCAAGCTGGAATGCAGTGGTGCAATCATAGCTCACTGCAACCTTAACCTCCTGGGCTCAATCAATCCTCCCACCTCAACCTCCCAAGTAGCTGGGACTACAGGTATGTGTCACCATGCTCAGCTAACTTTTGTTATTTATTTATTTTTGTAGAGCTGAGATCTTGCTATGTTGCCCAGTCTGATCGCATATGATCCTCTCAAAGTGCTGGGATTATAGGTGTAAGCCACTGCACCTGACCTTACAGTCTATTTCTAATACAAGAACCAAAGTGGTCCTTTTAAAATATGTCAATTTATGGTCTTCCTCTGTTCAAAATCCTCCAATGGCACTCCGTCTCAGAGTAAAATACAAAGTCCTTTTTATGTCCCATAAGGTCTAAACAATCTGACCACTGCCTTCCTCTTCCACTCAACTCTAGCCCTCTGGTCTCTGCTATTTCCCAGTTTACCAGAAGTATTCTTGCCTCACTCCTACCATTCCTTCTGGCTGGAGTGTTCCTTTCCGAAAATGACTATATGATTCCCTCCCTCACCTTATTTGAGTCTTTTTCCAAGTGTCATCTCTATAGTGCAGTCTTCCCTAACTATTGCATACACCTCTTTCTTGCTTTATTTTTCTATATAGTACTTAACTACTTTCTAGTGTTATATTTCACTTTTTTTTTGTATTATCCTATTTCCACCTTCTAACTTGCCCCACAAAGGCAAACATTTTCATTATGCTTCTTTCACTATTGTATCCCTAGGACCTAAAATAATATCTGACACATCCTAAAGCTTCAATATGAATTTGGTGACCATTTGGGGTACCACATTTTCCACAATCACTTAACCCATTATGAATATGACTTCTGATCCTACAGTTCTACTCAGTGAATTCTCAAATTTTGAATTTCTGTATCCAATAGCATTTTATCTAAACTCATTTTGACTTATGAAATTTCTAACATTAATAACTTCCCTCTGTCTTGAAAATTCTTCTTGCGGAAATCTCTGCGATACTTCATTGTTTAAGCTGAGTCTCTGTGTTTGCCCAAGGTAAACAGGCTGTTGTCTGCATGTCTCTTACCCAATATACAAATACTTTGTTCAAATATCCACCTTCAAGGACATTCATTAATTCCTGAGGCAGGCCAGTTTCAGAAGTCTTTCCAATTAGAAAGTATTTAATATTGGACTGAAATCTGCCTTCTGGTAACTTCTACCCAGCAATCCTGATCTTCAATTCTGCTTCTCTAGTAGCCCCTAAGATAATAGTTCCTTCCTCCTCTTCAGTCTTTTTGGATCAAAAATATTCCTGGTTTCTTCAACCACACCTCTTAAAACATTGTTTTGAATTTCTTTCCACCTTGGTCATTGTCCTTAAGATAAATTCCAGCTTATCTCCATCTAAAGATTATACCTAAAGGTCTTCTCACTCTGGGACTCTCACTAGTTATTATTCTTCTAATAGTTTAAGCAAAGATGGCAAAAGCTTTATTGGCATCCTATTATCACAAGGTTGACTCAGAGTAAGTCAATTTAGACCCTTAAGCCTTTCAAATATGGGCTGCAATTAAGACACATTTTCCCCATCCCATACTTGAAATAAATATTTTTCATTTTACATTAGTTTTATAAATTATAATCCTTCCATCATTTTAGCTTCTCATTGCCTATGGCAGAAAGTCTAAACTCCTTTTTGCATGGAACTCAAGGTCCTCTGTAATTAAGTCCTGGTCATCTTTCCCATCCTTACTGTCCACTGCAACCGCAGTTCCCATTCCCATAGCTCTCCAGCCACACTGGGATGCTTATGACCAAGCCAACCCCTACCTTTCCCACTTCCCTGACATTATTTATACATAGTTTCCTTTGTTTACAGTGACCTCCTTCCTTCATCTCTATCTGTTGAAATTTCAGATATTAGAGCTACAAAAGACCACATGAGCTATAAAATCATAACTATCCTTCAATGCCTAGTTTCAATGCCACCTCTTTCACTAAAGCATACTTAACATCTCTGTCCCCTTATAACCACTTTACTCACACACCTTACAAACTACTTCAAGGGGAATTAGTCTCCATTTTTCAGAATACCAACATACTTGGATAGTATGGATTATAAAGTTTATTTCACCCTGTTTTGTAGTATAGTGATTTTTGTCTAGCTCCCTCTTCCTACCAGATTATAAACTCAGGACTGTCATCTATTTTTGTAGTACACCACCCAATGCTCATTTTCTTTCTTTCTTTTTTTTTTTTTTTTTTTAAAGGAGACAAGGTCTTGCTCTGTCACCCAGGCTGGAGCACAGTGGTCCAATCATAGCTCACCACAGCCTCGAACTCCCAGACTCAAGCAACCCTCCTACCTCAGTCTCCTGAGTAGCTGGGACTACATGCATGCACCACTACACTCACCTAATTTTCAATACAATTTTTAAAATGAATTTAGATCACTTAAAAAAATGAGATACTTGCAAAAACCAATTTCTAAAGCTTCAAGAATTTTTAGCTACACAGAGGACAGAGTATGTAGAAAATCTGTAAAAAAACGATACTGACGTTTATAAAGCCTGAACTATTTTCATATCACTGGGTGATACTTAACCAAATATTACCATAATTACAGAAATAATTATGTGACAGGATTAATCACTAAATTCCCACAGCAATCTCATTACCAGATGCTATTAATATTAGATATTGAATACATCAATGCAGGTAAGCTTTAATCTTGATCCTACTCAGGTTCTTTATTTATATTGATGATATAAATCAGGAATACCAATTAGTAAATATTCACCAACCAAAAAACATCGGATGAAATATATGCTTTGATATTAATCAGATAAGGAATTTGAGATACTAGATAAAATTGCCAAAATATAGTCTTTTAACTGCCTGATTTTGGTGGTGGGGGTGGGAACCCCAGGAATCATTCCTACCTAGGATACACACCTATTAGGAGAATAGTTGTCTTCTTTGGAATAGGGGTAATGAATCTTCCCACTTTCTGCAAATAACATTGTCCCCTGAGGTTTGTAATCTTCAAAAAAAAAAGGGGGGGGAGTAGTTAATCCTTTATCCCACCCATGGGCAACATTTCAAAAAGATATGGAGGTCAGCCTGAAGCTGTACAATTTATATTTATATAATTGATATTTATGATAATGCAAATGTTTTTAGAGGCTATGATTTATACATTGTATTTACAAACAGACTTCAGAAAAGTTCTGAATCGTAATGCTTTCTTTTTAAAACAATTCTTCAGATTTAACATTTATCCAACTTTCCCATCTCTTTCTAGGATCTCCTGGGTATTGCTAAAATACCTTTGTATAAAGACATTAAAGTAAATGTATGCAACTTTTAGCAATGGCATAGCAAGTCTCTATTCACTCAAAATTTTCTGATGCCAATATCAGGTTTTACATGTTGGAAGCTCTGTGTATAAATATGAGCAGGGCATTTTAAAGTTGACATTCACAACTCAAAATTCAGATTATGAATATGGTACAGTCCTTCTATTTGCCTTCTCTTGATGATGACCCCCACGTCAGCTTCCTACCTAGATAAGTAGGACCACACATACCCTTTCCTCTCTGGCTTCCACGCACACCTTGGGCAGAACTCAGGCCCTTTGTCACACTCCTTTGACTCATTCTTGAGAAGGGTTTGCCCCGATCCAAATCTGTACAGGGTGGAAAGAGTTAATGCCGTTCCCAACAATAAATAATGGTAAAATAGCCATTTAAATGACAGTTTTGACATTGTGATGTTAATATTAAGGATTATAACTTCTACTAAAAAATCAGTGCAGACCTTTTCTCAGAGTCAGGGGCCTACTATGTCTTTAAAAATAGGCTAAAGGGCTACATGGAAGCAGAAATTAATTTGATTTGATGGTGAGGGTGGTTTCAAAATCAGGATGTGAAAGATTCAATTCATCTGATTTCTAAGGGTAAGAAAGCTTTGTTTAACCCTATTTCCAAAGCATAGCCAGTTATAGGGAGGGATGAGGGAAGACAGGTAGAAACAGGCAAATAAAGGGGGAGAAGCTTAGATGATCCTAAGGATGTATTATTTAAATAAACTACTTACCACCTTCTGATGTTCATCTGACTGTAGAACTAACTCTTATTGCCTGATTTCATTGCCCTTTTAAAATCTTATTATTATCATTAACCTTTGTTCAGGGCTCATTAACCTCGTTGACCTTCTCTTCCAGGTGATCAAAATAGAATGCAATCGCTACCTGGAGAGAACTGCCCCCTTGCAGTACACAGCAATGAACAGAGGACTTTTATGCCTAAGACCAAACAAAAGTGAGCTGGGAGTCCCGTCATCTGAGGCAGCACCGGCCTGCACCTGGACCAACAGCAGCGGTGCTTCTCAAGGTCCTCAGCTAGGTGGCTGACCTTGGACCACAAGGAGAGAGGGACAGAGAGAATGCCACGTTCTGGGGCTCTGGGTGCTGTCAATTTGGTTCCTATGGTACACAACTTGTTCTGGAAGTTGTGTCTCTCATGCCGCTTCATTCTGCAGAGGCTGCCTGGTGAGTCATTTGCTTCTGCAGAAGTTGCCCCTTTTCACAGCAACATTCTGGTCTCTCAGGACTGAGCCCCCCTGACCTCTTCCCCTCAGTGCTCTTGCAGTTCTCTGGGCTTACCCTGCGCTCCACACTTTTATTGTAACTGTCCCTACCTTTTTCTTCTTCCTAAATAATTAGAAAGTTCCTTGAGGACAGGCTTGGCATCTCCAGACCCATATTTTCCTAATCTGGATTTTAGTGCCACAGAATCAAATTAACTCTCCAAAGCCTTCCTCATTTTTTCCCAACTGTTGTTAAGTAAAATGAATAAGGCAGAATGGGTGAGGTGGGAGAGGAGTGATTTATTTTTAGTATTCCTAAGTAGTGTAGAGAAAAAAATGTCAACTGAGAAAATGAAGAAAGAATCCCTTGATGAATGTTCTAAAGTCTCATAGATCCAAAAATACATGAAATTTTTACACAGGGATTGGTTTTGTTCAAGCTATAGATATCAATGCTCAGGAATTCAGACAAATTTATATACATTGGTAGTCCTACTAGAATTTAAAACCAGCCACATTCTTGCTTTGTTCTAAAGCTTAGTTCTAATTTTATTACAACATAGAGTGACTACCCCTAAGAGATGAGCATCATCAGTTTTTGTCTTAGAATGAAATGAGGAGGAAGAATTCACCCACCTCTGATCATGTTTTGAGTGATAAAATCCATCAACTCCAACACCTTGGAGAAAATGCCAAGCGATGCCTTCCTATGGTGGTATCTTAGAGGAGCTGAACCTCCAGCACAACCAGCTACCCAGGAAGTTATCCCAGCAAGACTCCAGATTCCACCACCTCTTCTGCACACCAGTGGTCCTCCAGAGTCACGCTTTTACAGTATGGAAGAGAGAAAATTTTAAATAGCCACAGGATAAAATATTTCATCAGTTCCACAAACATCAGCACTCATCTCAAAGTGCAAAGAAGTAGAGGCATGGAAGTCTGCTAGGCACTGTCCAACTTTTTGTTCCTCTACTTTGTTGTTACCTTGTCATTAGCTTCAAAGCACAATCGTTTCATCCAGATGTAATCTCTTTGCACCGACTGTTTACAATCTTGTCAGCCTAATACTTAATTTTTCTCCATTTTTGGAATTGCCATGTTCATTTTAAAAATCAATGGAAGAAGGGGGTGTGGTTACAGATGTCTGCTTCTACTGTAGCTTGTCACCTGGAAAGACTAGGTCTTCTCCCAAGCCTACACAGTCAGTGAATAGAGCCCCCAAGGTTGCTCTAAGGCCTCAAGTCTTTAAAAACTCCCTCCAACTGCTTTGATCATCATTTATTAGCGTCTTATAACTGTAGTTTTCCAAAGTTTGGATGGGACTTTTCAGGTCCTTTTGTTGGATGTCGGGTTGGGGGGCAGGGAGGAAGTTCTCTGGAAATTCCATTAGAGCTGGCTTCTCTGGGGAACTTGTTTTTAAATCGAAAGACTTGAACCACATTCCCTGCACATGAACATGTTTGCTTTCCCTTCCCTCATTGTCTTCTTCCCATCTAGTACCATTGTAGTTATAGACATCTGCATTTTTAGAAGAGTTTTACCCATTTATTTTTTTTAAACATTTAAGAACTACTAACATACTGTGGATACAGTAGAGTATAAAACTTGAAAAATGCAGATGTTGAAGGAATAAGTATCTTGTGCTTTAATACTTTGTGGCAGGATTGTGCTATAAGCAAATAAATCAAACTATGTAAATCACAAACAAAAACTAAAAATGAACCAAAGTGAAAAGGATAACTTCCAGGCAGTATCTTTCTATTGTAACCTGTTATTTAAGGGTATACTAGTGATTTCTTCTAAATAGATGTAAAACTTGTTCCAAGTTACTCTTCCTCAGTCCTGCCTGCCAAGAACTCAAGTGTGACTGTGATATAGCAATCCTTCCCAGGTATATTGGCAGGTATGTGTGTGATCTCAGAATACACAGGTGACATAGATATGATATGACAGCTGGTAATGGTGGATTCATTTACATTGTTTACACTCTATGACCAGACCTTAAGGGAAGGTCAGTTTTTTAAAAAACCAAGTAGTGTCTTCTTACCTATCTCCAAATACATGTCAAAAAAGAAGGATGTTTCTGCTTAAACTTTGTTTTTGCTCAGTAATACAGTCAAGCAAGAGTTTGTTTCCAAGTGATCCATTGAGCTGTATAAGCATTTTTGTTTATTTCAAATAAAATATATTTGTATTATTTGTCATTCATACTATCCATCCATACCACACTATCTTCTGTATCAGGTAGTCCAATAGAAATATACCTGTTTTGTTCTAAGAAAAAAAAAAAAAAAAACAGAAAGACTGGGCAACCTAATTTTGTCCCAGTAAGTATATGTAAAGGATCACATTGGCTCCCATGCTAGAGAATAAAGAATCCAAGATTGTAGGATCCTGTCTTCAATAACATTCCAATAACATTAGAATATATGCTGCTTTGAGAACATGTTTCAATCTTGTGTCAGCCTAACCTCTCCTCAAAAGGTGCAGAATTGTTTTTCTGAGGACTTCATCCAAAAAAGAATTGCCTATAATGAGTGCAGATAACACAAAGCACCTTTAGCCTGTGTTCCAGTTTAGAAAGTGGTATAAGTGTACGATTCTATCTCCTGCCTCCCAAACTCCTCCTGTCACTCCCTTGAAGAAAAACTTAGAAATTCTTCCAACAGATAATTTCAGGGAGCTTCTCACTACAGTTTCAAGCTGCTTTCTGGCAAAGAATAATGACTCCCTGCTGTTCCCTGCTGCTTTTTAATTTATAATAAATTTTAAAGAAAATAATTTATTTGGAAGACTTATCAAAAACTTAAAACTAGTGTCTTTCACAAGTTGGTCTCTCTTTCCTCTCTCTATATCTCATAAGGATTGGTATTCTTTGTGAAGTTGTTGTGTCAGTCTTGGGAGGTCATTGTCATTCACAACATCTCTTACCCAACAGTTACTAAAGCTATGTGTCTTTGGTCAAACTTTGTGCAAACATATTCTTCACTAAAGGAAAAAAAAGTTATGATAGTTAAAAAAATGTGGAAAAGAATTAATTCATAGCTGGATCTGATAAGACTGTTGAAGTGGTCATCTTGCTTAATTCCAACAGTGTGGACATGTTGAAACTAATCCCTGCCCTCAACCCACAATAAAACAGGTGTAGGAAGAGGCGTGGGAATAGAAACAGGCAAGAATTCTCTCAGTTCAGCTACACTTTTTCAGTGGAAGCCAGATGGAAGGTTCAGAGGCAAAGGAATTTGACACAGTAGCTCCCCAAAAGGAGCTCATGGGGGAAGGCAGAATCCACTTTCACCCACCTTACTGAACAACTGGGCTGATCTACACTTTTGTACCTGGCAGGCATCCATTCCCCCACCAGGAGAAACAGCACACATCATGGTCCTTTCCAGAGGAGGGAGGTTCATACTCTTGAGCACAGTATTACACGTTCTGTCATCCATGACGGTAAGTTCCACTTCCTGTAGGACATTGGAATAGTCTGACACTATAGAGAAAGAACTGATAAGTCAATAATTATCCTCATTGAAACAAATAAGAAAACTACAAGTTTAAAACTATCTCAAACAGATCTTCAAACAGATGTCAAAGTTGGTTTTTTAGATGTGAATTACATTCACTTCTAAAAATCAAATGTGATAAAGGACACGTTTTAAAAATTCAGATTTTTAAGATAATATAGGAAATTGTGGCTTCTCTGAATACATGCTTATATGTTTCCCCAAGAGGAAAAATTTAGCCAATAAATCAATGTTTTATAAAAATCTTTATTAAAAAGAATACTTCACAATGTATTTTTCAAGCTTTGAGGTATAGCTGACAAATAAAAATTATATATAGTCAAGGTATATATTTTGATATACATATACATTGTGAAGTGATGACCACAATTGAGCTAATTAACATACCACCTCACATAGTTAACTTTTTTGTGGTGAGAATACATAAAATTTACTCTTAGTAAATTGCAAGTGTATAATACAATATTACTAACTATAATCAGCGTGCTGCACAGCAGGTCTCCAGAGCCGATTTGTTGTATAATTGCAAGTTTGTGCCCTTTGACTAACATCTCCCCATTTCCTCCACTCCCAAGTCCCTGGTAATCACCCTTCTGCTTTTTGTTTCTAAGAGTCTGACTTTTTAAACAGTCACAACATTAAAGACAAGGAAGCTTAGCTATTGTTACTATTTCCTGATTATCTTTTTACCACATTCCTCTTCATCTCTCATAGTTACATCTAGTTTCCTTTATCCGACAGACCTAAACAAAAGGGCAGGAGTGATATGAACAACCTTAAAAAATATAAGACTTTTCTATAGTGAAGACAACCAGCAATCTTCACTAGGTTAGAAATTAGGAAGAAAAGAAAGGATAAATTTCTTATGGTCAAGAAAATTATTTCTGCTTCTCCTGGACATTCAGCATCCTGGAAGAAGTATTATATACTTTTTAATGCCTCTTACTCTCTGAAATCTTGCCCCATCCACTGGCCATACAAAGAATCCCTGCTTTAAGTTTATCCTCTCTGTTGGGAAGACAGATTGGTTTAACAGCAGTTCCTGAAAAACAAACAAAAAACAAAAAAAATTGTCAAGTTCACGGATACACAAGTGATGTTGAATATATTTGAAGAAGTGACATCTGTTGATTTCATGGCTTCTCTGCTTTTCATCCTAAAGATAATCGTGACCTATTTTAAGTTTTTCCCCTCAAACAAAACTATTTCATATTTATAGAAATTTAGAAAAATGCAGAAAAAGTAAAACAAGGAAAAATATCACCCATTGTTCTGCACACCACCACGAGCCCCCCCAACTACTAACATTTTAGAGTATGCCCTTGTTCTGAAAGGATGGTTTTTCATCCAGTAGTTACTGAGCACAGCTACGTGGCAAGCACTCTTTTAGGCCTCCATGAATGAGCAGGGGAAAAAAAACCCTCTGTTGTGGTGGAGCCTATACGTGAGAGAGTGAGTATATGTGTGCATGTGGGGGGTGGGGGAGATACAAACAATAAATATGATTATTTAGTGGTTGGATAATACATGCTCTGGAAAAATCAGGGTAGGATAAAGGCAAGAAGTCTGGAGATTAGGGAAGATGGCATGGGAGTAATAGTTTTAAACATGGTGTCATGGCAAGTTTCATTGAAGAGATGATATTTGAGCAAAGGAAGCTGAGGGAGGGAATCATGCAGTTGTCTGGGCTGAACGCATCTGATGAGGAAACAGGATGGAAAGTCCTTGCAGCAGGATCCCATCTTCGCGTCTGGGAACAGTGGGGAGGCCAAGATGGCCGGAGTGGATTTAAGCAAAAGGAAGCTGAGTAAAAAATAAAGCAGAGGTGAGATGTAGGACTGGGAGGAAGGAGAGATCAGATGATGATACCATTTTCATCTGAGCCTAATGGGGAACCATTGAAATGGTTTGAACAGAGTGATAATTTGATTTATATTTTAAGATGTATTATTCTGGCTGCTGGCTTAATAATAATTAGGGATGAAGAAAGAGCAGCTTAAGACAATTTCAGAAACCATTAAAATTAACACAGGTAAGAAATGATGGTAGTGTGGCCTGGAACACGATGGTAGAAGAGTAAAGTGGCTGAGGCAGGAGCAACAGGATTTTCTGATCCATTTCGATGTACAGTGTCAGAGAAAGAGCAAAGATTAGTCCAAAGTTTTTAGCTTAAACAATTGGAAGGAAGGAGTTGTCAACTGAGATGAAGCAGGCTCAGGGTAAGCATGTGTGGGGTATGGGGGGCCAACAGGATCCTATTTCAAACATATTAAGTTTGAGGTGCCTGTTAGCCATCCAGGATGGCAGTTGGTTATATGAATACCATTAATTCCAGACACGTATGTAACACATAGAAACCTGGGCTAGATGGATGAAATTTGGAACAGTCTTCAAGGAGATGGTGTTTAAAGCCTTGATCCTGGATGAGATTACTAAGGGACTGAACACTAACAGAATAAAATGGCCCAGGGCTGAGCCCTGAGGTGCTCCAACAATAGGAGGGCAAGGGGAAGAAGAGGCCTCATCACAGAACTAAGACAGGCTGCAAAGGGGTAGGAGGAAAAACAACAGGTTCCTGGAATTCAAATGAAGAAAATATTTCCAGGAAGAGAATGAGCAAACCTGCTAAGAACTCCCATCAAGAAAGATGAGAACTAAGAATTTACCTTTGAATTCAGCAACACAGAGATCATTTGTGACTGACAAGAGCGAATTTGGTGGAGCAGTGAAAGTCCAATCAACCTGGATGTCTAACAGACAACTTAACCTAATACATCCAATTATGAGAATTGAGGAAATTGACGTAACTAGCACAGATGGCTCTTCACAGACTTTTTCTATAGAGGAAAGAAATAAATGGGGCAATAGCTTCCTATGATATACAATTCTAGTTTGAGTTATTCTCAGGATTTTGATAATCTTGTTTTGTCTTCTGACATTTATGCACTGCTATTGAGAAGTCAGCTGCCACTCTAATTTTCATTCCTTTTTTGGAAATCTGGTGTTGTTTTTTCCCTCTAGATTCTTTTTGAGATCCACTGTGTTTTCAGGGTGCTGCATTTTTAGTACATGCCTAGGCATAAAGTTATTTTTTGTAAGATTTGTGTCTTAGCAAGTATGGTTAACCCTCAGCCACTTTCTCTTAAATTATATCCTCTTCTCCCTCATTATCCATATTCATTTTTAAGTTCAAATTGAAGGTTTACTATATTCTTTCAGTTTCTCTTCTCCGTATCTCTTACCCTCTGTCTCTTTTGGGTAATTATTTCAGATTGTCCAGTTCCCTATATGCATTCTGGTGGATAATCCTTCCATTTAGTTTCTAATTTCAATTATATTTTTATATCTTCATGTTTTGTTGGCTCCTTTTCAAATCTTCCCCTCCATGTAGTAGTTTCCTATCCTTCAGTTATTTTCAATACACTTTTACTTCTTTAAACCTAAGTAAAATATGCTTATTTCCTATGCTGTATCTCATTTTGAGATCTGTAATCTTCCAAGGTCTGATTCCGGTTGTTAATGTTTCTGACTGTCTTTGATGGCAAATATCTCTGCATGTTTGTGTGCTCACAGTCTTTAAAACTTTATGGGAATACACTGAAGCTGGGATTTAAGGTTCATTTCTTCAGAGAAGATTTACTTTTGCTTCTGCCAGAAGCTCTGATTACTCACCTGGAACCACTTTAAACTAAAATCGTGCCCTTGGAGTTTCGGGGCCACACAGGTAATGTCAATTCCAGCAAACCTCAATAAAGGCTGGCTCATGATTACAGATTCTTCTGAGAACCCTCTGCCCAGAGCCAAGGTTCAGAATAAGTTTTCTTATTCCTTCACTTTGTGTGTCATATTCCACCACCTGTCCCCCTCCTTGTTTTTCTCCAGGTTTCACGGCATTGCCTCTCAGTAAGTCCTAGGTTCTTTGTAGCTCCCTTACATGGTCAGGTAAATCTCTAGGATCTTAAAGATCAATTAGATGCCTTAAGGGCAGTGGCCTGCTTCAGTGGCTGGCTAAATCCTCTGGAATTGTGCTTTTTTATTGTTTTTGGCTAATGAATACTTCTTTTACTTGCATCGGGAAAAAAAAAAAAAGGTTTTTAGTATTTTATCCAGAATGTTTAGATTAGATACCCAATACTGTCTCAGCACAGATGATCTATAATAATGACAGAAAGGAAAAAAGCCTCTGAAACATTTTCAAAAACCCCAAACTTCTTGGTTAGAGCTGAATATGAGTAGATAGTCTAGAATATAGCCCAGCCAAGACACAGGAGTGTCTTCAAATGCTGATTGGAAGGTTAAGCGTACACAATTTGTGACTGGGACTCCTAGCCTGCACAGTACTTTTTATTTTTATAGGTCACAGATTGAACAAGGTTTCTAAAATACAGCTTAGCTATTCTGTTACTAGACATCCACACAGAAATTAAACTTGGACATAATTAGCAGTTTTCTCTATTGCATTATCTCTCCCTACTTACCAAACTTCACTTTGTGTTTTAGATACAGCAGTGCAATATCAGCACTCATATATCCAAGCCTGTTGTACTCAGGATGGATAATAATTTCTGAGACAGGAATATTCTGTTCTTGCTTATCTTTCTGAAGGAGGCTGTACTCTCCAGAAGTCACAGTTAGACCCTTAAGTTGCTTCCTAAAATCAAAGAGAAATGTTCCAATAAGTAGTTGTTTCTTCTAGGAAGGACTTCTTGGTTCTATATGATTAAATAAAAGTTATTAAGGTACTTTTAAACATTTCCAAGTCTTTACAGATGTTTATTACTGAATTACCAAGGGCCATAATTTCCAATTTTTTGATCTATAAAAAGTTATAGTTTTCAGTCACAGAATGTTTGTTTACATTCTTGTGAACACTTTCATCTACCATCAATTATCTTTCTAAGTATTTAAATGTTGCTTCCTTTTCTTATTTTGTACACAAACCATGGTCTATACATGCTATACCATTTTTTAATAAGATAAAAGTTAGCTTCTAGAACTGTCCCTCCTTTTCTCTTACTAGTATCCTCTTTTAATCTGGCCAAGTATTTGCTATTCCTGCAGGTTTTTTTCCCCCTCCTAATGACTTCAACTCAGATGATTAAAACTTTGGAGCATACATTTAACGTTCAATGTTAGTACTTTATTATAATAAGTAACCACCACCCCTACCCGACTGGTAAATCCACAATCCACAAATCATAGAGGCTGTCTGGGATCTTTGGGAGTTTCTCTATTTAGCAGAGCAGGAAGTGCTGGAAATCGTGGGAAAAACACAAGTTTCTGGGAAACAGGAAGGTCAGTGGGTGGGTGCACGAGGTGGCAAAATTAAGAAAGGGACTGAGATTGAAACTTGCATGATATTGAGAGCATCGAATCTCCCAGTCCCATAACCATAAATGAAGGTTTGACAAGGACTGGAAAACCACAACTTACTCATTGAGGCTAGCCAGGCAGTGCGCTGCTGTAACCACCTGATCGTCTTCAATCAAGCTTCCTCCACAGAAGTGGTGCTCGCCTAACTTTAGGGAGACCTGCCCAAGAAGAAAGGTACAAGCACAACTAATATACATATCTCCCCATAGATACTGTCTCCTTCAGAAACATTTGAGATCAACTCTCTGAATCTTACACAATATTCTTAAAATACTGACATAAATTGGATAGTGAGATATTTCCCATGGACATAAACTTTTTGGCACAGAGGTAGAAGAGGCCAGGAGAAAAACTGCATATTAACCTGGACTCTTGATATTTGAAACAGGAGATATTAATAGTCTGCCATTTACTCATTCAGAAATCAAAGTCTGTTATACTGACCTGCCATGGGTGGCCGCCCACTGTTGAATTTCTCCAGCTAAGAGTTCTGGAGAAGAACCCAGATTCCACCGCAGGTTCCTTGCTTTCCAAATCAACGGCACGAAGTCCAGGCTTCAATCCTGTTAGAAGAGCACGTCTACGTGTGCTCACACACAGAGCCTTACTAAGAGTTCACTTTATAGGGATTCCACGTCCAGATTCCCCCGGACTGGCACAGATGTTCTGCCGTCACTCACCTGCAGGCTAGCCCCCTTCTCCTCGGAAGATCCCCCAGCCACCCCGGGCTGCCAGAGCTCGCCGTCGACCCCCTCTGGGCCTAGGCTACCGTGACAAGGGAGCACCCCGAGCAGGAAGGCGCCAGCTCTGCCTGGTGGTTGATTTGGGGCTTCCTCTGGGAGGACGCACTTTGTGAAATTTACAGCGTTATTAAAGATACTGGAAACAGCATATGCTAGTCTGGAAGAGGGCTATTTGGCTTTAAGTTACTTTTACTAGGTTATGTTTCTTCGGAGGAAACTCCTGAGCACGGACATGCTTAGTAGATGTGCCTAAAAACTAAAAGTTCAAAAAGGAACCTGGCCTAGGCCTTCCTTTGGGAACATTTGGGCCCACAGCATTTGCCCCCACCCTTTCTTCTCAGACGCGTCAGGTGTGGCTGCACCACCGGGCAGTCCCGGGGTAAGGAGTGATGGAGCCATCCCTCCCCGGCCCTCTCAGCCTCCCCGCAGCCCCGGTGCCCAGGGCCTTGGGCTCACCTAGGCTTTGCGGCACGTCCACGACGGCGACGAGCAACAGCAACAAACCAGCCCCGACAGGTGCGCCCATGGCCCCCGCGCACCGGGACCTGGCGAGTCCTCCCTCCCCGCGGGCTGCGACCACCGTGGGGGGAAGGTGGGCCTGGCCGCGCCCTTTATTCTCTCCTGCCGATGGGCCGCACCTGCCTGGGCTTCTGGGCTCGCAGGTGTTCCTCTTCAGGTTCATTCTGAGCAGCTGCTGCCGCTCTCCGGCCACCTGCGGTGTCAGAGCGCCTGGCCGTCCTGCCTTAGGGCCCTGGAGACCGCGCCAGGTGCCCCGGTGGCTGGAGGGCCGCTCGCACACGTGCGGAGGTCCCCACGGACAGGTCCCGGGAGCACGACCATCAGTGGCCTAGAACCTTCGCCTAATGAATGCCGTCCCAGACCAGGGAATGTGGCCCAAGCCCAGGGCCAATGAGGTCCTCCATGCTAGGCACAGGCAGGTGCACTTCCCAAAGGCGCAGGGAGACTCATTAATGCTGAACACAGTACCACCTTCTTTTAAAGAGCTGCTTAAAGCTCTTAACCCTGGAGAGTTTTGCAATAGAGTAGATAGGAAAGAGGAGGTTTATGCTGCCAAGCTTTTCTAGGTGGCAGTATTGTCCTCAGCTTCAGCAGAATGGCCCACAGCTGTAGAACCCATCATGTAAGATTATTAAAATTAATTCATTGGTAAGATGATCATGTCAGCATTTTTTCCGTAAATATTAGTTTGGAATAAGTTAGCTTTAGTTTGGGAGAGGAATAAAGCCAGTATTTGTAGTGGGCTTATGTTTTGTCAAAAAAGTACGGCAAGGCTACCTTGGGTATTATACACACACACACACACACACACACACACACACACACACCAACTGACCTGGATACCAGTCCCCAGACTCATTTGTCTTGGTTCCATGTAAAACAAAGGTAAAAGGTCCTTGAGGTAGGAGGGTAAACAAACTGAAGGAGGTAGGTAGACAAATGATCAGGAACACAGAAGATAGTCAAGGTGGGGAGAATGCAGGTCCAGGTATAATAAGCCGGTGATGACCAGCTGGGGGCAATGGGCCCTGTAACTGCAGAAGAGAGAAGAGGGCGAATGGACACCTCTTGATGAAAAGCCTAAAATCATGATTCGCCCCCAAACTTGAAACACATAGTTCAAACCTTCTTGTCCCATGAACCCAAAAGGAGTTTCTGTGAATTTTATGTCCCAAATCCCACACTGTTGAAAAGCTCTAGAGCTGCACTGACCAATATGGTGATTAGCCATATGCCGCTATTTAAATTAAAACTAAGTAAAAATTAAAAATTCAGTTCTTCAGTCACAGTAGTTACATTTCAAGTACGCAGCGGCCACTGTGGCTAGTGGTTACCATATTGGACACCGTAAGTAAAACATTTCTGTCATCACAGATAGTTCTATTGGACTGTGCTGTTCTTGAGCATAGCACCATTTTCTTTTGAGTATTTATTTCAAATAAAGACACCATGGACGACAGTTTGCCTGAGTAGATGACTCCTGGGTTTGAAGCATGAGCATCTAGGGAATAGTGGGTGTCCAGTGTGGGAAGGGGCTTGGTATGGTAAGCAGCTCTTCTGTGAAAATAGAGCGCTGAACCTCCAGGCTTGAGTACTGTCCAGGAAATCTCTGGGAATGGTACCTGCCTGAGGGGTGGCCGTCATCACTCTCCACCCCGTAGCCATCTCATGAGGATTGCCATGTGAACCACCATGATGGCTCCAGGGGCAAACTGTTCTCCAATGAAAGCTCAGAGCCCCCAAAGAGACCCAAAGCCCTCGTTCTTTTTAGCAGGAGGTCAGGTTAAAACCATCAGAAAGCCTTTACTAAACAAACAGGGAAAGCGGAAAAAATGAACATGTGATGTGCAAGAACAGTCAGGCAGACAATGTTCAAGGTGCTGGTCACACTGTGGCTAACAGACGTGGTCCCCTTGTGTTCTTCTGCACATAGTACACAGCTCGGCGGGATGTTCTTGGTTTCTTTGTTTCAAACCTGGGAGCCTCTGTGCATTGGGCACTGTCTCATCTCCTGTTACGGAGTTAGCTCCCTTTGTTGCCAGAGTTCAAAACCTACAGCCTCAAGTGAGACTGTGTCCTTATACACAGAGGATTGGCCCCTTACAGGCCTAACAAAATAATGGCTTCCCATCAAATGGAAAAAGAGGCATTCACTAAGAATTACATACATACAAAATAGCCAGGTCATTAGTTTTAGATCCAAAATTTCTAATAAGATAATGGTTTAAATACACATTGAGTTTGTGGTGATGTTGAAGCATCCAAATGGAAGACCCTTGTTTTTCTTTTTAAAATAACTTCAGAAAAGGAAAAGACTCTCAGGGAGGGGAGAGAGGAGGAAACGGTTTATGATATATGACAAATCTGTCTTTGATTTAGACATGTCTGCACTAGTGTAGGACAACAGCAAGCTGCTACTGAAAAAGCTTGGCTGTGAAGGACAGAAAGAGAGGCGATAGTAGCTAGAGCTATGGCATAGAAGAGAGGGTATTTTTTTTTCAAATGGTTTTGATGGTGATTACCTAAGTATGTGTTTTACGATAGAAGGGAAACTGACAAATTGGTAAGAGCCAGCAGAAGGAAGAAGTAAAAAGATGAAAGAGAAGTTAATGAATGGAATGAAGTTTCACAAGAGGCAAAATCCAGAGCCTAAGGGCCCTCTTCTTCCATTGTGGCAATAGGAGAAAAGAAAGGCTAGAATTGAGTGTCGGTGCATTTACAGATGGAGTGCAGGATATTGAGGGAATATCTGTTTTCTACCTTTAATTTACTCTGTAAAGAAAGAGGTGAAGGCATCTGATCTGGAGTGGGTAAGTACTGAAACAGGCATTGTGTGGCATGAGGGAAAGAGCAGACAGGAAGCACGCAGAAGCACGCCATGAGTGAATGAATGAAGGAGGGAAGGAAGGACGATGACATGGATGTCAACAGGTACTAACCACACAATACTTGAGAGATTGAAACCAGACATACGTATTTTCATCATATTTTATATAAAATAGACATTTACATAAATTTTATTTTGGAAAGACCTGGACAAAGTGTACATAGTCAGACTTAATGGGAGAAATACCTTATGGGAGAAATTTTTCTAACTGGCACAGCAAAAAGTAACAAAAATTATACATTTAGATACAACTGATCAAAATAAGAAATAAAAGCATTACGAACAAAGAACAGGATGCAAGTCATTTCCTCCTGACAAAAGGAGGGATCTGTGTTGAGTCACAGCAAATCAAATGATTTCCATATTATAAAAGCAAGCCATGGCTCCTACCAGAATTTTAATTCCTTAGGAGGAAGTTTTATCTTATCTTTTTTCCCCAGTAAAGTAACAATCACTGTAAGACGTTTTTAAGTGCACAGACTATAACATAGCAGTAATTACCTCTGCCATGTTCAAGCACTTGGGAAATTCAGTCACTTTTAGGTTTGTTTGTCTATGTGTTTTGTTGCAGTGATTATGATTATCTTAAAAATCACTAAAACAAAGGGCGAAATACATAGTGCTTTTTAAATCCAGATTCAAGAGTAACCACTGCAGAGGCTCAAAGAGCTTAATGGAACCATCAGGCTGATCAGTCCTTTTATGGGCGGTAAACATGACTGAGACTTTGGCTGACTTGCTCCAGGTGAGGCGGCCCCTCTGTGGCAGAGCTAGAATTCAAATGTCTTAATTCTTGGACTAGTGTATCGCTCCTATGGATCAGCAAGATAAATAACCCCAAAAGGACATTACACACATTGGATCTGCCAAGCATGATACGAATATATACCATGTCCAGCACTGAGGATGTGAAGAAACTCCTGGATTTCTAGATGTGCACATCTCTTTCCAGTTGGGAGTCAATGGTGATCTAAACTTACAAACTGAAATGACCATATATTGTGATGGCTGCTGACTTTATGAGTTACATGCCCTAAAGGTTTTAATTGAAACGACCTTTGGTGGAAAAAATAGAACATTTTAATATGAGACAATTGATTGTTACAAATATCTTATTGTTTCTGTTGTGCCACTTTCATTGATATTAAACCACACTTGTGATTGCAGTTGTCTCTTTTCTTTAAGTTACATGGCTATTGAAAACAAAAATATAGAGGGAAATGCTATTTTTGGAAGGACTATTTGACACAACTTTTCTTGTGCATCAAAAACTTCAAGAATAATCATAAAAAATTAAAATATTTTCCTATGTTATGTTTTAGCATCCTAAGTTTTTCTCTTATTCAACCACAGTCTAAATTCAAGATTCGACAGGTGTTTACTCTTTTTAAATGTCAAAAGATGCCATTCAGATAGTTAAGTTTTGCTATATTTGAGAGATACCAACATTCAATCAAATCAAAGTAAATGTGATTTGGAAACCAGGACAAACAAATTAAAAAAAAAACAAACCACTTCTAACTATGTTTGCTTTGAATGTCATTACTAATATCCCTTATTATTCTAAAGGGGTGACTCTATCACAAATTAAAGCAAAAGTTTTTGTGGTTTTCCCCCCAGAACTAACACAATTAATTAGTTTAACAAGTACAATTAAGAAATAATTAACAAAAGCACGTGTGTGCCCAAAAGAAAGACACAGATGTAGGTGTAAACTCTATGCCGAGGATACCTCGTGTGAGTCATAAAAATATCAGTTTTATATCCTGGGCACTTTGTCTGGTGCATGCAAATTTCAAGGCAATTCCTCTCCATCTGAGAACTAAGATTTCTGTAAATGTAAGGCCAAATTGTAGTCCAATTGCCACATGTGCAAATCCACCCCATAAAACCACCTGTTTGTCAACCTTGGAATGACAGCATCAATCAACCGATTGCTCCATAAATCATTCTTCACAATTCTTTGGCTCATTTTAGTCTAGATTTAAAGGTAAAAATTGTAAAAGATTATAAACATCTCTTTTGTGAAAGCTATAAACTCCAATTCAAGTTGTCAGCCCTGTAGTGGTTCTAGAGAATTCTAGCTGCACATTAGAATCATTACCTGGACAGCTAGGTATTAAAGATTTTGAAAGGTCCCCAGGTGATTCTTAAGTGCAGCCAGTGTTGAGAGCCACTATATGTGAGGAACAGATTTCAACTGTCAGCTGAATGTGGCTCTTAAATCTGAGGGACCTGGCCTGTGTAATAGTGAAAATAAGAAACCACACATTTGTTTTTTATTCTCCCTTATAGTTATCACAGGTTGATTTGTGTAGGATGTTTGGATTTTCTTATCTGGTCTGGCTGAAAAGTAGTTGCACAGAAACATTTGCACAATCACTGCAAAACCCTGCATCCAACTAAGTACCCCCTATTACAAATTTCAGAATCTCATGCTAAGGGTTGTGAAATACTGCAGGCAGTTGGAATTAAAGTGCTGACAATCTTCTTTGTTCTGTGACAGGCTTTATAATAAATAAACCCAAAAGAATATATTTCAGGATTCTCTAAAATAAAATTTCTTTTCCTCCAAGGTATTTGCATCTTTGGCTTAATTCACCTATATTATATCATTGAACCACGTTTTATGAATGTTAATAGATTGAAAACATCTGAATCATTTTTAAAATCCTGAATGCATAATTTGTAAGGTTAAAATAAGCTGCTAAAGCCATTCTCTTGGCTTCTATGTCAAAGGACATGTTAAGGGATTGCCACTTATTGGGATTTTGAAGGCAAGGAGAGCGGATTCTAGGCAGGATGGAAGTACTAGTTAGATGGGCTGGGAGAAGAGGGGAGATATGTACATGATGGATTCTAAATGTAGCTGAGGAATATAGCAAATGCTGCTCAGGGTAACACAATGCCAAATGAAACTCTGATGACTGGATCAAATGTTCAGCCAGGCCAAAGCAACTTCTAATCCTGTCCTCAGCCACTTTCCTTCTTACCCAGGACCTGTTTGGGAACCCAGTGCAAAATGAAATTGTGGCCCCTGTGTTCAAAAATTAAGAACTTCAAGCAGAGTATTCAACTGAATATATATATATATATTCAACTGAATATATTCAACTGAATATATATATATTCAACTTCAAGCAGAGTATTCAACTGAATATATATATTCAACTGAATATATTCAACTGAATATATTCAACTGAATATATATATGTATATATATATTCAACTGAAATATATATATATATTTTTTTTTTTTTTTGAGATAGAGTCTCACTCTGTTGCCCGGGCTAGAGTGCCGTGGCATCAGCCTAGCTCACAGCAACCTCAAACTCCTGGGCTCAAGCAATCCTCCTGCCTCAGCCTCCCAGGTAGCTGGGACTACAGGCATGCGCCACTATGCCCGGCTTATTTTTTATATATATATTTTTAGTTGTCCAGCTAATTTCTTTCTATTTTTTTAGTAGAGATGGGGTCTCACTCTTGCTCAGGCTGGTCTCGAACTCCTGAGCTCAAACCATCTGCCCGCCTTGGCCTCCCAGAGAGCTAGGACTACAGGTGTGAGCCACCACGCCCAGCCAATATACTTAATATCTTGGAAGATAGTATGTGATTTATTTTATCGGCATTATTTTAAATGTGAAAAACTAAAAATATTTCATTGGCCACATCCTGGTGAAGGTATTAATTGGGATGAAAATATCTAATCCAACAAACAATACTTACTTTTTTTGAAAAACAGTGCTCACTTTTAATGTTCAAAGAGATGCAGTGTGTGCAGACAGAATGAGACAGGGTGACAAAGAGAGAGAAAGAAAGAGGGAAGGAGAGAGGGAAAGGGCAGGGGGATGGGAAGAGATAGAAAAGCACCTAAAAGAAGGCAGAGAAAATTTCCTGTAGGCCATGTGACCCATTTCCCTTAAAACTTTTAGGCTGAAATTGCCATTTCAAGTATTCCAACAAATAAAGGTACTCTCCTACCTTAAGTAGCACTCGAAGTAAGGCATTAATTGCTGTTTTGGGGCTCAGTCTTTTCTATTAACTTTTTAAGCATTAGTTTTGGTTTCAGATTATTTTGAAAAGTTGTGATAAAGTCCTAGATAGTGTTACTAGCTAGGGTTTCCTGTTTTTTCAATTTGGGGGTGGGGTGGTTTTATTTTACAATAAATATTGTAGTATATTTCTTGGTCTTAGAACTATAATTTTGGAGGGGAAAGAAAATATCTTAACTAAGATCTTGAATAAATTTCTCATATATAACACTGCAAAACTATTAGAAACAAAGGTCATAGTGGTAATATATGTTATTGGATTACTGTTGCACACAGATGCATGCTAATTCTGTAATCATCTGCATTTAAATATTCTTACACTATCCCTTTCCAAAGAAGTTTTTCTTCGGTTTATTTAGACTTGACCAAAAAAATAATAATAGTGCTTCCTGATACTGGGTTGAAAGAAGCAGAAAGCTAATTTTACCTTGCCCTAGCCTGAGCACTGTGAAATATGAGTGCCTTCAGGCTACTCCATCTCTGTGATGCCCTGCGGGCTCAGCAGGAGAGCAGCACTGCCTGGAGGGGTTTTGTTTTTAATGATGAGAACCAAATTAGAATCAGGTGTTCCAATTTTTCCACCTCCGAAATACATTACTATCAGAACGCTGACAGCTGATTCCAAATTCCTTTAATTTTAGCAAGAGAATAATCAGTTCAAAGTTTTGGAGGGACTGTTACAAGTTGGATTTTTAAAAGATCAGTTTTGAAAGCTGCTATTAAAACCACTTTGTACAGACAGAAAAAGAAGTGTGTATATATTAAATATTTTATAAGTTATGAAATAAATAATGTACTAAAATAAATGTCAAATTCTGAGTTCAACTTTTCCTTCCCTATCTTTTAAATATAAATATATATTTTTAAACTTATGAATTTAGACTTTTTCCCTAAATTTTTAGAGCATTCTCCATGATATTCCCCAAAGCAAAGAACTCCGGGTTTCAATCACTCATGTTCTAAGCCCAAAGTTCTCTTTAAGCCTAGGAAGACCAATAAATAGAGCTCTCTTTCCATCTAGTTAGAATCTATGAAGATTTCTGGGGTATCCTGTAAAGGTTCCTCACTGTTAAATATATTTTTCAAAAAAATAAATCTCATGATGTGTCAACATTAAGATAATAAAGTAGGACATTTCTCTCAGTTAATATCTTTAATATTTTTTTATGTAGAATATACTATATATTTTTTCTCCACCAAAATAACAATATATTTGGAGGCAGAAACATTTATGATTTTAAATGCACTTTTGAAATCTTTTGAGTAGAATCACTACTCCAGTAATACTTATAATAAAATTAAAATAATTTTAAACAATTCCATAAAGAATTAGGGGTACCAAGTTCCTTGATTTTCTCCTAGGGATAAAGATATCCATATATAATTCCAGAAGCTTCCCTTTTGCTATATTAGGCAATGGGAAAAACCTGCGTGAGAGTGGAATCTATTTCTCAAAAGGGCTCTAGTAATATCCTTAGGAGGATATAAGATAGCTACTTAACAATAGCCCTTTTCCTCACATATTCTGGAAGGTTCTACAAAAGCTATTAGATACACATTTCTGGTTCTCAAGAATTAAATGAGCTAATTCTTGGCAGAATTTTCCATATGGCTTACGCCAGAGGATTTATCCTCTTTTGAAATATCTCATCCCATAGAGAACAGAAGCTCTGCCCTCGTAGCATTTTAAGCTTCTGTATTTCTGGGACATAAAAGTCTAAAACAAAGAAATGGAATTAGATCTCCAGGTTGCAAAACCATAGAAATATGTCAAGGGAAATCTGAAGTTAAACCAAACAAAAATCTGTAAAATGTGTGGTTGTTTTCCTTCTCTTTCAGACCTTCTTGCCCATGCTTGCTCTTTTTGTCTTCTTTCACAGAAAGTCCTTCAGCACTGGATTACCAGCAGATGTCCGAAAACATGCCACCCTGAACTCAGAATGAAAAGAAAGCTTCCTTGGTTGTGACCCTGCTGATGTGAAAGCAAGGCCTCCGTCACTTTTTCCTCTTCCAGAGGCGCCCGCGTTATCCCATGAGACTGGGTCAAACGGTGCTACGTTTGATCCTTTTCTCGAACTTCTTGCAATCGTTTTTCTAGGCGATCCAATTTGGCAAGATTTTCCTTCAGCAGTTTGCTGTCTGGAACCAGCTGTAAGGCTTTCTCATAATAAGCTCTTGCAGACACATAGTTTCCCTGTGGAGAAAAAGAAAGAGAAGAATTCTAATCCATCCGAACACTCGCAGAAAATGAGGAGGCTGAGAAACTGACCCTCCGCCCAGTCTAACATTAATGTTCTCATGAGGAAACCTGTCTGTATCTGTATTGGCAATTTCATCCTTATCTGTTGGTACTTTTGAAGAATATTTGTTTTAAGTGCCAGATCAGCTGGAGAATGTGTAGGATAAGAGTTATACCATAAGGTTAAATGGCATCTACTAGTGCAGGGTATGAGGTTATCATTTCACAGTGTTCTCATGGGATAAGCACTGTTTCTTTGCAATCAAATAGAACCATGGCTCAAATTTATATTAGAGGGGGTGGGGGGAGAGGGCAGGGGGGTGGGGGAGAGAGAGAGGGAGAAAGTTTTTGAAACTGTATGAATAATGATTAAATAGTTTAGATATCCACTATATCTATTTAGTGGTAGGAGTTATTCTAATCTTCAACTTAAAATATAAAAGCAACTTTTGCCTAATATAGGCTTTAATGCAAATTTTAGTTTTTATACAATGAAAAAGAGAGTTGATAAGAATGCAGGGTCAAATTTACCCACTACTCCAGGTGTGTGGCAATATGAGCCAGCTGGATACTCTGAGGCAGGAGGGAAGGTGTATCATTCCTGGTCTGCTAAACACACCTGTCCCCACCCTCTGTTGGGTCTCATCCATTTTGCTTAATGATTCTACAACTAGCAACCATAGGTGCCCAGATGGTCTCTGGCAAATCAGTCCCAACTATTAGCTTTTTCGGCACCTCTTCTGCTACTGGATGTATTTACCTCTCTTATTTGGTCCACCCTCTTTCAGATCTGTGTCCTGCAAAGTCTCAGAACTAAGATTGTTAGAGTCCTCCCCATTCCAAAAAATATGAATTTTCTCTATCCACCCTCAGTTACAACTCCCATGTGGATGAACACCAGTGACTCTCTAAATTTCCATCACAATTTAGAATTATATCTCTTGCAGTGAAAATACTACGTAGCAACTAGCAACTGATACCTATTGAATGCCTAACTATCTTCCAAATGAGTTAATATGTGCTTAAAGCGTTGGAGACTGCCTGACACATAGGGAGCTTCAATGTGATACTATCGTTAATGTTATTATTAAATGACTATCCAGTCTCTGTATAAACATTGTCTATTTCTTATAGTATTTGCTTATCATATTGGTGAAAGGGAAAGTGGAAATGACAGAACAAGAGACTGTACATTGGAAATCCAAGTGCTGGCATGTGCAACAAATGGAAGTGTTTTTGATTATTAACACTGACTCTGATATGAAGCTACATAGATTGCTGAACAAGAGGGAACTTGGAATTGCTACATTCAATTATTTTTTTTCAACTCAAGCATTTATCTTCCAAATGTCTTCCGATTTTTATTAAGCTTAGCACATACATGCAGACAACTATACACTTGTGGCTTTTAGAGTGCTCTCAAAATATGTTCTTACTACAGTTGACTTTGAAATTGTTCTTCTAGGAAGCTCCCTGAATTTAGCCTTAGCACCGTGGCATCTTCTTCTCTGATCACCAGGTTTCTCTGTCTTTTCACAAAAACCGTAGTTCATTTTCTCTCCCTTAAATTGCTCTTTTCTTGATTAAACTAGAAGCTGTATTAAAAAAATAGTTACATCCCTTAAGCCAGTGCCCCCAATTCTGTAGATTATAGTTAAGAAATCTGAATTATCCAATTTCTAGAACTGCGTTAATATTGCATGTGGTTACTTAAATTTAAATTAGTTACAATTAATTAAGAATTCAGTTCCTCACTTGTACCAGCCACATTTCAAGTACTCAGTAGTCTCATGTGGCTAGTAGCTACTGTCTTGGATAGTGCAGATAGAGAACATTTCCATCATCACAAAAAGTTCAGCTAGAAAACGCCATTCTGGAAAATACATATTACTGTCACGATACAGTATTGAAAATAGGACTTCGTGATATGGTCCAGTTGATGCAACTCTTTGACTATAAAGACTGTATTGTAGCTTTCATGGTCCACCATTTATTTCATCCTACATAAAACTTCATTAAAAGGATTATCTTTGATTACCAAGTAGCAACAAGCAAGAAACCACCGTGAAACTCACTCCTCTCTCGCCATCACTTTCTGACCTCCTTACGCAGAGCCTTATTCCAGCTTTCTACCTTGCCACAGCCCTCAGGCCTGCCTAAGCTTCTTCCAGACTCAGGGAAGCAGCAAGGCTCAGGAATGGGATAACACTGCCTGATGCACATACTGCCTGAACATGCAAAAGACATAGAAATTTCATGATTGTTTCATAATGCCCTCACAATGACAATCCTGCATTCTAATGGTGGCATCACAATGACCACATCCGAGCCATGTGGATGCTCTATGTATTTATATCAGATTACATCCTATGAATTCACTGATATTAGACTACTTTTAAAGTACAAACATGGCGATTTTATATTGTTCAACCTAATACATGATGTCTGCAAAGACAAAAAAAAAACAGGATAAACTAAATTTAATCACTGTTAGTCACATTTTAAAATAATACACTCAATAGATCCTTCTTCAATTTCTAGACACCTTTCCAGGGGAAGTACCCCTAAATTTAAGGAAATGGTTTCAACTCTTAATCTTAAAGAATGCAATAGATGCATAATTTTCTCTGTAATTCTAGAGTTTTTGGACACTCTTGAGGGTATCTGTTGAACCTTTTCTAATTAACAACTAAACCCATTGCTTTAACTGCAGATGCAATCCATCTGAACACATATTGAACACATTATAGTCATTGTTGCTTAATGACAGAAATATGTTTTGAGAAACATGTCATTAGTTGACTTTGTCCTTATGTGAACATTATAGAGTGTACTTACATGAATCTAGGTGGTATAGCCTATTACACACCTAGACTAGATGGTACAGCCTATTGCTCCTAGGCTACGAACTTGAATAGCATGTTACTGTAGAGAATACTGTAGGCAATTACTGCACAATGGTAATTTGTGTATCTAAGAATATCTAAACACAGAAAAGGTCCAGTAAAAATACAGTATTATAATGTTATGGGACCATCGTCACATACACTGTCATTGACCAAAACTTCCTTATGCTGCGCATGATTATATTTGAAAGTATCACTATTTAATATACGATTTAAAATATTTAAAATTATTATTTTACTATTTTAAAGTAAGTTCATTCCATGCTTCCCAACTAGATGTTGCTGGCCGCCCTAGAGTATCACCATGATCAGAAGGTGGGCAGTCTGGCTCTGATAAACGTCACACGTGGATTCGCCACCCACCAGATCAAAGCGGTCAGCTGCAGGGTAACTATCCCATCACCCCCTCCCATCTGTGTAGTCACGGGCTGCCTTTTTGTTTTGTTTTGTTTCCAAGAGTGATCATTTTCCACTTAACAGTTCAATCTATTAGGACTTCGTTTAAATTCTAATCACTACACTGCTATTTTGTCAGTATGGAGACTGATAGAAGCCTGAAAATAAGTTAGCTAAACAGGAATGGTCTTTTAAAGCATGTTGGACCATGCATGGCATTTCTCTGCTCAAAGCTCTCCAAGGACCCTGACTTATTTGACGTAAGAGCCAAAATCCCTACAGTCCCATGCAAGGCCCTGTATGATCTGGCCCTGTGGCCTCTTTGACCTCAGCTTCTCCCACTTCCTCTCACTTGCTCTGCCCCAGCCACGCTGCCTCCTCACTGTCCTTCAAGCACAAGAGGCACACTTGAACCTTAGGGCCTTTGCACGTGCTCCTTCCCTACTTTGCCACATGGCTCACTCAATTCACGTCTCTGCTCAAGAATCACTTTTTAACTTAGGCCTTCCCTAACCACCTTAACGTAAAATTTGAGCACTTGCTCCCTGGTACTCCAACCTTCTTTCTCTCTTTTTTTCTCCATAGCACTTATCATCATCTGATATATTGTATGTATGTACCTATGCACATACATGTGCGTGCATTATGTGTGCATGTATGTATGTATATATTTATTTATCATCTACCTCCTCCTACTAGAATGTTAGCACAATAAGGACAGGAATTTTTGTCCCGTTTGTTCACTGCTGTGTTCCCAGTGCCTAGTAGAGTACCTGGCTCTCCATAAATGCTTGTAAAATAAATGGATGAATGAATGGATGAAGGACGGTGAATCTTTGATTGCATTAGTTATAGATAATAGCCCTCCACCTCCAAAGGTCATTTTCGATCCTCAGGAAGATTCACTGAAAGATATTTTCTTTTAGGGAAAAAAAAAAAACCCAAAACAAACAAGTTTGCTTCTCAGGAAAAGGTTATGGAGTAAAAGATACATTAGACATAAGAAACAGGAAGGTAATAGTTAAAGAAACACTTTTATCTTGACAGTGTGTTAAACTGGGAGAAAAATAAGCCACACTAAGCTCCAACAGGGATTTAGTTCACATAAACAGGCTTTAACTCCTGTCTGATACTTCTCATAGATTCCATGATTTTCTATATGATTAGTAAAATCATGGAATCTAATTTATATAGATTTACTTTTAAAATTGCTTCCTGATATTCACTATCTAAAAGCTAAATGTTCCCTATATTGCAAAGTGAACATAAACTGCACGAATTTCACTTTTAAACACTCATGTTTTTCGTATGCAAATAATTTCAAAAAGGAAATAAACAATAGCTTTCTCCATCCTTGAAGACAAAAAAGACAAACAGAATACACAAAGGGAAAACCCAGTCCACATGGAAGTGAATTATCCTCCTACCTTGATGTGTTGGATGCCACCCATGTTCATCCAGGCCTGTGCTTGATCTGGATTTAGTTCTATGGCTGCTTTATAGCTCTAAATAAATAATAAATATGTTCAGGTTAGGAAACGAGGACCCATCTTTAACGCAACAGGATTGCGGAAACCACTTTCCTCATACGTGAAAATTTAAAGGGTTCATACGATGAAGCCAGCCACTGCTGGTTTACTGGAGACCCAGTTTATTTCTATTATTTTTCAAAGTTGGTGATTCTAAAGTGGAGGAAACTGAAACGTGTAATTTTCCTGCAGAGCTAACCTTTGGACTTAGATGAAGGACACCTGCAGGGAATTCAGGTGATTTCTATTACGGTGCATCATTTTCCCCTGGCCCTGACCTGCAAGAAAACTGTGCTTTTTGGCCTTTTTCACCACAAATGGAGTTGCTAAAAAAATCTTTTTATAATCACAGAATCTTAAACTCTTAAAATAGATGTTCATTACTTCTTTCAGAACATCTATTTTACGATGTTTTTCTTTTTCTTCTGCCATATGAAAGGTCTTCAAATGTTTGAAGAGAGCTACTTATCCCTCAAGTCCTGTCTTTGGTCGCAATAACATATTAAATGTAATATCTGTGAGGTATATTTTTAATATTATGCATATTGTTTTGCATCAAAGGTATGCTCACCACTGAGTCTCCAGAGTGGTCACCTTACACAAAGCCAAAGGCTAAGGCCCTCAATCACAAAGCTAAGTATCTGTGTGTATATTTTAATGTTCTTTGCAATTTTCACTAGCAAGAAATCAACCAAACAGATCCGTCAGAGTAAAACCTTATCCATCCTCCTTTGCGTCAGTTTTAGGAGAAAGACGCAAATGAAAAGAAACTATACTTTTAAAAAGATGCTAAAATAAACTGGAAGGGTGTGTCTTGTCAGATTAATTTATATCAGCATAGATGGAAACACAGTGTAGACGTTAAGAGCTAGATTAAAATCCTGACTCCATCTCTTACTCCTCTATGACCTTGAGCAAGATATATGAACTCTGAGTCTCAGTTGATGAAAGTGTAAAATGGTGACAATGACCATGCCTTTCTTATACGACTGTTGCTAAGATTAAGTTACTTAATATATGTGAATTGTACACAGAGTGTTAACACATTTTAGCTATTATTATTAACCAGTGGCCCCATTCTTATTCTTCATAAGTATAGCCACTCTGTAATGATTATTTGATCCACTGGTGAAGCAACTAGAAAATACTTCTGTTTTCAATACAATGCATTAAGCTACAGATTGATAGATAGATATATACAATATATCCATAATTATTAATAATTAAATTTTTGCATTAGTTATAAATAACTTAAGAATGAAGATATTCAAAGTGTCACAATGTAGAGAAAAATCTATCTACAATTTCCAAGAAAAATGCTCACAATTTTTCAGAGAAAAATGCCACAGTTTCTGCTCCTGTTTTAAGGGTTCACATTCAAACAATTTTTTTCAAATATCTTTACATGTGTTTTCCAGTAGTATTTTAAAAGTCACCCATTTGTTTGTTTTCCAACACAATTATATCATTTAAGATTTGACTTTTCCCATAATATACATAGTGTAACTTTATGACTTCATTAATTCCTACTGGCTTTATCAAATATAAGGATGGTATTTCTGTTACATTTCTATTTATGCTTGTAA